>NC_143578.1:220147293-220478332 GCF_048544385.1 Mastigoproctus giganteus
CTTGTCTTGTTTTTATGGCATGTACTGCCCGCTCATTCTAATCAATTTGTTGATTTTATGAACAATGTCCACCACTTTCGATGGGATAAAAAAAATTTAAGAAGTTAAAATGACATTTTGATAAACACCTGTTTGTTCTTTACGAGATGACTCTCCACCAAAATGTTTAATCATGTTTCGTGTCCGCTATCGAGTTTTACGTATTCCAACAGTTTTCCTTTGTTTGTTGAATTCAGGTTTCGTGGGTTATAAACCAATATGTTTTGCAGTAATGACGCAAGCGTTAGCAATTTCGAAAATGATTTGTTTAGAGTTTGGTACATATTTAGATTTAAAATTAACTACAGTACTTCATTTTATTATTGGTTGTTCAGTAAATGGGCAATCCACGACTGCTACATCGTCCTCCATCTCTAAAAACTGCTTCAAAGGTTGGTTTCTCTGTTCCACGAAAGAGCCACCAGTTCCACGTGACATTACAAACATCCACAATTTTAGAATGCTTAGAAGACTGAAAAAGATATCCCTTGCGCAAAAACTCAGCAGAACTATTAGAAGCAATATATAGATACACAGCAGTTTATAATAATACATTGCTCGACAAAATTAACAGAAAATGTTTTTCATGAATATTTTATTGTGAACAATGTCGCCGAAGACGCTATTCATAATAAAACAGGAGTCCCATTTTAGCCTACAAACATATTCTAGACGTTATTTCATCTAGAGATAACGAGGAATTCGGCACCATCCCTCCAACATCAGAAAAAGGGACACACGGTGGAGGCGGTGTTCTCGTATGGAGCGGAATAATGATCAACGGTCACACCCCTCTTCATGTTTTTGATAGGGGTACCGATAACTGCTCAGAGGAACTTACATTTGAAATTAGTTTTGAATTTTGGCAATAGAGATTAGAACTCAGGGTTACCCCTAATAGAGATATGTGACCTTGTCAGAAAAAAAGGCACTACTGAGTTTTAGAAGGATTGAAGTTAAGTTTTCTTGCCCCATTGGATAATTACCATTAGTTAAGCATTTTTAGGAATTGGGTATAATTTACTTAGATTTTAGAGAGACTTTTGACCCATGTGAATAGCATGTGGGTAAGCTGGAAAAGCGTGGCAATGGGGCTAGAGTGGCTGAGTGGATGGCTAACTGGTGGAAGACCGACTAGTTGTAACTGAGAAGTGTTATGAATGGATCCCTTCCTTCCACCACTGCTTCTAATTTCATTAAAGTTATATTGATGGAATAACTACTTTCTTGTCAGAATTTGCTTATGATATTAACCCACTTGCAGGCATGTTTTTTAAATGTGATTTGATTGCAGGTAGTGAAAGTCATCCTTGTACGTAACTGAGACAATTTTGAATATTTTTCACCAAATTTTTTTTCATTCATTAACAAAACCCATATTTTCAGAAGCACAATATCCTGATCTTTTCTGGTGAATAGGTCAGGACATCATCATTTTTTGCAATTAATCAAGAAAATTTTATAAACTTACTTTTTTTAGTTAGTAAAAAATAGGAAAAATAAATAGTTTTCTTAGAGATACCACTTATGAACATAGTCTTTTATATCATACACTGCTTGACAAAATTAACATAACAAAATGTTTTTCTTTTCATGAATATTTTATTGTGAACAGTGTTACCGAAGTTGAATATTTGATAGGCATCCTGGCACCAAATTCTGAGTATCCAATAGAAATCAATATACCACTTTACAGAGCCACTCATTATGCAAATTATTCATTCATATAAAAAAACGGGTTGCAACAACATCACTTCATTCCTGTTTTATGGCTTGCCCAGTGGGATAGCCTCATCTCCAGTACTGAGGATGGCAAATCATTGTCATTTAGATGATTCTTTCAGATGGCGGGCCATTGGATGACTTGAAGCTGGGCAGTCACAGGCAGGGTGGCATGTTGGCGTAATGTGTCACACAATGTTGTCTCGGCACTGTGGTGGAAGCAGTTTCAAGAGACACGAATCATTACAAGAAGGGCTGACCAAGGTTGTCCGAGGGCTACGGCAACCAGAACAGACTACTGTCTGGCTCTTACAGCAAGACTGAACCCCCAATGTCCTGTCACCAGCTGTCTCTTGAGGTTGCTGCTGCCACAGGCAAGTGAAAACATTTCCAACCAGACTGTGTTAAGAAAGCTCAATTCAAGTGGACTCTACACAAGGAAGCCAGTGGTTTGTATCCCATTAGCCCCAAACCACTGCACAGCTTGATGAAACTGGTGCCACAAACACATGACTTGGAGCCCTGAAAAATGGAGCACAGTTTTGTTCTCCGACGAGTCCCATTTTAGCCTACAAACATATTCTAGACTTTATTTCATCTGGAGACAACGGGGAATGTAGTACCATCCCTCCCACATTGGAGAAAGGGACATTTATGATGGGAGCCGTGTTCTTGAGTGGGGCAGAATAAAGATCAACAGCCGTAACCCCTTTTCACGTTTTTGATAGCGGTACCAGAACTGTGCATAGGTACCAAAAACAGATCCTTGAATCTTATGTGCGATTCTTTAGGAGTGCGGTTGGTCCAGATTTTCTTTTCATGCACGACAACACCACTACATATAGAGCTCAAGTGGTGGAGGAATATTTGAAAATGAAGATATCAAATGGCTGCTGTGGCCAGCACGATCACCAGACTTAAATCTGATTGAACATGTGTGGGACACCCTTCTGCATTGCATTTCACTCCGGCAGCCAACTCCTCGGTCACTTAGCGAGCTAAGTTCTGTGCCACTGGAAGAATGGGATTTGTTGCCACCAAATCTTATAGATACTCTTTTAATGCAAGCATGGTGCACAGCTGTCAGGCCTGTTTAGCCTTTGGAGGGGGATCATACGTCAAACTGAAGTCATGTCACTGATGCTTGAAAATTATATTTTTGAACATCTTGTATCAACTTCTGTAATGTGACCTTTTTAGTAATTCTTATATGACCCCTGTAAATGTCCCTTATACCTGTCTGAAGTTTCTTGCTGTCTTGTCATTTCATTATTATTGTGTGGTATACCACCATACCAAATTTTGTCCCACTTTATTGCAAGCTGTACAAGTTACACCATGTTTTCCACATATTCTGTTAATTTTGTCGAGCAGTGTATAATGGATCTACTATGAAAAGAAAAAAAAAAGATAATTGCAAAGCAATGCAGTAAAAAAATTCCCAGAAATGTTATTGAAAACTTGTCTTTTTCAAAATTTTTGTTTTTAGTGTTTTCAAAAAATGTACAATTTAAAAAAAAAAAAAGGAAATGATCACTCTAAATTAAAATCAAATACAGGGTTGTTAAAATTAAAGTATCCCTATGTAGAGGGCTCTGGAGCGAGTTCTAAGGCTCGTATAATGTCACTGTATGCCACGTAACTGTCTTAGTTACGATTATGCAAATATCATAAGTTATTGCCACAGCGCCCCTTCTCAGCTCTACTGTATTATATAAAAGCAAAGCAGTCTCTTCAAAATCTTGCAAATTTTTCCTGCAATTTTTTGAAGAGAAAAATTGCAGGAAAAGGCACTATTAGTGAAGCTGTACTATCAGAACAGCAACAATGCAGCTGCAGCTACCAGAGAATTCCGGCATCAGAAGTGCATAATGCCTATGACTGTTTTTGCTGTCTGCAAAATGATTGCGAAATTTGAAGCGACAGGACATCTTGGTGTTCAACCAAGTAGAGGTCGAAAACAAGTGGACTCCTCTCGAGTTGAAGATGATGTAGCTGTCATGGGTTTATCAAGTCAATCTCCATGTGATAGTGCAAGTGTGCCAGCTGTTTCTCGTGAAGTGGACATGCCATATTCCACTGTAAGGCTAGTAATGCGTCAGGTGTTGCGGTACTATCCTTACAAGATGCACATGCTACAGCAGCTGAAGTATGGTGATGCAGATATTCGTTTCACATATGCACTTCAGTTTCTGGCGCGAATGACAGTGGATTTCGCTTGGCCATGGAACATCCTTTGGAGTGATGAAGCCCACTTCTGCTGAAATGGACAAGTGAATACGCACAACTGTTGCATGTGGGCAACAGAAAACCCTCGAGTTATCCAAGAGGTCCCGTTGCATTCTCCAAAAGTGACAGTGTGGTGTGGATTTATGGCCACATTCATGATTGGGCCATATTTTTCTGAACAGGTAACACTGACTGGATGCCGCACCTGTTCCGTCACTGGGCAGCAATATTATGAAATGTTGGCAAATTTTGCAACAACAGGGGTGCCTTCAGGATACCATATTCATGCGAGATGGTACCCCACCCCACATCCACCGTTGTGTCCAAAGATTGCTAAGGCAACGCTTTACAGACAAATGGGCCACCCCAATTACTGGACCTTATCCCATGCGACTTCTGGTTGTGGGGTTTTTTTGAAGAACCAGGTGTATCGGGAAGGATGTCAAACTCGGGCAGATCTGAAGGACAGCATTAGATGTCATATGCTGGTTATTCCGGTTGACATGTTACGTTCTGCTGTATAAAATGCTGTTCTTCGAATGGAAACTGTTGTTGACCAAAATGGAGGACACATTGAACAATTTTAGTGCTGTTCAAGTGATTTGTATTGCCACAGCGCCATATGGTGACAAAATTTGTAACAAATATTTTTTTTCCAATCAATGGCGAGCGCATTCTTTATTGTACCTGTTGTCCAAATTTCTCTTCAGTACAAGCCTTAGAACTTGCTCCAGAGCCCTCTACATAGGGATACTTTAATTTTGACAACTCTATATATAGAGGTATTTTATAAATTTTTTTCTGTTATATAAAGGTAAACTTTATTTCAGGGAAATCTAGAAAACACCTTTGAATATTTCAGATAAGTTCAAAACAGATAGTGTTTGGTACTAAAAGTGAAAAACACAATCCGAGCTTTAACCGGTAACCCTAGAAACTTATACTGAATGCATAAAGAGGACCGGACCTGTTATGTTTAATTACTAAAAGTTTCACAAGTGGGTGCTTGTTGAAGAAATTCATTCCCCCCCCCCCCTTTTTTTTTTAGAAGTTGCTCATTTTAAATGGATTTTGTTGCCTTTGGCTCATTCCTTAGAATGCTTTTGTAAAATACTTGATAGATCAGATTTTTTTCTTTTTTTAACTTGTAAACTATTTTTTAAGGGCAGTTGGTGATAATCATTCCCCAAGGGCCGTATGGTGGGCTAAGGTAGGTAGCATTAATTACAATGTAACCAGTTTGTTGCCTACTGTAAGGCAGAAAAATATGCAAATAATTTTAAAACTGGCAATTTTGTTTTAACGTTAATAAAGGTCCTGCATCTGGGGCAATACAATCCTAAGTTAAATTATCAACCCTACATTCTTTTCACCTTCAATAGTGTGGTCAGTGTTGAAGGTGAAAAGAAGATAGGAGTCCAGCATAAAGTCCAATTTAAATATTTCTCAACAGTGTAGTGAGGCTACAAGGACAGCACGTAGGATACTGTCAGTGATATAATATTGCCACTAGAGATAGAGGTTAATTATCCCACTATACAAATCAGTGGTTTTTGGTCTCCCTTGATTCCTATGGCCATTTGTTGGTTTGTAGAGCGCAAGCAGAATAAAGTGAGCTGCTGCAGATGTCTAAGTTGGTGTCCAAGCAATCTTAGTTGACTTTTTTGGAGAGTTGTCACCAAAGGTTCCTGAAGTCTTTCTTCTAAAATTGTTGCATTGATAATATGGTCCCTCCAGGAGTATCCTAGAAGAGTTCTAAGGCAGGAAGTGCCAAAACTATTGATAATGTTGGAAGCTTTTTTGGTGGAAATTACCATTAGTTCCAGGTTTGTGCACCATATAGAAATAATGACAAATTAATGTACTTAAATAATCTTACTTTTGTATCTGTAGTGATTAGAGAGGATTTTCATATTTAAAGTTGAGTGAAACTGCAAAGCTTTTTGCTTTCTTTTGACAATATTGTTTAGTGAGTCACTTATAAATGTATCTAGGTATTGGAAATCTTTTACTTCTTCTAGTCTATCAGTTTCGTTTAATTGAATTGATCCTTCTAGTTCATAGGTTCCCAAAGTGGGCGGTACCGCCCCCAGTGGGCGCTGAAGCCCTCTAGGGGGGCATTAGTGGGTTCAGAAGCAATTGGGGGGCATTCAGGTGGTCTAGGGGTCAGTGGCTCCTTATCCGTATTTTTATCTCCTCGAGTCCAGTGGACCCAGTTCAAAAGTCAACTAATAAATTCTATAATTTTTACTCTATGGACACAGCTGAAATTCGCTATAGATGAAGCCAGAACCGTTTTCTTAGATTTTCCCACTTCAATTTTCAAAACGTTCTATTGAATTTCACGCAAATGACAAAAATGTGACATCAAGTGTGTATATTTTTAGGCCTTTCTCTGTTATTTTTCTAAACTCACCCTAATTAGCCTAGGGCCTTTGAAACGCAACAACGCGAGTTACTGTGAGTTGACATAAGAAGCAATAAAGCAAAACAGTAGCAACAACTGTTTTTGACAGGCGAACAGATTGTATTTCCTTTCTTCAACGTGTATTGCTCCTACGAACAGAAAATCAGGGAAATTCATCTTTTAGAAATGAGAAAAACTGGTGTAAAACTGATAACACTGCAATGTGCATTTGATAAAAAAAAAAAGTTTGCTTTATTGTAATTGTTTTTAGTAAACAATATCAGAACAGCAGTTTCCTGGGTTTGATCTTCTAACGAAATTTCGAGAAAATTTTTCTATTTGTAGCTGCGTTATAAACTTTGAAAACTGGTGTGCAAAAGAAGAAGAAAAAAATCATCCGCTATGAATAATGGATTGTTTCTTGAAATGTGTATTCTTCACAAAACTGCAATATTTTCTAACATAGAAAGTTAACAGATTGCGAATAACAGCTGCCCAAAAAGTATTCTTAGAAGATATTTGATTGTTATGCTTTGATGTCATTGCAAAGGGAGAAATTCTGTTTTAGTACAAAAGCCAAATAAATTCACTATCCACGGCCATAATGCTGTTCTGAACTGCAATAAACAGGTAAACCCCACTGAAAAATAGATTTTCTCCCCATCACATCTCTTGCTTTGCTGTGGTTTTTGGTGAGCAATTTCACACAATCAAGTTGAGCAATTTCACATTTTATGGTGAATTTTTCGGGCGTGTGTGTGATAATGAAAATTCTATTTTTTTGATGGTATCAAATGCATATAAAACAATCCGTTACTCATAGCATATATATATATATTTTTTTTTTCGTTTGCACACCAGGTAAGATGCATTCGAAGTTCCCTTAACATAAGTTTTCGAAGTTTATAACGCAGCTGCGAATAGAAATATTTTCTTGAAAGTTTGTAAGAAGAACAAATATACATCCCTGAAACTGCTGTTCCGATTTAGTCCTCTAGAAACAATTACAAAAAAGCGAACTTTTTTTTTATGAAATGCGCATTATAGTGATCAGTTTTACGACAGTTTTTTTTTTTTCCCCCTTCCGTTTCCATTATGGCTTCCAGTAGATGAATTTTCTATATTTTTTGTTAGTAGATACAATACATACTGAAGAAAGGAAATGTGATATTTTTGTTTTTCAAAACCAATTCATTGCAATTCTTTTGTACAACAATTACGAAAAGCAGTAAAAGCAAAATGTTGTGACAGAGCAACAAGGCAAAATATTGTTCGCAAGTAATGATGCTCAACTGTTTGTTTTCCACGAAAATTGTTTACAGTTTTATTTTCTCCTTGGATCACCTTGGTAACGCTAATGACGTAAGCTTGACGTCAATTATATCTCCTCGACTGTTGATTCGTTTGAGACAGATTAGGCGCAAATTTTAAACTAATGCCGTAGCGCGTTTCATCTTCAAAGCTTCCAAGGCCGTTTTGCCAACGTAATAATTCATAAATTGATATGTGATCGTACATTTTTGCTGTTTAGGAATAAGTTTCATTATTTTTTGTGTGCTCTGCTTTGTATTTTTACTTTATAAGTTCGAAATATACAATTTTGTAATATATTTGATGGTGTTTTAATTATTCAATAAGATTCTTACTAATGCATTTGCAATCTCTTAATATGTATTCCGAATTTTCATATTTAAACCATTGTATGAAACCGTGCATAATGTTATTCGAGCATACACTTTACAGTCTTTACATATGGGCTATGTTTCATCAAAATCGGTATAGCAATAACTGTGTTCAAGATGAAGCACATATTGGCCACTACTTTTTCAATAATTTAATGGCATAAGCATTAATGTATAATTAGTTGCTATTTAACTCAAAAATATCCAATGGCTTGAACGTGGAGAACTGTTATAATGGGGAGCGTTACAAAATTTATGTCTTGCAAAGTGGGTGGTGTCCCGAAAAAGTTTGGGAACCTATGTTCTAGTTGGTTTATGAGAACTTTTGTTATGCTGCCGTTGATTTTTAGTTCAACAATTTCTGCCATTCGGCAAAGCATATCGAAATGTTTTTGTGCCGATGTAATGCTGTGTCATCAATAAGCACGATTTAGTCTGTAAAACTGAGATCCTATAAGGGAAATTGACCTGAAGAATCCTCTAGGTTGATCCCGAATTTGTCCCCTATTAGCCCGAAAATATAGTCTAGGGTTATTTTAAAAATAAAGGGAGCCTTCCTGTAGAACTCCTGAGGTGGTGGGAAATTTGTCAGTTTTTTTATCGTTAGTGAGGACTCTGGCAAAATAATCCTGGTAGGGTGCTGATATTGCTTTAAGAATTGGTTCAGGAATTCTGTAGAATTTTAATATTTCAAACTTCCTTGACCTGTTAACTGAGTCGAATGCTTTGGAGAAATCTATAAAGTTTAAAATCAGTGGAAGATTTTTGTCTTTGGACCCTTCAAGTAACTTTCTAATACAGTGGATATGTTCAAGAGTACTGTGGTTTTTAAGAAATCCAGCTTGATTAATGTGGAGAAGAGGATGCTGTTTTATTTAATAGCATCTTGTTATAAAATTTTCAATGCGATTGATAGAAGTGTAATTCCTCTGTAGTTTTCAGGTCTATTGAGATTACCCTTTTTTGTTATTGGTATTTTGAGTCCTTCCTTCCATTGCGAAGGAAGGAATATTCCCAGTGGCCAGAGCTTAAACATATTGAATATGTTTAAGAGTTGTTCTTTATGTTCAGTTCTTCCATACCTAATGGTCTTGCCTGGGATGCCATCAGGTCCTGCTGCCTTCCCGTTTTTTTGTTGCTGTAATGTATTTAAAAATTCCTGTATGGTGAAGCTGTTACAATTGATCGGGAGAACGTTCTGGACAGCTATATTATGTAAGGTTTTTGGAATTGTGGGGATTGCTGGATTTAATAGGTTTTGGAAATGTTTTTTCCATTCTTCCATTTCTTCTTCTTTGGTGTCGAGAGCTCTTTCATCGCTGCCTCTGATTCTTAGTTTTCTAGGTTTTATTTCTCTATTACTTAATGATATGGCTATGTTGTACATTTCTCTCTCTCGTTTTATGAGTTTTATGACAGTCTTTGAGTTGCTGACAGTAATTCTGAATTTGGGCTTCTTTATCTGTCTTAAATGCTGAATGGATTTGAATATTTAATGTGTTTAATTTAATGAGTCAGAAGATCTTGATGTTTGCATTTCTTAAGTCTTTTCTTGAGATTGCTCCTTTCTTCAATCAAGGAAATTGTGGATTTAGACACCCATTCTCCTTTAAGCTTCTTGGAGTTTGTAATGTCAAAGGTTTGACTTGTAGCTTGTTGGATGGAGTTTATTATGTTATCAAAATTGTTGTCTAGTTTGTCTGTTAATGCTTCTTTATTAAGAGTGTTCTCTATTATTTGCGTGAATTTGTTTGCTTTTCTAAGATTGTTTAATTAGGACCAGTTATATTTAGGATTGTTTTTGCTAGCAGGCTTGGGTGTGCTAATGTGAAATTTAATGTGAGCACTAACTATTCTGTGATCCGAGTTTATCTCTACACTGTTATAGGTTCTGCAGTTTTGTACTGATCTTGTCCATTTACTGTTGATTAACCCCATTCATGGATTATCCCGAGATATCTCTTTTTAGTTTTAAATGTTATTTGGAACTACATGAAATATCTCAGGATACAATAATACCCGAAGCAAACAATAATATCTCTAAATTTAGGACTGAAACGTATTTTATATGGAATATATCTGGCTAATTTTGCATTAGGCAGGTAAATCCCGAGTTTTCTCAGGATTTTCTTATGCCTGGCAGCAAACGACTGGCTTTCGTTTTACTTATATTGTACAGTAATGTCAGAACAGTAGTGCGCGTTCCTGTGCCACCAGTAACAAAATATAATTTGCCATCCTAAATGCAGAATACTGAACCCATGAAAATAATTCACAAAAACAATATCGAAAAATATTTCGGCATCCTCTTGAACTGCCACCCGTAAGCGACGCTTACCTTGCCTGTCCACTTGTGGTGGCCGTGTGTCAGAGTGTAGTTTAGTTCCACTTTGTGTGTTCCACTTGATTTTTTAAATTTATTTATATAATGAGTAATGAAGACTTTTTCTGTGCCTTTCTTTTAGCTCAAGCACTAATTTATTTAAAAAAATCTGTATAATTTACAAACTTTTTGGTGTACATGAGATAACTCGGGATAGCCTAAATGGGTTAATTACTCCCATGTATTTTCTACGAAAAAATTAATAAATAACACAAAAAAACTACACAATGATATTTGCATGATGCATACTTTTAATCTGTAAAATAAAAAAAGTCGATCCGTTACGGCACATTTTCCGGAAAAAAATGTTCCGGGTTGATCTATTTGTGTTTTTCTATTTGTTGATCTATTTGTGTTTTTGTTCCATTTGGGTGTTCCCAGGTCTATGTGGAAATATGGACTGTAGATTTACAAGGTTATGTGAGTTATGAAGTTCTGTAAGGAGGAGCCTATTTTCATTTGTGTATCCATGAAAGATATAGTGACCTATATTTTGGGTACCAGAAACGTCCTTTCCTGTTTGAGCATTGAAGTCACCACCAATGAGATGAAGATTGTGGATAGGGTATTGGTCACATAATTTGATAGGTCTTCGTAAAATCTTTCTTTATCTATTTCTTTGTCCATTTCTGTCGGGGCATACATACAGGCAATAGTAGCTTTTGGATTTGAATTGAGTGAAATTGAAATTATTCTGTTTGAGATCTGTGAATTGAAGAAAGTTTATTATAGATTCTGCAATTGACAAGAAGTCCAATACCTCCATTGCCAAATTTGTCAGCTGTTAAGTAGATAACGGTCCATTTGTTGTCTCCTGATCTAATTTCATTCCACTCTAATTCTGTTTTCCATCAGTGTTCTTGAATACATTGAGGTTTTCCACTTCTGCACCTCTGCAAAGTTCAAATAGTTTTCAATATCAAATTCTTGCAGACGTTATATGTAGATATACAGGTGACCCCTGCTTAACGCTGATAATTCATTCCGGAAAAACAGAGCGCTAAGCGAGTGCCGCATTCCCATAAGGTAACATGTGTATTTGTGAGTTGCGGTCGGTGCCATACGATATTTCTTAATCAATAATAAACGGTAGTGAAAAGATGCACAAATGTTGATCAAAATATTTAATATTCAAATATTTGTACATATAAAATATTCTGTGTTACGTATATAATTATGTGGTAACTACTTACGTATCAAAATTAAACTTAAAATTCCAATTAAAATCATGATTTTAATTGATTTAATTAAATTAATGAATTTAATCATGAAAAATGTGTCAATTTTGGGTTATACCTGGTTGTACATTGGCCCTCTTCCTGGTAAACTAAAAGGGGTTTTAATTTTAAATCCCCTGCAGCGTTACCACCCAACAATAAAGTCAACTGATTCTTCACCGCTTTGAAACCTGGCATGTTTTTTTCTCCTTTCAATATGAAACTTTTAGTCATTCGTTTCCAAAAAAGTCTACAGGACCATGCTGAGGAAATGTCACGAGCTAGGCCATAATGTCTATGTGTCTGCAATTCTGCCCAGACACGATAGGAGGGATTATATGTTAAGAGCCTTGTGGATTAACTCAAGACTTGAAGGAATCTGCAAGGCTTTAGGGGGTAAATTTCTATCAGCATGGCCCACACTTGTAGGTAGAAGGAATTTGTTTTGTAGAGACGGGATACACTTAAACAAAGGTGGTGCAAAAGTTTTTGCCAGTATTATTGAGGATACCTTAAAGGTTCAGGGAAACTGCTAGTTAGGGGGGATGTGGGTAATACTGACACGCGTTTATCTGATAATATTGGTCAATGTAACTCTTGCACATACCTTATGAGTTCTTATCTGTTACCCCAACTGGACGTATTATCTAGATGTTCTGGGGGCAAAGACGTTTCACGTGAGCGGGTAGCTAATATCAGGGAAGAGGGCCTAAAAAACTTCAAGGGTTGTGTTAGGGTTGTTAAATATATAAGAACAGTAAATCTTAATTGTTTATACAGTAACGTTAGAAGTGTCGTCAATAAAATGAGCGAATTCGAACTGCTGGTTAAAACAAGTAACGCGGACATAATAGGGCTTACAGAGACGTGGTGCCACCCGGAAATTGGGGATGATGAGTTTCAGTACGGCTTGTATAATGTATTTAGGAAGGATAGGTTAGATAGAAGGGGTGGTGGGGTAATGCTTCTTATCAGAAGCAGCCTGAGTGCGACGATAGCTTTCCCGGATTCAGACATTTCACGTGCTAGTATAGAGTCTGTATGGTGTGAGATAGTTGGAAACAAAGGCATAATGCGAGTAGGAGTAATCTACAGACCAGGTGATTGTGAAGATTATGACAAAAGCCTCTACATGCAAATGGAATGGGCAAGTAAGTGTCAATGCCTTATTATGGGTGATTTCAATTTGCCTCTAATTGATTGGAGTAAATGGGAAGGAAACTCGACATGGGGAACAAAATTTTTAAATCAACTAGATGACTGTTATTTGTATCAACATGTCAGGGAAAGTACTAGAGAAAAGAATATCTCCTAGACCTCATCATCACACATGAATATCCTAGGGCTGACAGTAGAGGAACCAGTAGCAGGAAGTGATCACGGAGTTCTACGGTGGATGATGACGAGAGAGGTAGCAGAAGTAAAAGGCAAAGGAATGGGTTTTAATTTCAGATAAGGAAATTACGATGCCTTAAGGTACTACATGGCCTCTATTAACTGGGTAGATATCGCACGGAGAATGAATACAATTGAACTGTGGTACGCTTTTAAAACATTAATCACAGATGCCTTGAATGCGTATATAGCATTAAAAAAATACTCCACGAGAAGGGTTCCAAGTTGGATGAATAGTGAAGTTGCCGCATAACTTGAGCAGAAAAAGGTGGCATGGAAAGGTTACAGAGCAATAAAAAGTACTGAAGCCTATAACAGCTACAAGGTGATGTGTAATAGAGCCACAGAAAAGGTTCGACAGGCAAAGGCAGTTTATGAGAAATCACTAGCAAACAGAGCAAAGAGGCGGGATAGAGAATTCTTCACATATATAAATGCCAAGAAGAGCAGGACAAACCAGATTGGACCTTTACGTAAGGGAAAGGGGATAGTAATAAATACACCAGCTGCCGTTGCAGATGAACTCAACAGTTACTTTGCATCGATATTTACAAATGAAAAGCCTTTTGTGGCAATGGGAAATTGTGGGAGCGAAGTTAAAAAATATGTAATTAATGATATTGAAATTTCACAAGATTATTTAATGAAAAAACTTTCGAGCTTACAGCTCGAAAGTTTTTTCATTAAATAATCTTGCGAAATTTCCAGTAAGGCTCCTGGAGTTCATGGAATATATCCTATAATCTTAAGAGAGGCAGCAAGCGAGTGCATTCTGGGGAGATTCCCTTGGATTGGAAAAGTGCAAATGTATCCCCCATACATAAGGGTGGCTCTAAAAGTGAAGTTGGAAATTATCGACCTGTCAGTCTGACTTCAGTAGTAGGGAAAATCATGGAGGCAATGATCAAGGGTGGAATTCAGGATCATTTGGATCGAATTGAAATTCTCAAGGATACTCAGCATGGTTTTGTAAAGGGAAAATCATGTTTAACAAATCTGGTTCGCTATTTCGAAAGGGTCACTCACAAGCTGGATTTAGGGAATAATTTCGACATTGTTTATTTAGATTTCAGCAAAGCTTTTGACTCAGTCCCACATGAGCGGTTGCTTTATAAGCTGGAACAGGTTGGAATCACTGGGAAAATCCTTAGATGGATAGAAGGATGGCTTCAGGGCAGGAGGCAGAGGGTTGTAATAAATGGCTATTCCTCAGATTGGGTTGATGTAAGAAGTGGGGTTCCCCAAGGATCAGTATTAGGACCACTGTTGTTTTTAATTTTCATAAACGACATTGATGAAGGGATAGATGGCGTGATGTCTAAATTTGCAGATGATGTTAAAATTGGTAGAGTAGTTAACGATCACTGTCAAGCTGAGCTTCTTCAGCGAGACCTAGATAGACTTCAGGAATGGTTAGAAAAATGGCAGCTGTGCTTTAATCCAACAAAGTGTAAGGTATTACACCTGGGAAACAGTAATCCCAAAAAAACTTATTCACTTGGTGGAGTTCAACTAAACCCAATACTGGAGGAAAGGGACTTGGGTGTTACGATACGGTCAGACATGAAATTCTCTGAGCATTGTAAACAGGTTGCAAGGAAGGCCCATGGTGTCCTATCAATGATCTATCAAACTTTTGCAAGTAGAGATAGGGACGTGATAATCCCATTATATAAGGCTTATGTTAGACCACACTTGGAATACTGTGTTCAAGTATGGAGACCACACTTGGAATACTGTGTTCAAGTATGGAGACCACACCTAAAGAAAGACATCGAGCTTCTTGAAAGGGTGCAAAGAAGGGTAACTCGCCTGGTGAGATCGGCAAAAGGGCGTCCTTATGAAGAAAGACTTCGAATATGTGGGTTGCAGAGTTTGGAAACTAGACACCTTAGAGGAGATTTGATTGAGGTGTTTAAGGCTCTGAGAGGCATCAGTAAAATGAATGAGGACAAAATTTTCAAGATTATAAATGATGCTAGAACTAGGGGACATAAATTCAAGTTACGGGGGGAAATGTTTAGATTGGACTGCAGGAAGTTTTATTTTAGCCAGCGAGTTATAAATTACTGGAATAAGTTGCCTTCATGGGTGGTAGAGGCCGACAGTTTGGGGAAATTCAAAGGTCATCTGGATAGTACTTTCGGGTAAGGGAAGCGCATAGGATGATAGGTTTAATTTCCTTTTTATTTATTTTTATTTATTAATTATTATTATTTAGTTATTTATTTTATTTATTTATTTATTTATTAATTTTTTGTTTTTATCATTGTTTTGTTCGGATTTTTTTTTTTTTTTTTTTTTTGGCTGGTGCAGCATAAGCCATAGGCTTTCTTGCACCATGCGGCCGTTACTAATACTAATACTAAGTCCTGCTTCATCTATGTTAAAAACTTGTTGAGAAGTATAACACATAATACCCCTCTTCAATAATTTTAACAAATTCTTTTTTGAAAGTTTCGGCTCCTTGATCTGCACTTGTGGCTTCTCCCTGGATTTTAAATCTATTCAGCCAGCCCTTACTAGTTTTAAATGGTTGCACATTTTTTTTTTTTTTTAGGTAAGTTTTCTTCAGATAATCATATTGGCTAATCTCTCTCTCTCTCTTTTTTTTTTATAATATTTAACTTAACTGAATTTTGCATTGGATATTATCTTCAATAAAATTAGTTAAAGTCTCTCCATTTCAATCCTAATAGCCGGCCTAGCCCTAGTTGCTTGCAGTGGAACAGCTGTCTTTCCTGCTGCTAAAATTAATTCTTTATTTGTTATAATTGTTCTTACAGTTAAACTTGCCAGTCCTAAATTATGGCACACATCCGCTTGTCGTTGACCGGAATCGATTCGCTTCAAAACGTCTAGTTTAATTTTCAAATTCAGTCTTTTTCTTACATTTATAGTCTTCATACTGTGTCCAGACATTGTTGCTCTTTCATTCTTATCTGCCATTATTAACTCTTTGAAAATGTAGCTGGGTTGGTTGCATTAATTATGATACAATGTTCGAATAAACTGTCTATTACGCACAATGTCTAATACTGTACTGAGTGATGACTAGACTTCGGAGAAATGCATATAACACAAATATTACAAGCAATATACTTGATAATTTTTTAAAATGTTGATCTCGGAACTACGTAACAAGTTACTGTACTGCAATTAAATTAGCAAGCGAGAAAATTTCACCGAGCATGGGAAACGTTTTAATGCTGTTTTGCTATTCATTTTCAAGCCGTCAACTCCATCAAATGAAACAATTTCATTAAATATGCCAAAAATGCAATCTGTAAAAGAGCGTTATAGTGATTTGTGATAGCGTTATAGTCAGATACAGGCTATAATATAAGAACAGCGTTATAGTGAATCAGTGTAAAGTGAACCGCATTATAATGAGGGCCTGCTGTAGTTAATGGCATTTTCCAGAATTGATGTTTAGAGCACTTGTTCTTCCCTTTATCCACCTGTTAACTTCCCGAAGGGCTTTGGCCTACAAGTTTCATATCATCTGGGAGAGATGAGGGAGTAGGATTGGTGCAAGTAGAAGATTTTGTACTTTTGTTTCCTTTTGTAGTCTAAAAGAAATCCACATATCGGGTGATTGGCTCTAATATGCTTCACCAACCAAGTTAGCCTACTGGGAATTTACCCAGCATTTCCTAGAGGTCATCACTGAGAGGTTTGGCTTGGACTTTGAATAATGTACAGCTCTGAAATCCTCATTTTAGAAAAGATATCAGCTTGCTTGTTAGTTGTAGATGCAAATAGATATTCTTACAGAAAAGAATTTCAGTTCTGTAAGATACAAAGTCTGGAAACTAGGCATCTACAGTGGTGAATGGGATCTGATAGAGGTGTTTAAGAAGAGCTGAACAAAAGAGTTGTTCAACTCTTCAACCCACTTAAAAGAGTTGAGCAAACTTTATGATGGAGGACATATTTTCTCTTTATAGGGTATTGTGAACAAGAGGACATAGATTGAAATTAAGGAAAGATAAGTGCAGACTGGCTCTAAGAAAATTTGTTTTAATGACTGATTAATAGACTATTGGAACAAGTTACCACCTAGCTGTGTGGTGTCAGAGAGCCCATGTTAACTTAAAGGAGAATTAGGGAAATATTTGGAAGAAATGAAGTGTAAAACTAGGGAGTATTAAAGTATAAAAACTAGGGATTTTATTTTATTTATTTTAATTTTTTATGGCAGATTTGCTTCCTTGCTTTGTTCTGACATTTTAATACCAAAACTAGTCTGCCCTTTTTTATTAGCAGTATTTTAACTAGTATTTCAAAAACGTTAATATTTTTTGGATTTTCACAAAATTTGTGCATTTATACTGTACCGTGTTTCAAAATAATATCTAATAAGATTTGGTAGAACCTTATTTCTTTACGACACTCACCTCCTTCAACCACCTATTTGTTCTTTTAGATATTGTTTAATTTTTCAACTTCTAGAGAGTTCTGCCTTAGCTTAGATGCTATTTAATCAATTGACACTTTAGGTTATGACTGTAATCCAATTTTTAAGTTTTATGGTCATTTAAAAATGAATTTTTTAATTATATGGTTAAAAAACTTTATTGTGAAAACATTAGATGAAAAATTTTAAACACATTAAACATCAGAACTAACTGACATTAATTTATTTATCTTAGATCAACCAAAGCCCCAAAGAATACGTAGGGAAAGACACAGAATCAGACAAGGTAAGAATAAATCAGAGTTCTTGCTATAACTGTCCAGAAGAAATTTTCCATAGCATAGGTGTTGTATTTTCCAATGTAAAGTACACCCTTAAACTTCTATGTCTACTTTTTCTTTATCTGCTGAATACATTTTGATGGGTTCTTAATTATCAATTTACTTACCCACTACTCATCTCAGTTTCCCTAACTGTTTTCTCTATAATTGATTTTGCTTGAAAGGTGATACTTGTGCATATGTCTATTCTGCTATTCTTCATCAGAGATTACCTAATTTGGAATCCCCTCTTTTTAATCTCCACTAGCTTAAAATATTTCAACCATATTCTGTCATTCATTTGTTGCTTCTGTTATTCTCCCAAATCCACCTATCACGTGGAACAATTTGACTTACTTTCTTTGAAACTTGACTGTTTCCTTTCTGACTTTTCTAAGAGAAGGTAATTTTCTGTGATTTTAGGGTTCGTAACTCCAGCTGGCTTCCATTTTCTGTGACCATGTTTTGGTGCATTGTAGCTTTAGTTGCTGATGTGCCAATAAAACCCAAACCAAACCAAACTTCAGTTTTCTAGTTACATGAACGCAGCTAGTCAATGACTGAGGCTTTTGCAATTTTTAATGACCTCACACAATTTACTAGAATACCAGACAGTCCTAACCTCACATCCAATACCTTTTGATCTTTTTCTCACCACCAACCTTTCAGATAGTACACGATCAGTGTTAGTGGTTCTCTATAGGCATTTAAAATCACAAATTGGTGATATCTCTTCTCCAGTGGAACCTATCCCTCATTGCAATTTTCAACCTCACGTTGGGTGGCATTAAAGGAATGCAAAATTGGATGAATTCTGTGATTCATATTCTTCTTTTCCTTGGTGGGATTACTGTTTTAAAACTTCTGATTTCAGTGTTTGCTCAATCATATCAGTGAAATTATTCTTGTAGGGATGAAATCCTTTATTCTGCATTCTGGTCTAAAATCTCATCCCTGAACCTTGTTTCCAATAAATATGGTTCTCCAGGTAGTTCTAAGTAAGGGAACTCCAAATAAATGGTCACATGAGAACTTAGCTTCTGCACGTTCAAATAAAAAAAAAAGGTGGGGGGGGGGAGAAAGAAAGAAATATTTATTACTCTTAATATAGTAATAAGGGTGCAGTCTTCACTAAGAACCAGAATTATTTAGTTACTGTTTGCTTGAACAGCCTTTGTAATGGCTGTTCAAGATAACAATTTAGCATATCACAATTGGCTTGTATCCAAATTTTCAGCTTTGTTTTCTGCTTACATCAAAGCTTGCAACAATTGTAAAATAGTTGTTAATGAATCGAGACTTGATTTTGAACAGGCTAAGAGTAGAAAACTTGCTTCTTGTCCAGATGGTAGTGGAGCATCCTGGTCTCTTTCCAAAGCTGTTGGCCACAAATTCTGTCTATCGGTATCCCTGTCTTTGTTATGACCTGATGGTTCTGTTACATCCTCAGCTAAAATTGCGTGTACACCAATGCTAGGAGTTTAGTAAATAAATTTGATGAATTTGAGGTATTGCTCAAAACATCAAAGGCAGATATTGTTGGGATATCAGAGACGTGGTGTCACACAGATATAAGGGATGCAGAACTGGAATTTGGGGAGTACAACGTCTACAGAAAGGATAGACAGGATAGGAAGGGGGGAGGGGTTATGCTATTAGTTAAGAAACACATAAAAACCAAGGAAGTAAAGCCAGTCGACATCGCTGGACAGTGCAGTGTTGAGTCAGTTTGGTGTGACATAAGCATTGGGAGATCAAAATTGAGAGTAGAAGTGTGCTATAGGCCTAATGACTCTGATGAGTATAATAAGAAACTGTACAGGGAAATAGAGTGGGCCAGTAAATCAGAGAGTCTTATAATGGGAGATTTTAATTTCTCAGATATTGACTGGAATTTGGGGGCTGGTCACTCGCACACTAGCAGGGCTTTTGTGGATTTATTGGATGATTGTTTTCTACATCAGCATGTTCGGGATGCAACTAGAGGGAGTAATACTCTTGATTTGATTATCAGCAGTGATTCTTCATGCATTAAGAATCTGCAGATAAATGAACCACTAGGTGGCAGTGATCACAGTGTGCTGAAGTGGGATTTACTCAAAGAGGTAACTACCATTAGGGGTAAAGGGAAGGGTTATTGCTTCCGTAAAGGCGACTACGATGGACTGAGACAGTATTTAAAATCTATACAGTGGGACCAACTGATGATGTTACCAACAGCAAATTCAAAATGGGAAGCATTCAAAGAACTTATCTTGGAAGCTACTAGGCTTTACATACCAACTAAGAAATATTGTTCAAGGTTTAGGCCAAAATGGATGTCAGATGAACTAATGAGGCATATGGCAGAGAAGAAAAATGCATGGGATACTTACAAATTAACACATGACACAGAAGCCTATGATAGATACAAGTTGATATGCAACCAAGTTACAAAGGAGGTTAGGCAGGCGAAGGCAGATTACGAGAAATCCTTGGCAAGGGATGCAAAGAAAAACAGCAAAGAGTTCTTTACTTATGTAAACTCTAGAAGGAAGGGGATGAATCAGATTGGTCCACTTGATATTGATGGGTCAACTGTTGATGATCCTGCTCAGGTAGCTAACAAACTAAATGAATATTTTGCATCGACATTCACACATGAGGAGTTATTCAGCGAGGGGAATGCCAGAGGTGTATTCAACTCTAGCAGTAAGCTACAGAATCTTGAAATAACTGGGAGTAAAGTGGAGGAGAAACTGTTGAAGATAAACACAAGAAAGGCACCCGGGGTGGATGGGATCTATCCAGTTATATTAAAGGAGGCAGCAAAGGAAGTAAGCAAATCCTTAGCCATCATTATGAGAGGTTCCTTGGACTCAGGGGAGGTACCCATAGACTGGAGATGTGCAAATGTGACCCCAATTCACAAAGGCGAATCAAAGGCTGACACAAATAATTATAGACCTGTGAGCTTAACTTCTGTTCCAGGAAAATTAATGGAGGCACTGGTTAAAGAAGCACTGCAGGATCATTTAGACAAGACTTCAGTTATAGCTCGGACACAGCATGGTTTTGTTAAGGGGAAGTCTTGCCTGACCAATTTGATTGGATACTATGATGCAGTCACAAAAGAACTGGATGCAGGGAAAGCTTTGATATTATATACTTGGATCTTAGAAAGGCTTTTGATACTGTTGCACATGGAAGACTGCTACACAAATTGGAGCAGTGTGACATTGGAGGCAAATTGCTGCTATGGATAAAGGGGTGGTTGAGGGGGAGAAGACAGAGAGTGGTAATCAATGGACACTGCTCATCGTGGACTAATGTTATTAGTGGAGTCCCTCAGGGCTCAGTGTTGGGTCCATTATTGTTTTCTGTATTTATAAATGATATTGATGATGGTATATCAAGCTTAATGTCCAAGTTTGCAGACGATACAAAGGTAGGCAGGGTTGCCAAGGACACTACTGACACTATGCTGCTGCAACAGGATCTGGAAAGGTTGAGCAGATGGGCTGAGAGGTGGCAAATGAAGTTTAACATTGACAAATGTAAAGTACTACACATGGGAAACAGCAACCCCAGAGCAACGTATCAACTCTGTGGTACTACACTGACAGCGGTAGAGAATGAAAGGGACCTGGGGGGTGATTGTGCAGGCAGATATGAAGTTCTCTGAGCAGTGCAGACGGGCTGCAAGAGTAGCTCATGGAGTATTGTCAATGATATAGAGGAATTTTTCCAACAGGGATAAGGAGGTGATTATTCCCTTGTATAAGGCAATGGTCAGGCCACACCTAGAGTACTGTATACAGGTCTGGAGGCCTCATTTCAAGAAGGATGTAGAGCTGCTGGAACGAGTACAAAGAAGGGCAACAAGATTAGTGAATGGAACAAAGGGGTGCTCTTACAAAGAAAGGCTTAAGTTTTGCAAATTACAGTGTCTGGAGACTAGGCACCAGCGAGGTGATCTGATAGAGGTGTATAAAGCTTTGAATGGTTTGAGCATGCTCAATGCTGATGGGATTCTTCCTCTAGCTCAGAATAATCACCTGAGAGGGCATAAATTCAAATTGAGGAAAGACAGATGTAGGATAGACGTGCGGAAATTTGCCTTTAGCCAGAGGGTGTTGGTTGGTGGAACAGACTTCCATCTCTTGTAGTGGAGGTTGATAGCCTAAATAAGTTTAAGGCTCAGCTGGACAGGTACAAAGTATTTTGAACGAACAGAGGGGTGAAGTGGAAGTGGTTTTTTTTTTTTTTTTTTTTGGCTGATGCTGCATAAGCTTGCTTTCTTGCATCAAATGCCTCTGCTAATGCTAATGCTAAAAATAATAAAGCTGATTTATTAACATTTTAGCTTTCTTCTAACTCTTGTATTGATTATGTGTGTGTGTGCACTCATATCTTTCCTTTATGGTGTAAGCTGTTTCAAATATGTGTTTGTTTCTTGGACACTTTAATAAAGTTGTTTTTGCAGTGTGTAAATATCTTTTAAATATCTGGCACTTACAAAAACTGGCATGTAACTTTCATCTAGTTGTAACAATAACAGGCACTCGCATTGTTCTCTGAAACAAACTGTTATGTACAGAGTAACAGAAAAGCATGCAGAAAACAGTAACTAAATAAATTTTGGTTCTTAGTGAAGACCGTATCTTTATTACTATATTAAGAGTAATAATTATTTCTTTCCCTTTTTTCGAGCATGCAGAAGCTAATTTTACTGTTCTCATGTGATTGCTTATTTGGAGTTCCCTTATTCAACACAGGTACGAAACACTAATTTCTATAGATCA
This sequence comes from Mastigoproctus giganteus, assembly GCF_048544385.1. Taxonomy (NCBI): domain Eukaryota; kingdom Metazoa; phylum Arthropoda; class Arachnida; order Uropygi; family Thelyphonidae; genus Mastigoproctus; species Mastigoproctus giganteus. The sequence continues at coordinate 220,169,892 of NC_143578.1, forward strand.
TTTTCTGAAAGTCATAGAAAGAATTGACACTACACATTTTGTTCTCTTTAAATATTATGTTTTGTGGACAATCTGACAAGCGTACATAACCAAAAAAAAAAAATGCAAAGTTCCGAGAAAAGATAGTCATTTAGCATTTCATCACCAAAGTATAATTTACTCTCTTTACTTATCTCTAACAGTGTGCATTACTAAAGGTAATCTTTTTAACAGACAAAAACTCTGAAGAATGTATCACCTCATGCACTATATAAAGTTATTACAGTTATTATTCAGTTCTTTTATTAGTATGAAAACAAATGTTTCATTAGTAACTGCAACTAGACTTTTTTTCGTCTTTGAGCTTTGTTTCTATAAGGACCACCACTGTTCTCCATTCTCTTCAGGTGCACACAGTGGAAAAGCATAAAATCAAGACTTTATCTTCATTCTTCTTATAAATGTAAAATTGTCATTGATATTCCTGCAAAACATCCCTGTTATTTTCCTAGTAATTTTCCAAAAGCAAGATGACTGTAGCAATTTGAACTAATCTTTCAGTGATTTGGCATCTCTCCTTATATAGAATAACCAATGAATACAAATGAAGTCCTTCAAATTTGTTAAACTGGAATGTACTGAAGTATACACAGTGTCTCTGGTTTTTTTTTTTTTTTTTTTGAATGTTGCATAAGTTTTCCAAAATATCATTCTTGCTTGAAAGCAGAAAAACCTTTATAAACATTTAAAAATGGCAATTTGACATTCAAAATCCATCGCTATATATATCATTAAAGAGTAAGTTTATTGCTCACAAATTCCCAGTGCGTTTCATTTTCGATACCTTTTAAATTCCCACTCTTTCAGATGTTGTGTGCTCCACATTCATGATAGTAGAATTATCAGTAGATTCAGTGGCCAAATAATGAAGTATTTATTAATGTGAAATGCATTTTAATTTAACTATATAAACTTATAAAGTTTATACTATATAAACTATATAATATAATAACACCATAGTTAACCCATAGATTTGAGCTACGATTGTAGCTTAGAAGGCATCATTTTAATTGTATCTCATAATGTGGTTGCCTTCACAACAAGATAGCTACTACTGAATTACTTCAAATAAATAACGCTTCTCTAGTAGAGAAGACTACTGTTATTTATTTTCAGCGGTACCACCACCCAGACGATCGTTTCGAAGCTGTTTGGCTTCATCATCAGTGGGCGGGCAGGTACCCAGGTAATACAACAAGCCATCTCAGTTGCGAAGTTATATCCACATTATGAGAGATGCCAGAAGGGTGTGGTGGTAATGTATTTGGAAAATTAAATGCACTAGGCATAATCCTTATGGGTTTTGATAATTAACTATATAATATCGGTGTAAATACACCATAGTTAACCCATAGATTTGAGCTACGATTGTAGCTTAGAAGGCATCGTTTTAATTGTATCTCATAATGTGGTTGTGAAGGCAACCACATTATGAGATACAATTAAAACAATTAACACCGATATTATATAGTTAATTATCAAAACCCATAAGGATTATGCCTAGTGCATTTAATTTTCCAAATACATTACCACCACACCCTTCTGGCATCTCTCATAATGTGGATATAACTTCGCAACTGAGATGGCTTGTTGTATTACCTGGGTACCTGCCCGCCCACTGATGATGAAGCCAAACAGCTTCGAAACGATCGTCTGGGTGGTGGTACCGCTGAAAATAAATAACAGTAGTCTTCTCTACTAGAGAAGCGTTATTTATTTGAAGTAATTCAGTAGTAGCTATCTTGTTGTGAAGGCAACCACATTATGAGATACAATTAAAATGATGCCTTCTAAGCTACAATCGTAGCTCAAATCTATGGGTTAACTATGGTGTATTTTCACCGATATTATATAGTTAATTATCAAAACCCATAAGGATTATGCCTAGTGCATTTAATTTTCCAAATTCTTTCTAAAATAATGGAGAAATCTCATCATCATCATCATCATCATCAGCCATTTTCAATCCACTGCAGGATGAAGGCCTCTCCAGCAACTTTCCAGTTCCTTCTGTTTTGAGCACTGGCCATCCATTTACTACTCAAAAACTCATGAATTTCATCTATCCATCTCCGCCTTTGTCTTCCAGGTTTTCTTCTAGCTCCTCTTGGGTACCATTCTGTTATTTTCTTAGTCCATCTGTCATCATGTCTTCGAGCTATGTGTCCTGCCCAAGACCATTTTAGTTCTTTAGTTTTGATAAGAATGTCCTTTACTTGAGTTTGCTGCCTAATCCATGTGTTTCTCTTCTTATCTAACAGTCTGATTCCCAATATAATTCGTTCCATTCTTCGCTGTGTAGTTCTTAGCTTCTCTTCCATTCTTTTGGTGAGTGCCCAAGTTTCACTTCCATAAGTCATGGTGGGGAGTATACATTGATTCATTATTTTACGTTTCAGACAAACTGGGATATTGCTCTTCAGTATGTGACTATATTTCCTGAATGCTATCCATCCAAAATTTATTCTTCTCTTGACTTCCAGCCATTTATCATTATTACAGCTAATAACTTGTCCCAGATAAGTATATGACTCCACCTTTTCAATTACTGCTCCTTCAATCATTATTTCCCTTTCCGTGGCATACTTGTTCATCATTACTTTTGTTTTAGCCATATTCATCTTTAGTCCAAAATCCTTACTAACTGTGCATAACTGATTAAGATTTTCCTCTAATTCTTTGGGATCGTGGCTTATGACCACAATGTCATCTGCAAATCGTAAATGGTTTAGGTACTCTCCGTTCACGTTGACTCCTTTCTGCGACCAGTCTAATCTTCTGAAAGCTTCCTCAAGGGCAGCAGTAAACAGCTTCGGAGATATTGTGTCTCCTTGTCGAACTCCTTTCTCGATTTTAAATTTCCTGCTGTCTTTGTCTAGTCTAATAAAGGATGTAGCACTCTCATATATTTTCTTCAAAATCATAATATATGGAGTATCTATGCCTTGTCTTTCCAGTGCCCGAAACATTGCCTTATGCTGTATGGAGTCAAATGCCTTTTCATAATCCACAAATGCCAGGCATAATGGTGTTTTATATTCATTTGCTTTCTCCATTAGCTGTGGTATTACGTGAAGGTGATCCATAGTTGAGAATCCTGTCCTAAAGCCAGCTTGCTCTTTCGGTTGATTCTCATCAAGTATTCTTTCTAATCTGTTAGTAATGACCCTTGTGAACAACTTGTAGATATGGGATAACAAGCTAATTGGTCTATAATTTCCAATTTCTGATTTATCTCCTTTCTTATGCAACAAAACTATGATTGCATTATTCCACTGCTTAGGCATCACACCTTTTCTAATGCACTTTGTGAAGAGCCTTGCCAGTTTTTGTGTTATGTCTCTTCCTCCCAATTTTAACAACTCTACAGTAACTTCATCTTCCCCCGGGGCTTTCCGATTCTTCATTTTCTTCAATGCATGTTCTACCTCATCGGGAAGAATATCGGGTATGTCGTATGTGTTGCTACTTTGCAATCCATCTTCCCCACTGCTGGTATCATTCCCTCGCTCCTTGTATAATTCTCTATAGTAGTCTTCTGCTATTTGAATTATGCCTTCTCTGCTGTTTATAAGTACACCATCGCTATTCTTCATTTTCAGTATCTTTTGTCTTCCTGTATTACTGCTCATGGCTGCTGATTTAAATCCTTTGTTTTCCCTTAATGCTTGTTCTACTTTTCTTGTGTTAAATCTTCTTATGTCCTCTCTGAGTCTCTTTCTAATGGCTTTGCATAATTCAGTATACTCAATTTTCTCCCTGTCAGTGTTTTTCTTGCTCTTCATTTGTCGTCTTTGGTTCATCATGACAAGTGTTTCTTGACTAATTTTTTCTTCTTTGGATTTCTGTTTCCCTATAGGTTTCTTGGGCTTTATCACTTTCAGAAAGTTGTAATATTCCTCGTCGATATCTTGGTCCTGAGCAGTCTGCAAAAGCTCAAACTTGTTCTTAAGTTCCAGTACATACTGCTTTTTCTCCTCCTCTGTTATTTCAAAGACCTTTGTATTATTTACTCGAGTCAGTTTTTTCCTTTCCTTTCCTACATCTATATCAAGGAGAAATCTATCAACTGCCAACTCTAAAACCAACTCTTTTGCTCACATTACACACACACACATGAAGGTTTATAAATTCAAATTGAGGAAGGACAGTTGCAGGATAGATGTGATGTGTGGATGCTTGCCTTCAGCTAGTGGGCGTTTGATTGTTGGAACAAACTTCCATCTGTTGTTGTGGAAGTGGGTAGCTTGAATAAATTTAAAGAAGAACTTGAAAAATAATGGAGGGTTAGGACAGGTGTGTAGGGAAGGTTTTTTTTTTTTGGGGGGTGCTGATGCTTTATAAGGTTGTTTTCTTGCATCATTTGCCACTATTCATACCAACATTGCCATTGTTTGGCATATCTGAGAGATAGCTTAATCAAGTATCACTAGAAATCATCATTTATTTCCACGAAAAAGATCAATGAAACTATAATTTCGTGTAGAAACCTGAAGTCTTTCAAAAAATGTGGAATCAGTAATACTTCTTAATGGCACTGAAGAGGAAATGGAAAAATCAAAGCATAACATTTATGACAAGTATTCATTCTACACTAACATTTTGTTTAGTAAGAACTTATGGATATGTGGTTCAGATATTTGCAATAATTTTTTCCCCTCCCAAAACCCAATTCACCTTCTAAAACCTGGATATGTCTTATAGTCTGGAAAATACAGTAAAAAGTATGAATTGGAATCCGATTTATTTCTTAATTTAGTTTAGATTTAATTTAGGATCTTTAGATCTGTGCTAAATTAACCCTTTTAGATTTAATTTAGAACAGATAAGTAGGGATGCCAGCTTTTCATGATACTGAGTTTCTTGAGGGAAACATTTATTCATTAACCCACAATAAATTTATTTAATATGGACATAAAATTTTTAAAATTTTTTCATTACAAATCTTATAAAATTCCTTAACGTAATTAGTGAAAACATTTGGTGGCACCAAGCGTGGAAATCAAGTGGGAGGATTTGATTTCAGTAGCTTCTAGATCCACCCTAAGTGGCACATGATGCACTTCCAACGTACTATGTAACACACTACAGGTTGACCACTCCTAGTTTAAAGGGTTACTTTCTGTTTTCTTAACATATTCACTTTAGGCTTTTAGATGTATGTTTCGGTTGTGTAATCTGTGCAAATGTAAAATGCTTTCTACAGAGCTGTAGGAAAAGCTGACATCAACGAAAAGGGTCAGACTATTGAGCATATGCTCGAAAAGCAGCATTTCAAGTTGACTTCAAATAAGGGACCATAGCCGAGTGGTCAGGAGCGGGAGTGCAGTAGAACACGCTCTTTGAGTAGACCGGGGTTCAAGCCCCTGACTGCTGAATACGGTCGATCTGCCAACCTGCACTGTACCAGCGTGGCAGATTATGGTCCATTTCCCTCAGCATGAATTGTTGAGGCTTCCATCCTGCAGTGGATTGATAATGGCTGCACTTTACTTTAACTGTGAGGCGTATAACCAGCCTTTCACAGAAGGGGAAATGAAAATGGCATCTTTTTTATTCCAGGCGAGTGCTATTGTGCCAGATGACATCCATTATGAGATGATTAAACATCTTTCATCTGAATCTGTGGATTGGCTGTTCTTGCTGTACAACAGCCTATCTTGAAGATCAATTTCTGGACTCCTGGCATAAGGCAATCGTGCTTGCCTTCCCAGAACCAGGAGAGGACCCAATAATTACTGTCCAATTACTCTGATAAGCTAGCTGCTTGTGCAAGATCCTGGAAAGGATGGTCAGTGCCTACCTCGTGGTATTTAGAAGCAAATGACATCCTTTCCAGAAGACAATGTGGCTTCCAAAGGATTACATCAACTCTCTTCATTTAATAAGACTGGAAACATCTATTTGAGATGCTTTCCTCAAACATGAACACCAGATGTTAATTTTGATATGGAAAAAGTATATGACATGGCATCGGTAATCTTGGTCTTATGAGCCATCTAGTCCATTTTATTAAAAGTTTTTTTTGTTAAACTGCCCATTCCAAGTTCGTGTGGGGTCTGTTTTCTCTTGACCTTTTTTTGCTAAGAAGAGGGATCATGCCATTGACCGTGTCAACTCTTGAGGAATGGCTAATGGGTTCAAATTTTCATTCAGAAGTCCATTTGTATACACTTTTGTTGCAAATGGAACCTTTGCACTGAACCAGATCTAAAGCTTGGACAAAACACCATTCCAGTAGCACCTAAGATAAAATTCGTGAGTTTTGTATTTGATAGTAAGTTGACATTCCTACTACATCCGTCAACTCCGGACAAAATGCACAAGGGGGAGCAAACCTCGTACTGGCCATCTCATCCAATTATTGGGATCATTACCCACGACCTTTCAGATTCTGCAGCTAGATCTGTGCAGTCCCAGATCTGGCTGCAGTCCCCTATACAGACTACGGATAGGTAATACACTCTAATTTACTTTCTGACATGGGCAGGTTATGAACAGACTATATCATATTATGAACTGTAAAGTCTGTAATCCAACACTGGCATTCTAGTCCATGCAAGAACCACAGAGAGGAAGTTCTTGCTTCCCTCTGCATAAGACATAGTCATCTTAATGCATTCATTCCTGCTGAGGGCGATGACCCTCCTATGTGTAAGAATTGTGATACATTTTTAAAAATTCAATATATTTTAACCAAGTGTATGTTATAGACATGAACGTGTTCTTTATTTTACTGCTTTTAGTCATCTGACTGAGCCTTTTACACTAAGTCTGATTTTATATGACAATGACCATGTGTCTGCTGTTTTTAATTACTTAAAAGCCACAAATCTTTTTAGTCTTATTTAAATATATACCCTTTTCACCTTTTGACCTATTTTATCATTATGTCTTTTGACTTAGTGACCAAACTTTTTAGGTCACTGGAATATTTTAACTATCTTTTCTGTGACTTGTTTTTGGGGTCCATTATAGCCTTAGTTGTCAGTGCAATAGTGAAATGCAAATCAACCAGCAAAAAAAGAAAAAAGTTTACTGAAAATCTGTATTCATTTTATAAATTCACAAAAATTTTGTTTATAAAAATAACTACCTCTTTATGAATATTTTTATTTGTAGAGTACTCATGGTGTTATTGACCAAGAAAAAACAATATTGAGAATTATCCTTTTAATTCATTAAATTTAGTTTAAGATTAAATTAATTTTGATTAAGATTAATTTAAATTTGATTAATTAATTTAATCTGAAAAATTTATCCCACATGGTCACTCATTTTGAAACTAAATATGCCTTGAAACTAAAGCCAGAACTGTTTTTTAAAGGTGTCTTAGCCATTCACCATATGAAATCGATTTATCTAGTGAAGAAAACCTAACAGTGTTTTATATTAATTAGGTTATTTTAATTTACTTTGTACTGTCATTTCACACAAGTTGAATATTATTGTTGTAGAAATGTGTGTTCTAAGCATTTACAGTTTATTTTTAATCTTTTTTACAATGACTGCTAAAATTAATTTTTTTAAGGTAGGTGATAATTTTGATCTTAGGTAAAGGGAACACATTGTAACAAAAAGCCTTTTACTTTTGTTTTTTTCATGGATTTGTTGCTGACTGAATTGCTGCATCACTTTGTTCTTTGGTTGTTTTACTATCTGGCATTGGTAAGGTAAGAATCAATTTCTGATGATGAGAATAGAATTAAATATATATTGCCAATAGATTATACATCATTATATAATCTTAATAGCAATGCAAGCACATTCTCTCATTTACTTCCTTCAGACAGTGAACTTATGTGCATAGAATGTAATTCATTTATCCCTGTTCATTGTATTTCTACCTTTACTTCTCTGTTTTCAAACAGGAAGAACATATGGCATTCCCCTGCCATTTTCTACAGTTTGCAAGATTCACACTCACATGTTTATTGTAAGCATCCTCACTGGTTTATACTAATCGAAAAGGCATCCCTATTTTCATATAAAGTAGTTTGTGCTTCATGCCTGGACTTGCTTCATTTTCCAGATGAAAATGTCAAAATAGAAAACATTATTCATTCATGTTTAAATTTAAAAAATTTACGCAAAAACTTTACATTGGTTATATGTGAGCTGCATGAGCTGCCTTTAACTCCAAGAAGCCTCATGTTTAATTTACCATCAAGGAAGTGTTTATATAAACAAGTGATATCAGTTTTGTGTTTAAAAAACATGATCACACAAAGTACATTGCCATTTCAAACAAGTTTTCTTTCTTTAGTAAATGGGAATACCCCACAGTATTCAGCCATATGGAAAAGCAGAAATGAAAACTGTGGTCTTTCATTTTTAAATATGGAAACATTAAACAGCGATCATTCAATCAGTTCTACATACAACAGAATACCCGTAGCGTTGTATGAAAACAGCTTTCAGTTGCAACCACATCTTGTGAGTAATTTACATTATCCGTTTGAAGAGAGAGCTGTTTTACAGGATTCAGTAAACCAAAATTATTGCTTTTTATCTTCTGTGAGTAGAAGTGGCAAATGTGAGTTATTTGAAGAGGTTAAAGATGCATATTCTGAGTTGTGCAAACTAGATGCTGGATCCTCAGTAGAAAAGAAGCATAATTTCTCTCTTTTATATTTGGGTAAACAGCGTACCCCTTTACCAGGAAGCTCTTATTTCAGTAAACCAGTAAAGCTATCTTATATGAGTAATGTCAGATCATCTTTAAAAAATGGTTGTGTACGAAATTCATTATTGAATTGCATGGGTAAATGGCCTGCGTCAGGTATTAACCAGCAGTTGAATCTACAAGGGTTACCACGTGAAAATAATATAAACACAAAACCGGATTCAGAACAATCATCAAAATTTCAAGAAAAGAAAGAAGACAATATCAAAGACAGTAGCAGAGATGTGGTAACTGATTTATTGTCAGATGAAGAAATGCAGTTTTGTGACCTTTCTAATGACTTACCAGATCAAATTTCAGTAAAAAAGTATGATTTTCAAAATATGGTGGATATATTTCAAGAAGGAATTGGACAAAATTGTTTTGAAACAATGCCATCTAGAGATAATTCTTGTTCATCTAATATGGTTAAGCAAGTTTCTGAATCAGGGGAAGATAATCATCTGTCTGCAAATGCGTTTTCTAATAGGTTGTCTGAATACTGCTGGAATGAAAACTTGACATATGAATTATCTGGGAATAGTTCCAACAAAGAGTCCAAGTCCATTGAAGTTTCTAATTTATTAAATTTATGTGAAGAAAACAATATCAAGGATCTTAACAAAGATTCTGTAACTGATTTATCAGGGAATTTCTTACAGGTTGATCAGGAGGATGGATTTGCTGAAATATTTTTGCCAGCTGTTCATTGTAAAGCTGATTTTCACTCTTCGTCAACTTCAGTAAATAATTTAAATAATTCAGTCGTATTAGCATCCAAGCAAGATACTTGGAGTTGGGGTGAAAATTCGTTACCCAATTCCGTATGCTGTTTCTCATCAAGTGTTCCAAGGCATATTGTTCAATCTGAAGATAATAATACAACAGACCTGATGAATGTACTGCAAAAATATGCAAATAATACTTCAGGAAAGTCTGAGGCTTGTCTGTCTGATTTTGATGTATGGGCTGATTTTAATTTGTCAAGAGAAATATCTCAGGAGCCTGAATGTAGTTTAAAAACACTCCAAGGATGCAGTTTAAACTCACAACAGCAGCAGGATTGTAATGATACTTATAAATCAGTTTTATGCCCTCAGTCAAGTTCATCAGATAATGTTAAACCCACTTCATCTGAATTTCTTAATTTATCAGATTTATATGAAACAAAATGTGCAGAGAAATGTGAGAAAAATATTTCCTCAGTTTTGCTGAGTGATCTTTCTGAGTTGCCTGAAAATAATGAACTTGCAAAAATTTTTTCACAGGATAATTGTAATAAAAATTTATCCAAACACTCATGTATTCCTGACTTGTTACTGAGTGATTTAGTAAAAGGATACTCTCACTGCTTTGATAATGCTGGTTCAGATGGCTTAAAAGGTTTGCTTCAAGAGACTACAGATCATAGAAAAAATTCATCTGAATTAGAATTCCACTCCACATCAGAAATAAATTTTGCTGACTTAATAATGGAATCATACGATTCTGATCATTTAAGAAATTCACTAAAACCAGCAGATATCAATTATAAGCTTAAGAGCTTGGCTCAGAATAAATTTGAATGTGAACTTCCAGAAAGTGCAGTACCATTAAATATAGAAAATTCAACCTTCAATGAAATTTCTAAATCTTTAAAGCCTAATAATACAATATTGGCTCATAATAATCATCATAACGAAAGCAACAATATTTCTCTTGCAGAACTTGCAGAGGAACACTTGTTTACAAATTCAAATAGTACTACACAATTTGATGTATTATCTTACATGGAAGACAAGAAACCTTGTAATGTGGGCAAAAATTTTGTCCTTTCTGATATGTTCAGAGAAGATTTTGAAAATTATAAAACTGAAGAAACTTTAGAAGAAATTAGTGATGTCTCAGTATCCATGAATCCTACCCTTTCAGATTCCAGTGCTAATATGAATTCTGTTTCTTTTATGAGTTTAAGTGAAAATAAAGATGCAAGTGTTATTTTGCCAAAGAGTTGTGATGATGAAGAGAAAGGTGAAGAAAACAATATTATTGACCTTACGATAGCAAGAAGATCCAGTCATAGTTATCTGCCAGCAATAATTCATAGTGAATTTAGTCCAGAATTGCAATTTTCAGCTCCCAAAGAGACTTTAAGGAGTTCAGGACAGTATATTTTTAAGGGACTTCAAGAAATGTCACCCATACATTGTGCACGTCCATCTCTCTTTGGCGTTGTGTTATGTCACCAGTGGAAACCTAAAGAACCACCTTTAAATAAACCACTACAGCCATCAAAGGATATACCATGCTTTCAGTTTAATACTCCATCTCCAGATGATATATGTAGGCAACATCAAGAAAAAGCCTTTCCTGTTGATGATTTACACAAGCCCCAGACTTATCAGTTAGATAGTCTTTATGAAGATTGCATTGGAAGGATTACATATGGCTACGGATAGTGCAGTTCCTATTCATCATGGAAGGTTTTGTATATCTTGTATAGTTCACATGTGATGCTCAAAATTCTTGTTCTCTAAATATTGATGTTTTTATGTGCTGTACAGATTTTGGTACTGACTTTTAGCACTGTTGTGACATTAAGCCGGTTGATGCAGCTAGAACTTTCAGAGTATGATAACATTTTTTAATGTAAAATGGGCTAAATTTTTGAAGAGGAAACAAGATGTGTTTTTTTTTTGTTTTGTTTTTTTTTTTTTTTTGTATATAATATATATTAAGTGTCCACATGTGTGTGTGTATATATATATATATGTATATAAAAATATAATTTTTTTTTATCTCAGTGATCTCTTCTGGGAGTGTTCAATCGACAAAACCAGATACTTTTTAAATGATAGATTTCTAGAAAAATAAATATTTTTTTTAGTCATTTGAAAGCACTATTTTAAATTGTGAAAAACAGAAATTGCACAATTTATATGTACTGAAATTGAGGTTACTAAATTTAGGACTAAATTAAAGTTAATAAATTTTTTTAAAGGAAAAATTAGTGTATCAGTTTAAACTATTTTTATGAACCAGAAAGATTTTAAAATACTCCATCTTGTTGCTTGGGTTCATTCACCAAATGAAGTTAATTGGCAACTAAACTTTTAAATAGCAATAAGCATAGAAACATTTAGTTTGAATTAATTTCATTTGATAATTTTTTTATTAAGATAGAAATGGATACCTGATTAAGTAATAAAAATACAGTAATTTGTTATTCCTTTGATTCTGAGAAACTAGCAGTGAGTGATGAAGTTTGATTGCTGTGATTTCGAGTATTTTACTTATGTTAAATATAGCTTTATTATATATGAACAGAAGTAAATATAATTAGTTTGAATAGAAACCGAGTTAGTTAACATTATCTTTGTGGCATACTCCTGATTTTATTTCATTAGTTAAATTTTTACTTTTAATTGCAAGTAAATTATCAAAAGCGGAAAGGGTAAACAAGTTGTCTTTTAAATTTATTCTGTTCTAGAAAATTAAGGGGAAAAGTGGATATGTTGAACTAATGGTTAAGATTTTGCATGTGGGATGTTTAACTGAAAACAAAATTAGAAATTAAAAACATCTGATGCACTGATACATACAGGAAATTAAAAATAGACAATGTAATTGCACACATTTCTACTTTTCCTTTTTATAACGTATATTAGGTAGTCTTAAATGAATGAATTATATTCATTTTATTGATTTGTTTTTCATATCCGCTTTTAGGTTATGATTTTTGTTTAGATAGCACAAATAATGGTAGGAAATATTGGCAAGTCTAGCCATAATATAGTTTAAATTTGATTATCAGATTATTAAATTTAATCCTTTTTAATGTATTTTGTGTATTGGTGGCTCCACTTGAATATGGCTTTCTCCGTTATATTTTCTTTGCAAGTACATTCTAGTTATGGGAATGCATTTTATCCTGATTTTTGGGTTGAGAGCAGTAGTGTGACTTAGGTGCTTCCAGGTCTTGCTGCTCTGGGAGGTGGGGTGGCTTCAAAGCATCATGGAGAATTAACAGTTTGTATGATGCAATTGTTAAAGGGGAGGAGGTATGCTTGAGAATCTTGTAGGAGATGGAATATGTAGTTGTGTGTGTGGTTGAGTGATTTTGCATTGAAATGTAAAAATCACTTTCATTATGGGGGAGAGTGTGAGTGAATGAGAATTTTCACAGCTAGCAGATAATAGCAGTGTTTGTTTTAATGCTTAGGTTTTCCAAAAAAAGAAAAAAAAAAAAAAGGAAAAAAAAAAAAAAGACTTCTGGAAGGGGTACTTTTTATTGGATTAAAAACTAATTCTGTAATGACAGTTTCCATTAACTTATTAATTTTATTCAAGTAAATTTAAGGCGTAACCTTATTCTGTACACAGCAATAAGCAAACCAGGATTGGTACTTAGGTCAATGATCTTATATTGTGGTGGCACTTTTCAATGATTTGTCTCAGTATGCTACCTCTTATATACTGCATTTGGACCTTTTTTGTGGGGTTTCTTTAGTGAGTGAGTAAGTAGACTCTGAAAACCTGAATAACCTAGTGAACAGATATATTTACAACATGTGAGTGAGATGATACAACAGGTGTATACCCATACACCATTACCCATACAACATTACCCATACTCTCATAGCATGAGGCTTCCCAAAGTTTACTTCAGTTTAAATTACTAACTGCATTATCTTGTATTGTGGATGTACCTCTTCTCTGGATTCTTCATCCACCGATGAAACTACAAAAAATAGTGTTAAATGACGTGATGCCATTACCCAGTGTATGGGGCAATACACTATAAAATAAATAATTTTAAATAAATAGCGATTAGCAATTGCAATACTGCAGCAAAATGAAATGTAGTAGAATGTTGGTTATCCAGAAGTCAGTTATCTGGCAGTAAGCTCCGGTTATAGTGATCATGTTTGCAAATTGAATTTTGATTATAATAAGCAAAAGATTGAGATTACTACCTGTTTATAACAGATTGTACAAACAAAGAGCCCAATAAACTGAAAACTGCAAATTGTTTTTATTTTTTTATGGTCGTGACCTCTAGAATTCTATGTGACCTTCAGAAATGTGCTTTAGAAAAATATCACAGAGACTACTGGGCTTTCTCGGAAACCATGAGTGAATTTCAGATTATTTTAGCTCCAGATTCGGTAAGAATAATATTGGCCTGAAACTGCGCAATTTATTATTTTTCTCAATTTTTTATGGTAAAATGTGAACGAAAAGAAAACGCACAGTTTTAACATTGCAACAAAAAGCAGAAATTATTAATAGAATTAGAAAAGGTGAAAATTTAGAAAATCTCTCCAAAGAGTTTAATGTGGGGACTTCAACAGTTTATGGCATCAATAAAAATTCCAATGCTATAACAGAATTTGTGTTGATTATGGATAGTGAAAGAGGATCTAGCAAGAAAAAGGCGATGTCGAAACCTGAAAATGCTGCTTTAGAAAGTGCATTCACTTTATTTTTTTGTTTTCTTCAAAAGCAAAGTTTAGGTGAACCAGCATCTGGCCCAATTTTGTGTGAAAAAGCATTAGATTTTAATCAAAAATTAATATGTAACGAGGATTTTAAGGCAAGCACAGGTTGGCTGAAAAATTTTAAATATGGTATACGTGAACTAGACATTCTAGGGGAGGAACTTTTTGCAGACGAATCGGCAGTGGTGTCCTTTAAAAGTAAGTTTGCTTCAGTTATAGTAAATTATGAGAAAGAAAATGTTAAAATGTTGATGAGAAGGGCTTATTATGGAAAGTATTACCGAGAAAAACCCTAGCCACTAAAAGAGAAATGCCTGCACTTGTTTTAAGTGAGAAAAGAGCAAGTTACAATTGCTATGTGTGCAAATGTCATTAGGACGCACAGATTGTCCATGCTCATTATCGGTAAGTCAAAAAAATTGAGAGCATGAACCAAAAGAAAAGCCAGGTTACAGCGCCCGATGCGATGGACAAATATCTTTCTAATTTTCCTATTTTGTATAAAACAGAATCATCCATCCATCTGGATGGATGTTTCTGTTTTCTGAGATTGTTTTATAATTTTTTTATTTAATTTAATCATAAGGTAAGATTAAATTTATTTAATCTTAAATTTAGTTAATTATTCAAGATAAAATTTAATCTGAATAAAGTTATCAAATTTATTTAGATTAAATAAATTTATAAATTATTTAAATAAATTACAAATAAATTTATTAAATTAATTAAATATATTTATAAATTATTTAAATAAATTTAAATTAAATACATAAATTATTTAAATAAATTTAAATAATTTGTATTTAATCTTACTGGAAAAATTATCCAGAAAATTTTCGGGTTCAATTATTCGGAAGATTTGGCTATATGACGCTCTACTGTAACTGTTATTTCAGTTTTTTTTTCATGCAGTAATGGTATTTTACATGACAAAAATTGAATTTAAAATAGAAAAAAATATGAGAAACAAACTATTTATTTTGAGTAAAAAATATATAAACATGTAAAGTTACATGTTATAACATATAAAAAATGTAAATTTTCATTCTGACAGAAATTAACATGTTTACTGATGTAATCATACATAGTTATTATTAAATGTAATTATTAAAAAGGTTTAGAAACAATACAGAAAAAAAATATGAAAATTATTTTTTTGGTTTCTTGGCAATGAAAACCCCAAGCACAAGAGGTATTAGAACCTATAAACTTAGTACTGTACATGGAGTGTGTTGAAAGATATAATTTTTGGGAAACATGTATGAAGGGAGTTTGTTCAACAGAATGGAAGTTGAAGGAATAAATGAGAAAAGAGAAGTTGATTCTGTGAGTTTGAAGTTGGATAGTAAAGGGATCTGACTGGTTGTGGCATGTGTTCTGACTGGTTTGGAAGACAGAGCTGGAATTATAGAAGCAAATTCAGGAGAACAGTGCCCATGGAAATATCTGTAGAAAAGACATGCAGCGGAAACAGAACATGCATGAGAGAGAGAGAGAGAGAGAGAGAGAGAGAGAGAGAGAGAGTGGAGAGTGGAGAGAATTTGTTAGAGATGGGTCATTAATTAACCTAACTGACCTCTTTTGAATGGAATCTTGAAGCCCGAGAGAGGTTTTGGGGGCACTACCCCAATGTGGGAACAATATTTCATGGTAGAGAGGATTTGCGATTTGTACAAGGGAGCAGCTATTTGGAAGCAATATTTGTGATATGTCTATGCCAAGACAGATTACAAGCCAGGGTAATCCTTAATAGAGATATTTCTAGACATGTGATCATGTCTAGAAATGTTTGTCGTCAAAAACAAGCATAGGGGCAGAAGAAACCTTTTTGCGAAATATAAGACAGGACTGAGTTTTAGAAGGATTGAAATCAACTGCGTTACCTTTGCCCCACTGGGGAATTACCTGGAGATTAGCATTTAAAGAATTGGTAGTGGATATTTGAGAAGTTGAAGCTGTTTGTGCAGGTTGAAGTTTGTTTGTTTATTTGGTTTTTAGGAGCAATAGCAACTAAGGCCATATTGCTCCGGGGATATGCGGTGGTCATTCCCTGACCTTTCTGCATCCTCCGTATTTGGTGGTCACGGTCTCGAACCCCGGTCTAATCAAGAAGCGTGTGCTACGCACTGCTGCTCCTGCCCACCTGGCTTCTCAAACTGGAAGATGGAATGGAATGTGCTACCATCATCAAAACTATAGATAGGATTTCCATTAAACAGAAGAAGGTCATTAATATGTGACAGTGGGAGAAAGAACCGAACCTTAAGGAACACCATCATTAGTGGAGAAGTTAAAAGATGGAGAGCCATCTACCATCATCCACAGTGAGTGGTCAGAGCCGGGCTAGCCGGGTGGGTAAAGTGCCTGCCTGGCAACCCAAAGGTCGCAGGTTTGAATCCCGCCTCGGGCTTGGATCAAAGTACAGTAAACCCCCGCTATTCGCGGTATCTGTATTCGCGGTTTCGCGTATTCGCGATCGCCGATTTAATATAAAATGAAACCTAAAAAATGTGAATTTTAAAGCGCCGTGAATATTTTCCGCCATAAAAAAACATGGGCGTGGCTAAAATTATCTTTCCCGGTCAAAACAGCGCTCAGTGGGTGGGGGAAGAGGGGTGACAAAATCGCGAGCGTGAATGTTTCTCGCTAATCCTTGTTCAATATGTGTTATGTGCTTGTTATGGAAGGTTTCGTCATTTGCTTTTAATTTATATGCTTATAAATTTATCAATTTATAAATTGATATGCTTACAAAAGTGATAAATCTCCCATTTTGCAGTGTAAAACAGACTTTTTCGAGTGTGTTAACGGAAGAAAGTGACTTTATTGTGGACAAGTTCTTTCTAACCCCTACAAAAATATAACTACGAATAACAAGAGAAATGTGAAAATATCAAAGAAGGTGATGACATTAGCGAATAAAATTGAGTTATTTGATAAAGTTTCTAATGGTGAAAGTGTCTCCTCAGTGGCAAAACATTATAAAATCAATGAGTCAACGGTACGATCAATCAAGAAATCGGAAGAAAAAGTCCGCCGTAGTGTCCGTGAAAACGCGCTAATTGCTTCAAAAATTTGCTCTGTAACTCGTGATGTTAAATTAGAAAAAATGGAAAAAACTTTAAATCTGTGGATAGAAGACCGAACTCAAAATAAAATTCCGTTAAATTCACTCATCATTTGCGAAAACACAAAACTCCTTATCAACGCTTTAGCGAAACTGGTGATAGCACTGGCGGGATAGGTTTTTTAGCTAGCAAAGACGCTGGTTTGAAAGATTTGTTTGAAATTTCTAATAAATATTACATTTAATATTAAATTGTTTCTTATTTTCATTTCGATGCCATATGCTTGCATTTCACTATGTACTGTCTATGTACATAGTCATATTATGAAGGTACATATAACACATACATAGACAAAATCTTAGACTAGTTTTTCTTATATATTTCATACTTTGGAACGGAACCCCTTTATTACTATGGGAGCTATAACTCAGTATTCGCGTTTTCGGTATTCGCGGCATTTCTCAGGAACGTAAACCCGCGAATAGCGGGGGTTTACTGTACTGCAAAAACCTTGGGAGGTGCATTATGGCCACAGAAGCCGATGCGCCAACAATTACCAAAAAAAAAAAAAAAAAAAAAGAGTGGTCAGAGACAAAACTGGATACCCAATAAAAAAACAGTTGGCAATCTATAAAGTACAAGCTTTTCTAGGAAGAGATTTATGCCAAACATGATTGAAAGCTGTTTAAATGTCGAGCAACTGCTTGAATTTCATCACTTTTCCATCGAATTGTCCATAGATGATAATGTAAGCCAGTATATATCACCAGTGGATTAACACTGATGGAATCTACTCTGGAGATCATTGATCAGATGGAAAGTTTCCAGGTAGTTCAGGAGTTGGTAATTAATAGATTTTTCCATTATTTATATAGTGTGGAAGTAAGTACAATGGAACTGTAATTGGATGGGAGGGACTTTTCACCATTTTTAGTAGCTGGCTGGATATGAGCAAATTTCCAAGCAGAAGAGATAACACCAGTGGAATAAGAAAGTGTAAAAACGTGACACAGGAGTAAGCTCAAGAACACATGTTTTGAGAATGGAGAAATACCATCAGGACCTGGCACTTTCTTGGCATCCAGGCTGTTCAAAGTTCTTCTGACACCTTTTGACAGAATACCATGGGAGGCATTAAATGGAGTATACTGGTAATGGTAGGAGATAGTTTACCAAGATCATCAATGCATGAGTTCTAAGAAAAGTACAATACTGCTATCAGGTCAGCTTTAACTTTAGCTGAGTAGCAATAGAACTATCCAGTTTTGAAGAGGTGGGAATAGAGATGGGCAAAAGTTGCAGCCAATAACTTAGCTTTGGTGTAGGAAAATGGACCTGGAGATTTAGATTCAAGCCAATTGCAATATACAATATTCTTATCATGAACAGCCCTAGCACATTTATTGAAAAACCAAGTTTAAGATAAAGGATGAGATTTTAAAGTGGAGTGTGGAATAAAAGATTACATCCCAACAAGAATAATTTCATTGACGTGTTCTGAACAGACATTGACATCAGAAGGTTTAAAACAGTAATTTACAAGGAAAAGAAATCTCCCATTTTGCATTCTTGTAATGGCAAACAACATGAGGTTGAGAATGACCCCGAGAGAAAGACTCCACTGATCACCAATTTGTGATCTGAGGTTCCTAGAAGGCCACTCACCTTGACAATGTACTTAGAAGGGTAGTTTGTGGGAAAATGATCAAGCACGATGGCTTCGCTTTGTGATTAGGATTGTCTGGTATTGTGGTAGGTAAATGAACACTGTGTTAGGTCATTAGTAATTACAAAAGCCTCAGCATCTTGACTAGTTGGATTTCTGTGACTTTAAAATGGAAGCCAGCTGGAGTTGTGAATATTAAAATCACTAAGGAAAATTACCTCACTGTTAAGAAAGTTTGGCTAGAAAAAGTGGAAGAGTTTTAAGTGATTAGTGGAGCTGGGAGAACGATAATGACTACACATGAATTTAGCATTTGTTGAGACATATGATGCAAGAAAGCAAGCTCATACAGCATCAGCAAAAAAAAAAAAAAAAAAAATCCCTTCCCGTTTCACCCATCTGGTCACTCCAAATGTTTCTCTAGTGTTCAGCCTTAAATTTATTTAAGCTATCAACTTCCACAACAACAGATGAAAGTCTGTTCCAGCAATCAACTACCCGTTGGCTAAAGGCAAACTTCCGCGTGTCTGTTCTACAACTGTCTTCACTCAATTTGAATCTATGCCCCCTCAGGTTCTTAGTCTGAGCAAACGGAAGTATTCCGTCAGCATTGAACCTGCTCAAACCATTCAAGGCATTATACACCTCAATCAGGTCACCTTGCAGGTGCCTAGTCTCCAGATGCTGCAACTTGCAGAACTTAATCCTTTCTTCTAAGTGCAGCCTTTGTTCCTCTCGCCAATCTAGATGCCCTTCTCTGTACTCGTTCTAGCAACCCTACATCCTTCCTAAAATGAGGCCTCCAGACCTGTATACAGTACAGGTCTGGAGGCCTGTATACATGTGGCCTCACCATTGCCTTATACAAAGGGATAATCACTTCCTTGTCTCTGCTAGCAAAATTCATATATATATCATTGACAAAACCCCATGACCTGCTCAGGCAGCACATCTGCACTGCTCAGAGAACTTCATATCTGACTGCACAATTACTCCCAGGTCTTTTTTGTTCTCCACCTGCCTGAGTGTAGTACCACAGAGTTGGTATGTATCTCTTGGGTTACTGCTACCCATATGCAGTACTTTGCAATTGTCAATGTTAAACTTCAGTTGCCACTTCTCAGCTCATCTGTCTAACTTTTATAGATCCTGTTGCACTAGCATACTTTAATGTCATTAACAACATGGTCAATCTTTGTATCAGAGAAGACTTCCTCTTAACAAACCCATGCTGTGTCTGAACTATTGATGTTGTCATGTCTAGGTGATCCTGTATCAGCTCTTTAACCAGTGACTCCATTATTTTCCCTGGAACAGAACTTAAACTAACAAGTCTGTAATTATTTGTGTCACCCTTTGAATCCCCTTTGTGAATTGGGGATACATTTGCATACATCCAATCCATAGGGACCTCCCCTGACTCTAAGGATGCTCTCATAATTATGGCTATGGCTAGGTTTGCTTATTTCCTTTGCTGCCTCCTTCGTTATAACTGAATAGACTTCAACAATTTCTCCTCCACTTTGCTCTCAGTTATCACAAAATCACTTAGCTCCTTGTTAGAGTATGATAAACTTCTGGCATTCCCCTCCTTGAATAACTCCTCATGTGTGAATGTAGATGCAAAATACTCATTCAGTTTCAGCTACTTGAGCAGGATAATCAATAGTCGAACCATCTATGTTAAGTGGACCAATCTGATTTATCCCCTTCTTCTAGAGTTTACATAAGTAAAGAACTCTTTGCAGTTTTTCTTTGCGTCCTTTGCCAAAGATTTCTCGTAATCTACTTTTGCCTGTCTAACCTCTTGTGACTTGATTACAGACTAGCTTATATCTGTTGTAGGCTTCTGTGTCACCTGATAATTTATATGCATCCCATGCATTTTTCTTCTCTGCCATGAGCCTCATTAATTAATCCGACATCCATTTAGGCCTGAACCTTGAACAGTATTTCTTAGTTGGTATGAAAAGCCTAGTAGTCTCCAAGATTAAATTCCTGAAGGCTTCCTATTTAGAATTCACTGTTGGTGACATCAGTTGATCCCACTCTATAGAATTTAAAAACTGTCTGAGACCTCTGTAGTCACCTTTATGAAAGCAAAAACCCTTCCCTTTGCCTGTGATCACTCTCACCTAGTGGTTCCTTTATCTGCAAATTCCTAATGCATGCGTCATCACTGCTGATAATCAGATCAAAGATATTACTCCCTCTGGTTGCCCCTCAAATATGTTGTTTCCTCTCTTTTTTTGGTCTCTCTCTCTCTCTCTCTCTCTCTCTCTCTCTCTCTCTCTCTCTCTCTCTCTCTCTCTCTCTCTCTCTCTCTCTCTCTCTCTCTCTCTCTCTCTCTCTCTCTCTCTCTCTCTCTCTCTCTCTCTCTCTCAGGGTAACTAGGGAATTTTTTAAATTTTTTTTGGCTATTGCAGCATAAGCCTCAGGCTTCCTAGCCCCCTATAGCTAATAATAATAAATCCACAAAAGTTTTGCTAGCGTGCGAGTAACCAACCTACAAGTTCCAGTCAATATCTGGAAAGTTAAAATCCTCCATTTCAAGACACTCTGATTTACTGGCCCATTCTATTTCTGTGCACAACTGTTCATTGTACTCATCACCGTCATTAGGCCTATAACTTACTCCTACTCTCATTTTCCCTTTTCCAGTTTTTATGTCACACCAAACAGACTCAACATTGCACTGTCCACCCGTGTCAACTGGATGCACTTCCTTAGATTTTGTTTCTGAACTAACAGCATAATCCATCCTCCCTTCCTACCCTGTCTGTCCTTTCTGTACACATTGTACTCTCCAAATTCCAATTCTGCACTGCTTATATATATGAGGTGCCTCCGTAGCCAGGTGGGAAGGAGCAGCAGTGCGTAGCACATGCTTCTTGATTAGACCGGGGTTCGAGCCTGTAACCACCAAATACGGAGGATGCAGAAAGGTCAGGGAATGACCGCTGCATATTCCCGGAGCAATATGGCCTTAGTTGCTAATGCTCCTAAAAAACCAAACAACAAACAAACAAACAAACAACCAACTGCTTATATCTGTGTGATACCATATCTTTGATATCCCAACAATATCTGCCTTTGATGTCTTGATCAACACTTCAAATTCATCAATTTTATTTACTATACTTCCAGCATTAATGTACATGCACTTGTTCTTACTCTTAGTTACCCTAATACAGCCCATGTATTTACTTGATCCATGATGACTTCCAGCAGCTCTTGAAATCCCCAGCAACTTGCTTCTATTATAATGAGCAGCAAGTTGTTGCTCATTACAATCGAAGAAGTGCAAGAATCACTTTCACTTCTGCCTGCATATAATCTTTTAGTCTGTGAATTCCATGCAAACTAGCAGTTTTTCGATCCACCTAACACTGCCTATTAGCATCAGCAAATATTCTTGCACTCTTTCTATTTTAGTGTATCCTATCCCTGTAGAAGCAGTCTCTATTGGAGTTCGTGAGTGTGATGCCTTCAAATCTGAAATTTACTTATTGGTACATCCTCCAGACTGCCTCAGTCTTAGGGTGTTTACATAAATTCTTGCTGTTTTAAAATAGGAAAGTGACTTCTACAGACTGTGCGTGTTATCACTAGTGGCAAAAGGGGGCGTAAACATGCTAAGACTGAGGCAATGTGGAGGGTATACCTGTAAGTAAATTTCAGTCCACTCGTGAACTCCAATAATCTGCTTTTAATAATGAGAAAAAACTAATCAATACATTGTTATTGACTTCTACTGCCACTACCGATAACACACACCATCTGTTTACCGAGAATGCAGTAGTGGGAAATGATTTTGCTTTGTAAAGTTTCCGAAGTTTCTCGTGGTTCTTGTGTTTGCCTTCTTTACCTTGGCCAGATATTTTTGTTTCAAGGATTTTGGTTTAAGCTGCCTCTTATTAATTGTAAATTGGTATTAAGTAAAACAAAACTTTCAGAAAATTGATTAATCATGAATTAATTCATTTTTCAGGAAAAACAAAGGGGAGGGTTAAAAAATATGTAATACAAAGAATAAACTGGAAAATACAGGTATTCATTTTATTGTACAGTTTAAAACCAGTTATTTTTCAGTTTCTGTTTATTAATTTCAAATGTTATCTTCTTTTTGAAAACATTGACACTATTTTTACCGAGTAGAGCAAATAAATAATTAAATGTACCATTAAACTAAACTAGATATTTTTTGATGAACTTATTTTCTTAAGAAGTTCTCTGCTTTTAAGAAGATTGTCATTAAATTCGTTGCAAGAAATCTCTTTCATATTGTATTGAGTGAGAATTATACCCTTCATCGATTGCACAACATTCGGTTTCTGTCCATTGTCTACTGAGAATTTATGAGTGAGAATAGCCTTTCTAAGCTTGTGTTGTGCCCTTGAATGCTGAAGAAAAAGTTGCAAATTTTTAGGAGCTCAGAAAAAGTGCCCTTACAGCTCCTAAAGAAATAACACCATTGTATGTGCAAAGGTACATAAAAAAAAAAAAAAAAAAAAACTTTCTTCTTGCTTTTCAATGAACAGCTTAAGGTTACAGTACTGGTGTATTAATGTATTGTCATCATTAATTATATCCTTTTCCTTTAAGTATGACAGGCAAGGTATTCATCAAAATTCATCGTATTTCTGATTTGCGCTCTTTTTAAAAACCATCCAATGAAATTCTTCAAATGGTTTTAACCACTTCACTAAATATTTAATACACACTTCTACATTAGCTGTGTCTCCTTCAGAAAACTCTGGCATTCTTTGTTCATACCAGTTGCCTATAATGTTTTCATAAGTCCCCTTACATCAAGTGGAATGAATTTTTCTTTTAGTCATGATTCTAAAGACCTAAGCACAGATTGAAGAAAGCTTAGAATTTCTAGTACAGAATTATTTTCTTTTTCCATGGTATCAATTTTTTTCTAGAACTTAGATTTTTCATCTAAGATACGCAGATACATTTCTGCAAATTAATTTTCAAGAAATCATTTTATAATAGTTGGGACTTACTAATGGATTGAAAATATTCTTTCAAAGCAGGAAACAGACTCAAAACTCTGTATTGCTAGAAATAAACTAAGCCACCTAGTTTTGGTTGAGAATAACTTTCAATAATTGATATCTATGAATTCACAAATGTCTTTTAAGCCTCATTCCAAACAGTGCACACAGAAAAATAATTGAATAACTCCAGAATAAGAGTTGTGTCAAATTTCAGTGTCTGTTCCCATGCTGAATGCAGTTATGTAGAATATGTGTGGGTCATCCAATACCTTTGCCGTTCCTTTTCAGTTTCTTTTCAACAGTGAGAAAACATTTTTCACCCTTTGTATGCCTATGCTCCCAAAATTAACATTTGCATTGTCACCTGTGAACACATTTAGATGAGAGATTATACTTGTCTAGTTCCTAATAAATAATATGAAGGTCTCAGCAGTTTCCTTTGCAAATGGCTTCTAATTAAATCAATTTTGTTTAATTCCACACACTTTCCAATCAAAATACTTCACAAGAATTGGGATAAGCTTCAGTGGACCAAAGTTGCTGGCATCTGTTGAAACTGTAGTGCAAGATATCTCACTCAGTGTTTTGCTAAGACTTCAGTGGTGTGTGGTGCAGTCACTTTATTTATAATTGCTTCCACTTTAGTTCTTGCACGTGCAATGTTTACAGCAGTTTCTGAGTCCTTAAACCTGTGATGCAGTCCACTGATCTGCAAGTTTGATGATGCTTAGTATTGTTTGAATTACGCTGGGAAAAATGATTCCAATTTCCCAGTAGAAGATGACATCTGCACAATTTTTTTGTTTTTCACTTTGAGCATAACGCTCAAAATCAGCGGAACATTTATGCACAATTAATATGTAACTTTCACAAACAGTACGCTTTGTCACTGGACGTTGAAGCAAGGATACGTCATCTTAAGATTGCTTGAAAATTTGCACTTTCTTTTAAGGGAAGGTATACAAAGCAAAAAATGTAAATAAAAATGGAATCCTCCCCCCCCCCACTATTTTCAATCCACTTCATATGTGATAAATATGAAGATAAATCATTTGAAAAGAAATAACCTTAATATTTTTGTTTAATTTTCCCAAAATATGTCGTCCTCTCCAGTAATGGATGCATTAGTGAACTTAGCCTTGCTTGACTACTCTCACTATTTCTTTCTCAGTTTAATTGATTCTATGGTATTGTTTGTGCCTTGATGAGAACAGTTTGAGCATTTTGTACAAAATTTAACACGAACTTGACTATTCTGCATATCTGCTTTTCCATCGTATTGAAAAGCTTCACTACAGAAATCAGAGTTATAAATGGAAGGGAACTAAAAGTATACTTCCTGTACAGAAAAGCCAAACTTATTAGTGAATTTTAAAATACCAGCTGGAGGGTAGGTGAAAGAGGAAAAAATTAGACATGTTCCATTTTTGCTGGATGTCTGGTCATCCTATGCATACATGAAGATGCAAAGGTGGTGATAGTAATTTCAACCTCAATACTGTCTTCTTGATATTCCACTGTTTTGGAAAGTATTTGAACTAGAGTATAAATAATTAAAAAATTAAATAAATAATTGGAGATAGAATACTCTAAATCAGTGCTTTTTTTTTTTTTTTTTATTCTACTTGAAATTTTAATGTAGCATGCAACTCTTTGGACAGAGAAGAGTTTTGTTTAGCAAGTGATTTCATCATAAACTGTATAGTTGCACTTGCAATTAGCAAATTGGCACCTTGGCAACATAATGCTTCAGTGACTTGCTTCACCAGAAGAAATTCTCAGTGAAAATAATTTTAGAATTAAGATCAGTTAATGCCTTTTGAACACAATTTCTCAATTTATAAAACTAAATTTATAATAGAACTATACCAAGTTCCTATCATTTGCTTTTCTGTCTTTAAATGTAATGCTATCCATTCTGGGTAATATTAATCTGTAAAATATATACATTAATACAATAACTAAATTACTAATTATTAGTAGATAAGCATAAATTACACTACTCTGCATTTTGAAAAAGATACACTGATATTTTCTCAGAAAAGGGTGTTTCTGAATCATTTCTAATGCTGATTTCAAAATTGACTTCTGTTTGTTTCCATCACATCAGGTTTCTTCAAAAATCACCAAAGAAAATTTGATTTTTCACTAATTTTTATTAATTTTGGCAAAATTTGTGCTCTGAAATTATAACAAAATGCTACTTTTACCAGACTTTTATATATAAATGCAATGTTGAAAGTACTATTAAAAAGGGCAGTGTGGTAAAAAGTCCACTAAACAAACACTCTCCTCTCATTTTAAAAACTGATCTGCAATGGGTTAAATTTTTTTTCTTTGATTTTCTTATAGGTCCTTCTTTACAGTCCCTTTTTTTTTTTTTTTTTTATGAAAACCCCAAACATGAAAGGCATCAAAACCTATAGTACTCAGTACCGTGCATGGGTTGAAGGAGAAATATGGGGGGAGGGGGATGCCGGAAACTTTGCTCTAGAGACTAAACATGGGTTTCACCACTTCAAGCCCCCAATAAGCAAAGTGGTGGTATTTCACCGGTTGATGAAAGTCATCTATCAGCATCCAGCAATAGTCAGCCACCATGTTGACATTCCACTTTCCCTGGTACCTCTTTCCATGTATATCTGTATGTCTTTAATACATTGTTGAAGCCTCTCACCCTGTACTTCACTAACACTTCCTAGGTTTTCTGGGAAGTAAGTACTTTTTTTTTTTTTTCATAATTCTCTCAAAATTGCAGTCCCTCATCGGTTTGCAAATTTGAAGTCCAGCAAAAATACCTTGTTTTGGCATCAGGATGATTGATGGGAATTTATTATAAAGGTAGTTGAAGCAGACCTTCCTGAGGTAAAGCTTTCACAAACTGTTCAAAGGTAGGAGGAGAGACAGTTTTGGGGTCTACCAGTGAGTTATGAACTATGTTCTTTGATCCAGGCAACAAACTGCCCCTCTTTGGCCAGACCTTGACATCCCAGTGCTTACCTGCTTAATCATGGGAATTGCAAATGTCATAGCCTTGTTTTTACTATTTTTTTCAATCTCAATGCTTCAACACAGGTTTGGCAAACTGTATGTGGAGTCCATTGGTTATCTTGGTCACTTGAGTTTCACTCCAAAATAAGCACAATGCACATTTTTTACAAATTCTGTAATATCTTGTCTTTGCTTGAGGACTACATAACTTCCACAAATATAACACAATAAGTTCAGGTTTTTCAACCACCTGCGTGAAGACATTTTAATCACTTTTCAGCACAAGTTTGGCATGAAAACCTCAAAAATAAACTGAGCTCACAGTGATCACTGATGCATGGAGCTCTCAAGGTCAAGAAACATATTACTGAATGTAGTGTTGCTAACATGTGAAGATTTAATTTAAAAATTCCCAGCATTTACTTCTAATTTAATACATTCAATACAGCTCATGACCCAAACTTCAGTGATTTGTGAAAAAACAGTATGTGATAGGAAAAAAACAAATGATGCTTCTGAAATCAGTGAAAAAAACTGAGTTAAAAACATGCTAGTTTACTAACATCAAAAACTATGCAGTGTGGTGTCATGTACTGTTATTACTTAGTGTTAATGTTAGTGGTATATTAGAATAATCAATCAATTCATAACAAAGAAAATGTCCAAAGATGACAAATCTTGTCCTTTCAATTATATATTGCACTACATTCTGCAGGAGAGAATGCTTGACACTACACCAACTGTGATGCCTTGCAGACAACCTTTGAACTCCGAATTTAGGAAGCTGTTCATTAAATGTCACAGGGTGTCACTGGCACAATGTTGGAAATCTCGTTGCTCAGGGCCAGTTACATAGATATAGGCACATTGTTGCTTTATGCAAGCTTCTTGCATATCATAAATTGAAAAAGTTTGTGTTTATGCATATCTAAATTGAAAAAAATTGACTTTTAGTTCTTGAATCTAAGGCTAGAAACCGAAATACTGAAATACGGATATTTTATTAGCAAAAATCCTTCTCGGTACCAAAAAATAGCATGAAATACTGGTATTAAGGTTTACCTGAAACCAATATTGCAATCCCTGATAGCAATATGCTTCTTTATTAGAGCATTGTTTTTATTTAGAGTAATATAGTATAGTACTCAACTTGTGACAAAGTGCTTCCACAATATGAGATCAGTGCACTTAAGTAGCAAGCCTGGTTTGCTCACTGCTGTCTACAAGAGGCTGCCCTTTTTCTGTATTGCAATTTTCTACTCTCTGTCAGAGATTGAAATTGAGGTGTGTTTTTTTTTTTTTTTTTTAATTCCAAAATTAAAACCGCAGTATGGGTTTTAATGAATGAATAGCAATATACAGTGTGATCTGTTCGAAATGATATAAAAGTAAAAAAAAAAAAAAGAAAACTACTGCACACATTTTATATTCAAACTTTGAACAAAGATAACTCAAACTCGGAAGTTTTCATTGCATCTCATCATGACCTCCTTGGTTTCTATGGCATATGTGATGTTGGGAAGCCAGAGTTTTCTAGGTGTTATCCAGCATTTATGGTATGATTGATTCAAATGCAGCAGTGATCCTCCTTTTTCAGGTCGTTAACATCTCTCAGATGTTGAGTATATACAAGGTTCTTAACGTAACCCCTACATGAAAAAGTCAGGTGAATTTGGGGACTAAGCAATGCATTGGGATTCAGAAATCCCAATTGGGGTGCCCCATGCTTTATGCTTAGAAGAATATCAGTGATAATATAGTTCAAAAGCTACCTTCTTAAAGCTATTGTAAATCTCTTTTCCCTTCAAATATGTGATAACTTTTCCTTGGAGTGAACATTAAGACTTCTTCAGACCTTGAACTTCTAAATTTGTTCAATTCACGGTATTTTTTTTAGAAGTTAAAGAAGTAAAAATTTAGATGTTTGTATGATCATTTGGACTGATATTTTACATAAGTTAGTTTAATGAATATAACTTAAAATTGCACTCTTGTTTGTATTTTTTTTATATATATCAGCTTTTACAAAGAATATATTTGAATTATTATTGTTTAACATATTTTTTCCTCATTAAATTGTATTTTTATATAAAATTTTGTCTGATTCTCTAAGTATTTTTATCTAATGCAACATTAAAATATTTAAAAAACTGCTTACTTGATTTGAATCAGTAGTATAAAACAATATCTTGTTTTACCTTTTTTGTGTGATAACACTTAACTTTTTTTCTACGTATATGTTAATGCATTGAAGCCACCAACATTGCCTTCTGGCATTCAAATGTTTAACACCAAAAATCTGGTGTGCTTTTAAAATAGATGTTTAAAAAGTACAGTAAACCCTTGATTTTGCAGATTAATGGAAGAAAGGGGTGTCCATTCTAATAGCAGAATGTCTGTTAAATTGAATGCCCCCCCCTCTCAAGATCATGTCTGTACCACATAACTGAAAATTTAAACAGTTACTCTGTATATACGTACATAATAAATAATAAAAACACTGAAAAAAAAAGTTAAACTATCAAAAACAAGCTTTTATTTTACCTTTATTAGTTGATGCATAGTATGTAGTAGCTGGAAAGTATGTAGTATGTAGAAATGTAAAATAATGAACCAATGTATACTCTCACCATGACTTATGGAAGTGAAACTTGGGCACTCACCAAAAGAATGGAAGAGAAGCTGAGAACTACACAGTGAACAATGGAACAAATTATATTGGGAATTGGACTGCTAGATAAGAAGAGAAACACATGGATTAGCCAGCAAACTCAAGTAAAGGATATTCTTATCAAAACTAAAGAACTAAAATGGTCTTGGACAGGACACATAGCTCGAAGACATGATGACAGATGGACTAAGAAAATAACAGAATGGTACCCAAGAAGAGCTAGAAGAAAACCTGGAAGACAACGATGGAGATGAACAAATGAAATTCATGAGTTTGTGGGTAGTAAATGGATTGCACAAAACAGAAGGAACTGGAAAGTTACTGGAGAGGGCTTCATCCAGCAGTGGATTGAAAATGGCTGATGATGATGTAGTGGCTGTGAAATTTAAAAAAAAAAAAAAAAAAAAATTTTTTTTTTTTATTCCTTCAAATCTGAAGTCAAATTGAGGATTTACTGTATTCATCTTTTGTGCCTTCCTGAATTTTAAGACTGTTCACACTTTTTGCAAAAAATGGGAGTATGTGGGGAAGAGAATCAGGTTCAATTTTCTATTGTGTGATGTGGTAATTTTTAAATAAATAAATATCAGTTTGTCAGCTAGCACAACAGAGATATAAATATGAGGTGTGGCAGTAAAGGTCGTAGACTGGTGCTGTTGTGGTCATGTTTGATGAGTTTAAATATAAACAGAAGTGGTTATGTTGTAGTTCAAAACTTCCTCCAGCAGACTATGGTATAGAGAATTGTCCAGTAGGCTGACAGGTTGCAAGTAATAACCAGATTCATTGTTAGCATTAAAGGTCCATGTCACAATTTTGCAATGGAGAAACAAATGAATATCAAATTTTGCTTTACACTGGGAAAATCTGATACAGAAACATAGGAAATATTAAAAACTATTTATGTTGATGAAACATTAAGTCATATCAGTGTGTTTGAATTGCAGTTCAAAGATGGATGTTTGCGATGACCCAAGAAGTGGGCATCTGTCAATGTCTCAAAATGAGGACAGAGTTTCAAAGTTTGGGAAATTATGGCAAGAGATTGTCATTTGACCCTCAGAATGATGGCCGATGAGTTGGATACGATTGAGTCAATTCGTCAAAACCTGTATGAAGATTTAGAGAATCGGAAGGTCTGTGCAAAATTTGTGGTGTGCATTCTCACAAATGAGCAGAAGCAATAAAGAGTGCCATTATGCTAAGACTTCATCTAGACTTATCGAGACAATCTTAATTTCCTCAATTGTATTGTCACTGCAGATGACTGTTAGGTGTTTCAGTATAACCGGAGATGAAATGTAGGGGCATACAGTGGACTTAAGTCATCACCAAGGCCCAAAGGGTTTCATTTACAGAAGTCCAGGATCAAGATGATGCTATCACATTTTTCAACAAATGGTGTGATTCACAAGGAATTTGTACCTGAAGGGAAGAGAGTCAATTTTGCTTTCTGTGTACAGTTGCTTCAGAGGCTATTGAAGTGTATTTCCTTGGCATGGTTGCAATTTCAAGAGAAAGGCAGCTGGTTGTTGTTGTTGTGCAATAATCCCCCACCGATTCTGCATGTGTTTTGAAGACATTTTTTTCTGACTAAACATGGTCTAGCACCAGCAGACTTGTTCCTCTTTCTCAAGGTGAAAACTGCCCTCAAAGGAAAGAGATATCAGGATGTTGAGGACATAAAGAAAAACATAACTACCGAACTGAACATAATCTCTTTGGATGCCTTTGCTGACTCTTTTCAGAAACTTTTAGAATGGTGTTACGAGTGGTGTCATTCAATCAGGTGGTGATTACTTTGAATAAAAATAACACCTTTTTTTTATTTAAGGTCCTTCACTTGGTGTCTTTTTATTGCACCAGTGTAGGAACTTTATTGCCACACCTAGAATTTGCAGAGCAATAGAGCACATTCCCTGTACAGGACATGTCCAGAGGGGCTTAGACCGACATAAAAAATTGCAATACAAGTTGAAATAAAATATAACAATCTTACAATTATGTACATTCAAGATTTGTAACTAACACATATAAATAATACATACATACAAAAGGGCTTAATGAACAACAAAAAATCGAGACAATCACCAGAACTCTGAGTTGTACACCTGTTGAGCATCCATTTCACCAGAGAAAATGTCAGAAATAATTTTAGAGCAGTAGAGGAACTCCCCGACTTACGTAAGGGTTGCTTTCCGCGGAATGTTACATAAGTCATAATTTCCCCCATGCTTGTGCAGCACTCACAACTGTGCTTGCTGAATTGATTGAGTCAAAAAATAAATGTTCGACGAACATGTAAATAGAATTATTTATTGTATTTATTCAATTTTTTATCTCCTGCATAGAAAAAATTACAAAAGCGTGCAATTTAAAAAATTTCAAAATTATAAAATTACAAAAAAAAAGAGAGGAGACAGGCATAACGTCAGTAAGTTTTATCTCTCGAGCATCGTTGCCAGAATCGACGTCTTCAGTTGATAAGTAGGTCGCTGCGGAAGATGAGGGCTGTGCAGATTTAGAAGGGGTCGGCCGCTCAACCTTACGAAAGAACATATTAATGGATGACTGGACGGTGGCTTTTTTTCTTTTCATCATCGTAGATTTCTTTGTAGCAAGCAAGCATATCATTCACCCCTCTGTTAACTTTTAAGAATCGTTCGCTATCAGGATCCATCTTCTCAAACCTCGCCATTGCCAATGCAATTTCACAAAATGCCATTGCCATCTCTCTGGTGATGAAGCATCTCGGCTCCTCATTTGTTCATCTTGAGCTTTGTCAGCATTTTCTTCTTTCACTATCGCTGCCTGCAAGTCAATAAGTTCTTCGTTAGATAATTCCTTCTCTTCTTCCTCTATTAACTCCTCCATGTCTTTGGCATCAACCTCCAACTGAAGTAGCTCTGCAGCCTTTACAATCTTGTCTGTAACCTCTTCATATGATTCATCTTTTTCAAATCCTTCAAAGCCTTTTACGTGCCGTGTGCATATTTTATTCCATGTGCCATTTAAACAACTTTTAGTAATTTCCACCCAGGCCTTATTAATGTTTAAGATGGCGTGGTAAATATTGTAAGATTTCCAAAAGTCACATTAACATAAAATTTTTCTTGTCGTCTACTGCAGACAATGCCTGAGCAAATGTTGTGTGTGAATAGCATGCTTTTAAATTTGAAATAACACCCTGATCCATAGGTTGAATGAGTGAAGTCGTGTTTGGTGGTAGAAATATGACTCTCTCGTTTGAATTGAAATCATCTAGATGCGTAGGATATCCAGGAGCATTATCTAATAGAAGCAAAATCTTGAAAGGAATGTTTTTGTTGTCTTTACAATATTTTTCAACCTCAGGAATAAAGCAGTATTTAAGCCAATCCTCGAAGAGAGATATTGTTATCCAAGCTCTCTGGTTCGATCGGAAATGCATGGGTAGGGTGACTTTATTGATGCCCTTAAATGCATGAGGATTTCCAGAATGGTACAAAAGCAGTGGTTTTAATCTGTAATCTCCTGCTGCATAAATCCCAAGCAAGAGCGTGGCCCTAACTTTTGATGCCTTGAAACGAATTGATTGTATTTCGCATTGTATTTTCCTCTTTGGCAATGTATATTCGATCCAGCATTTTTTTCCAATACAGAGCAATCTTGTCAACATTAAAAATTTGCTGTGTTGAATAGCTGCCTTCATCAATAATTTTTTTCAACACAATTCTTAACTTCAGGTTTGATTTCAGTAACAAAATATTGGGAACCACTAGTACCTTTACAATACATAATACATAGTAAAATACATGTTAATTTACACATTATTGTATAACAAACATAAGCTTCGTAGACAAGTCTGAAATATGTCCAAGTAAAATGTAAATGTCAGAAACAGGAAAATTTACAGGGCAGCAGTGAACACATCTTCCCCCCCCCCCATATACATAACATTGTGTACACAGGATTACCAATCAGTGGCTTAGATAACTAATGATTTTTTTCTGGACTGTGAGTAATCTGAGCCTAAGTCAATAATATGTGCATAAAGCAGCTGTTTGTTTTGCATTTTTGTAAGTTCCCTTCATTTAATGTGTAACATTTAAAAAAATTGATCATGCATTATAATGAATGTACCTTTCTTGTTCTATAATAAAATCTATAATAAAAGAAAATACAAAATATGCTATCACAATATATACTTGATGTTTTATTAATTTTAAGTGAAAAAGGGTCTGTTGCATTATATATTTTCTAATAGATTCAGAAGAAAACATACAAGTTAGTCCAAACGCATCATATTAGTATGCAGCTAAACTCAAAATTAGCAAAAATATGCAAAAGCATCATCGTTTAAGTCATATCTCATATTGTGAATACCTTCACAACGAGTTGCTATGATATTGCATTACTTCGAATAAGTAACACTTCACCAAAGGAGAAGACTGTTGTTACTTATTTTCAGCAGATACCACCACCCAGATGGCACCGTTTCAGGGCTATTGGGCCCTTCTTCGGTGGGTAGGTAGGTACCCTAGTGATGCAGTGATGACAAAACAGTTATGAAGTATAACTTCGCAATATGATGCGTTTGCACTAACTTGTACGTTGTCTAAATCTCTCGCAGCCTGAGGCTAAAGCCCTTAACGTATTTCAGTTTCATTCAGAAGAAAATTAATTGGTGACCTGGTATATATATGAGGGGATTCAAAACAGATTTGTAAACAGATTAAGTAATTCTGCAAACTCTGGTGTTGATGTGGGCAGCTGAGAGCTTGATCCCCTATTATAGTAATTAATTCTTACTTATGTAAGAATTAATTACTATAATAGGGGATCAAGAAAATACTAGAAGTGTTTATTTAAAAAAAAAAAACATGAATTGCCAATTAAAGCTTTTCTAGGTCATCACACATGAGGAATTATTCAAGGAGGGAAATGCCAGAAGTTTATCAAACTCTAACAAGGAGCTAAGTGATTTTGTAATAACTGAGAGCAAAGTGGAGGAGAAATTGAAGTTAATCATAAAAAATGCAGATGGAATTAATCCGGTTATATTGAAGGAAGCAACAAGGGAAGTAAGCAAACCCTTAGCCATAATTATGGGAGCATCCTTAGAGTCAGGGGAGGTCCCCGTGGACTAGAGATATGCAAATGTATCCCCAAATTCACAAAGGGGGTGGAAAGGGTGACACAAATAATTATAGACCTGTTAGTTTAATTTCTATTCTGGGGAAAATAATGTAACTGGTTAAAGAGGTGATACAGGATAACCTAGACAAGACTGCAGTAATAGTTCAGACACAGCATGGGTTTGTTAAGGGGAAGTCTTGTCTGACCAGTTTGAGAGATTGGATACTATGATGTGGTCACGAAGGAACTGAATGTAAAAAATAATTTTGATATCATATACTTGGATTTCAGGAATGATTTTGCTACTGTTGCTCATGGAACACTCTATACTAAATGAAGCCGTATGGCATTAAGGGAAAGTTGTTGCATGGATAAAGGGATGGTTGAGTGGGAGACAGCAGAGAGTGGTAATAAATGTACACTGCACCTGTGTCCATTTATTACCATACTGTGTCTATTAGTGCAGTCCCCCAGAGTTCAGCGCTAGGCCCATTGTTGTTTTGTGTTGGTATCAATGATATCGATGAAGGTATATCAAGTTTAATGTCAAAGTTTGCAGATGATACAAAGGTTGGCCAGGTTGTTAATGACATTAAAGATAGTATGCTAGTGCAACAGGATCTAGAAAAGTTAGGCAGATGAGCTGAGAAGTGGCAACTGAAGTTTAACATTGACAATTGCAAAGTACTGCATATGGGTAGCAGTAACCCAAGAGATACGTACCAACTCTGTGGTACTACACTCAGGGAGGTGGAGAATGAAAAAAGACCTGGGGTAATTGTGCAGTCAGGTATGAAGTTCTCTGAGCAATGCAGACGGGCTGCCAGAGCAGATCATGGAGTTTTGTCAATGTTATATAGGAATTTTGCTAGTACAGACAAGGAGGTGATTATCCCATTGTATAAGGCAGTGGTCAGGCCACACCTTGAGTACTGCGTACGGGTCTCGAGGGCTCATTTTAAGAAGGATATAGAGTTGCTAGAACAAGTACAGAGAAGGGCAACAAGATTGGTGAGAGGAACAAAGACGTGCACTTACAAAGAAAGACTTAAGTTCTGCATGTTGCAGCATCAATAGACCAGGCACCTGCGAGGTGATCCGATTGAAGTGTATAAGGCCCTGAACAGTTTGAGCCTGCTCAGTGCTGACAGGATAATTCTGCTTGCTCAGATTAAGAACCTGAGCTGGCATAGATTCAAATTGAGGAAAGACAGTTGTAGAATAGACGTATGGAAATTTGCCTTTAGCCAGTGGATAGTTGATTGCTGTAACAGTCTTCCATCTGTTATGGAAGTTGATAGCCTTAAATAAATTTAAGGCTGAACTAGTCAAACACATGGAGTGACCCGATGGGTGAAATGGGAAGGTTTTGTTTTTGCTGATGCTGTATAATCTTGCTTTCTTGCATCATATGCCTCAACTAATGCTAATGTTCAAGGGTTTCCCAAACCCTTTCACAAGTGAGGGAACATTAAGTCTCAAAATTTTTCTGTCCAAAATGCTTGTGAGATTTTATTTTTTATGTAAGACACCGAATAGGCGCATATCCCCATTCTAAACTGAAGTGCATAACTGTGAATATTTATAATTAACAAATTTTGAGGAATGTAACTTTAAGCTTCAAGCTCGATATTAAAATTTCATTCATTGTCTTCCAGACAAGGACTCTGTATCTCACTGCTTTTTGATTATTTTCTGTAGAATGGAAAAATCATTTCTTGATCATTACAGTGGAAAAACAAGTCAATTTTCTATTTTGTTTCTACTTTAATAAAAGCTAAATGAAAAAAAGATTTCAACTTTATTTTAATGGCTTCATACTTTCATATCTCTTGAAGATTATATTTAAATACACTTGCAATGATATCCACTTTGTAATATATAAATAGTGGTAAATATTCCTTTCAGAATGTTCCGAACAATCACTGCATTTAAATCAACTGAGTAACAGATATTTTCAAAATTAATTATTTCCATGAATCCCAAACAATATATTAAATAACTTTTCTCTCACTGAAACAACATTAATACAGAAAGCATATTTAAAGACTCCTATTAAGCCAGGAAAACCGGTATTTCAAACATGGATATACTTTACGAATTCACTTCTGTTACTTCTGATTAGCCTCCCTTTTAATAACCATTATTCTCTCTTTTCTCAATTTCTCTTGATTTCTAATCAGTAATCATTTTAAACGTATGCCAGCACTAGTAATAGCAGCAATTTACTCAACCAGCATCACATTGGTTGGGGAATATGCAGTAAGAACAGGTAAGGATTTTAATTGAAGAGTATGTTTTTTTATATGAAAAAAATCGCAAAATGGATAAATAAATGAGCACTACAGGTTATTTCCTTTAGCAGTCATTAATTCACAATCACTATACACACAAAGTTAAGCCTAAATACATGATAGCAGGAATAACTAAACTAAAACTACAGTAACAAGACACTTATACCTCATTCTAGGAGTTCTCCTTAATCAGAATCAACGGAGAATCAAAATTGATAAAGTTTAGAAAGACTGTTCTCATCAATAAAACAAAATTAATTTCACTAAAACAAGAAAAGTTACGAAGATTCTTTATCAATCTAATTTTTCTAGATATCTTTTGTCAATGTAAGAATGCCCAACACTTTTTATAACAGTAGAAAAACCTTTGACTTTTGTACTATAAGTTTTTATTAGAACACAAGTGTCTCTTGGAAGATAACATATTCTCATAGGGAATATTTTCAAAAACCAGAA
Organism: Mastigoproctus giganteus; assembly: GCF_048544385.1. NCBI lineage: Eukaryota > Metazoa > Arthropoda > Arachnida > Uropygi > Thelyphonidae > Mastigoproctus > Mastigoproctus giganteus. Next base: position 220,207,349 of record NC_143578.1, read on the forward strand.
AGTTGCTAAGCTAGTACTTTTCTGGAACTGCTAATGCTTTAGAATAAAACTTTAAAAGGAATGAATGAACCTTTTTATAAGCATTAAATCCTATTCTCCTTACAAGAGAACTGCTTTTGGTAGATCACTGTGGCGCCTCCGTAGCCAGGTGGGAAGGAGCAGCAGTGCGTAGCACACGCTTCTTGATTAGACCGAGGTTTGAGCCCGTCACCACCAAATACGGAGGATGTGGAAAGGTCAGGAAATGACCACTGCATATCCCGGAGCAATATGGCCTTAGTTGCTAATGCTCCTAAAAACCAAACAACAAACAAACAAACAAACAAGTAGATCACTGTACTTAAGGAATAAATAGATTTGCATATCTGTATCTTCATGCTTCTAAGTCTTGCATGCAAAGAATGGGTGTGAAATATTTTATTTACAAATCATAATTTGCCTTGATTACATGCCATTAGCAGTGCTTCCAAATGAATGAATACATTTTACCTGTCCTCTTTGGGAGCAAAATAACCATTAATTCTTATTTTGGGTAGCATGAAATATAATTCATAACTGTAACCTTTGTCAAGTCTCTTATATAAACTAAGTTTCAAATTTTGTATCACACATCTGTAAGTTTAACAGCTGAATCTAAACTGAGTTTCTCTTTTTACAGTTAAAGTTTTCTTCTTCATATGTTCTATTGTAAATGTCTGCATCTGAGCGTGCTAATGTGTCAGTGTTAATCTCTCTCTCCTCCCCCACTGTAACTGCATTAACACCATTGTACACTGTTAAACAGTAAACTTCTAAACCAGGAATCGCCAACCGTATGCCCATGGGCACCAAGGTGCCTGCCGAAGAGTTTCACATGCCTGCATTAGCTGCAAGAATTCACATAGCATTTCCAGGATTTCAAGAAAATTGAACCAGTTGTGAAATATGTTCTAAATCTTTTCAATAATGTAGATATTTCTGAGATTTCAGTATTAATTGGAAACTTATTTAAAACATACATTGCAGAAACTGAACTAGAAATTGTTAACCTTCAAAGTGACATTTTTTTACAATCATATAAACAGAAGATAATTACTTCTGGAATCATGTGGACAAATAAGTATCCTTTGTTAAAAAATGTAGAGCTAATGGTGAACTCTTGCTTTGGTTCAACGTACCTCTGCAAGTAATTATTTTCTAGAATGAAGTTCTTAAAGTCTAAGAATAGATCTAGACTTACAGATGCATATCAAATTTTATGAGCTGGGTGTTCATCTTATACTCCAGATTTTCATTCGATAACTAAAGAAATGCAATCACAAGTTTCAAATTAATTTTAATTCAATTTTATTTTATTATTTAAAAAAGTAAAATCATAAAATAACATTATGTATGACAGAGTACGTAATGTATGTATTAATTTTCTAGTTTATATCTTTCGATGTAAAACACTTAAGAAATGCAGTATTCTATAGTGCCTGTGGCCATTTAATTAATATCAAAAGTAACCCACCATCATGAAAAGGTTGAAGGTTGGTGACCCCTGTTTTAAACCGAGAGAGAGAGAGAGAGCATGTTTTCTTTAGCTTACAAAAGTGCAACAATTTCTTTAGTGTACTAATCATGGTAATAATAGATTATTTTGCATTTCATCCACCACAGTGAGTACAAATAGAAAATTTCCTCCAATTTTAATGATAACAATTCCACTATAACAAAAATTGTTACTGTCGGTTTAAATTAACAAGGGACATTACAATTTAAACATCAAACAATGATGTATTACCTTATTGTTTATCGGAAAGAAATCATTATTTCTTTAACAAACTTAATATTTAAACAACATCAAACACAAGGGGTGTATTTCTTCTACAATCACTTTTAACGATTGCAGGCCATGTTGAAAAAAAATCCAGTGTATTGAGTCTTGCACGATCTTCCCAGGAATGAGTTGATCGACAAGTTGCTTAACAGTTTTTTTTTTCCTATTGTGCTTGTGCAGAATTCCATATACTTTCAGATTCAGTTCTAATTCAGAGCTTATTCTCAACATCATTTCATAACTCAATAAAGGCTTAAGATTGGTTATGCTTATTGTTATTATTAATATTCATACCTGTCATGTCTCACCTTTTGCACCTCCAAAAGATAATTAAGCAGTCAGTTTTGTCTATCAGAGTGCCAAATTGTTTGATTTTTCCCCCCTTCTCCCTGAAACTAATACAAAAAAAAGAAGAGAGAGAAAAAAAAAAAAAAAAAAAGCGCAAGAGATATTTCCCCGAGTCAAAATATTTACTTCAGCAGTGTCTTTAAGCTGCATGTGTTCATTGGTCTGGTTGCCTTTTGCTGGATGGAAAAACCCAACTCCAGAGAAACACTGTACTGCTATTGTTAGACTAACTTGACTGCTGTGCAAAGGAGAGCCCTTAAAAATTCTTCCCATCATAGATGCAATTTAAACTTAGACCTTTACAGTCACCATCCTTCTGTACTGTGGAAGGATGGTGATTGTAAACACTATTGCTTGTGAGGGTTGTGTCCTCCTGCTAAAGCCAACTCTTCATACGTGACACACATACTGTAGTAATAAGACCATGATTCATAGGTGAATTGCCTTAGGAAATATGCCTGTGAAAATTTAATACTGTGTGATCACAATTCATGAAGAACCTTTCCTACTCCTCCATCCAACATCAGTTGCTGTGGCAAGCCTTTTGACTTTTTCTTGATCAGGTAGGAGGCAAACCACTTAAATACCATTGCACAAGTAGTTGCAGTGCAGCTAGTCATGCTGTTCCAAATTGGAGCAGCATGATTAGCTGCTCCAATTACTGCTGTGGATAAAGGGCTGGTTGAGTGGCAGAAGACAGAGGGTAGTTAATAAATGGGCACTGCTCTTCTTGGACCAATGTTATTAGTGGAGTCCAAGATTCAGTGCTGTGGACCTCTTTACTGTTTTTCAGTATTCATTAGCAGTATTGATGGAAGCTTATTGTCTAAGTTGGCAGTGTTGATTAATGACAAGGTATTCTACTCTAACAAGATCTGGAAAAATTGAACAGATGGGCTGAGAAATGGCAATTGAGATTTAACATTGATAAATTCAAGGTATTGCATCTGGGCAGCAATGATTCCATAATAACTGGGTTATACCACACTCAAGGTGGAGGAGAACAAAGGAGGCCTAGAAGTAATTGTGTAGTCCAACATGAAGTTCTCTGAACAGTGCAGACAGGCTGCTAGGACAGCTCATTGTGTTAATGATATACAAGAATTTTTCCCAGCAGGGACAAGGAGGTTATGATTCCATTTCCGAATATTGAGTACTGCATACAAGTCTGGAAGCCTCATTTTAGGAAGGATGTGGATCTGTTGGGGATACAGAGAAGAGCAAAAAGATTAATTAAGGACACAAAAGGATACTCTTACCACAAAAGACTTCAGTTTTGCAAATTTCAATGATTAGAAACTAGGCACCTGCAAGGATGTCGCTAGTTTCCAATCATTGCAATTTGGAAACCTATTTGAAGTATTGAAAACTTTAAATGGATTGAGCAGACTAAACTGTACCCTTACTCTTTCTTCAGACAACACATCAAGGGACATGAATTTAAATTGAAAAGTAAGGTTGCATTATACATGTGCAAAAATTTGCTTTCAGCCAGAGAGAGAGATTGATTGCTGGAACAAACTTCCATCTGGTTTTGTTGAAGTGAGTAGTTTAAATAAAAATTAAGTAAGAATTAAACAAATTACACTATTCTGCATTTTGAAGAAAATTCATAATGTTTACTCAGAAAATGATTGTTTCTGAATCATTTTCTAATGCTGATTTCAAAAATGACTTCCATTTGTTTCCATAATCAGGTTTCTTCAAAAATCACCAAAGAAAATTTGATTTTTCCCTAATTTTTATTAATTTTGGCAGAATTTGTGCTCTGAAATTATAAAAAAATACTACTTTTACCAGACTTTTATATTTAAATGCAATGTCAAAAAACACTGTTAAAAAGGGCAGTGTGATAAAAAGTCTGCTATACACTCACCTCATTTTAAAAACTGATCTCTTTGATGGGTCAGAATTTTGTTTCCTTGATTTTCTTGCAGATCCCTCTACAGTCCTTCAACATCCAACAGTAGTCAGCTGTCATGTTGACATTCTACCTTCCCTGGTATCTCATCTCCATGTCTTTAATGTCCTGGTGAAACCTCTCACCCTGTACTTCACTAAACTTCCTAGATTTTCTGGTAAGTAGTTGATGTGGGAGTGTAAAAAATGTACTTTTACACTAATGTTGCAGCCCAGCTTCTTGAAGTTTGCCAACATACTTTCAACTGTTTTATTGTAGTCTGGATCCTTGTTTTTCACTGGGAAATTCTCAACAACAGACCTGAGGCTAATCCATACTTGTTTTTCTGTTTTATTCATAGTTCTCTCAAAATCTCAGCCCCTCATCAGTTTGCAAATTTGAAGTCCAGCAAAAATACCTTGTTTTAGCATCAGGGTGATTGATGGCAATTAATTATAAAGGTAGTTGAAGCAGACCTTCCTGAGGTAAAACTTTCACAGACTGTTTCATCAAACCCAGTTTGATGTGCAAAGGTAGGAGGAGGACAGTTTTGGGTTCTACCCGTGGTTTATGAACAATGTTCTTTGAACATGCTTCAGAATGCCCATTTTTGATCAGACCTTGACATCCCATTGCTTATTCCTTGTCCGACTGTTCCGCTTATACAAAAAGCAAGGCATTTTTGTGTAGCCAGTTTTCTGTCCAAGTAACATCCCCATCACTTTAAAGTCAGTACAGACTAACCAACCATGTTCTTTATACTCAATATTTGTCAACAACTTCTCCAAGTTCTCATATGTTTCTTTCAAATGCACAGAATGATTACAGGAATTGACTTGTATTTATTTACGTTGTGGAGCAACACACCTTTGAGACTCTTCTTTGATGAGTCAATAAAGTCTCCAGTGTGTAGGATTGTAACTAATTCCTAAATAATATATTAAGTAATTTATATTACTGCAAAAAACCATATAATTGTCCTGAGAAAATTAGGGGACTAGTTCCTTTTCTCTGTACTATGAGAAAAATGTCCCATGTGGTAGAAGATTTTTTTGATTTAAGTCTATAAAGCCAAGGAGTTTTGCAGTTTCTTGTGGTAAATTTAAATCTCTTACCAGATCATTGAGTTCATGCTCTGAAAATAGTTGATGGCTGGACTCAATGTCTCCAGGTGTGTAGACTTCAGTTTCATCTTCAGAAGTTCCACTTTCAGTACTCTCTGCTGTTACATTCTCCAATATAAGTGGAGGGCATGGAATCAGGAGTTTATCTCCACGTGGAACTAGTCTAATGGCAGATGGAATATTAGGAAATGCAGTGCCCTTCTTACTCTTTGCATTGTATCTTTCTTCATTAACTAAGCAAAAGTGACAGTCATCATCACAGTGTTTTGTAGATTCCCACCAGTCAAATCATGGGAATTGCAAATGACATAGCCTTTTGCAATTTTTAACACTTTTCCACAATTTCAGTTCTCAACAGAGGTTTGGCAAACCTTATGTGAAGCCCATTGTTTATCTTGGTCACTGAGGTTCACTCCAAAATAATTTGATAATAATCAAATATACATTTTTTTTACAAATTTTGTAATTTCTTGTCTTTGCTTGAGGACTACATAATTGATGCAAATATAACACAATACCATCATTCTTCTCTTTCTTGGTGATTCCTTTCTACTTCTGACTCTTGTTTTTTCTCTCTCTCTCTCTCTCTCTCTCTCTCTCAGGGTAATTCAGAAATTTTTTTTTTTTTTTGGCTGGTGCGGCATAAGCTTCAGGCTTCCTTGCACCATATGGCTAATACTACTACTACTAATAATAAGTTTGGATTTTTCAAATACCATGAAGGCATTTAATCACTTTTCAGCACAAGTTTGACACGATAACCTCAAAAATAAATTGAGCTCACTGACAAAAATTGCAGCATGGAGCTTTCAAGGTCAAGAAACATATGAGTGTAGTGTTGCCAGCATTTGTAAGATTCAGTTTACAAATTCCCAACATTTACTCCTAACTTAATATATTCAATAATACAACTCATGATATGTACTTAAGTGATTTGTGAAAAATGGTATCTGATAGAAAAAAACAAATAACGCTTCTGAAATAAGTGTGAAAAACTGAGTTAAAAACAACTATTTATTTACAAATACAGTCGATTTCGGTTAATTGGGACACACACATGGCCGATTAAGCAGCTGCTCCAATTATCCGAAGTTTCACGTAAAAAGAGTTAAAAATACAATGGACCCCCACTTTACAATTGGTTCACCATGCAATCAAATCACTTTACGATGGAGTCACCTAAGTAAAGTACTGTTCACTGTACGATGTGTAGTAAGCACTGGTCATTGTGATCAGGTTTTTGAATTGAATTTTAGTTCTATTAAACAGTGATTCTAATTAGCGAAAATAGGAGGAATATTATCCACAGGCTATGAAAGTAAAGATATATTAAGCACAAATTTACCCTTTATTACCTTACCAATTAAATGATACGTGAAAATCGGAATAATTAATACGCACTGTAATATGTACATACTAACTAGTTGACATTTCTGTTTACTGACATTTGTGGGTGGGGGTTAAAATTCAAAACAGTAAAAAGATAAGCAATTAATAACAAAGAACACGGCACACACAAATTGCAAGTAACACAATATGCGCAAGTGAGAATGGAGTAACAAGTTACGAATCTTTAAAAATAGGAATGAAGAGAAGATTCTGAAAATTAATTTTTTTATATGATTGAAGATTTCATGGAAGTGTAAACACATTTTACCATAATAACCCACAGAATTCTAGCTGTCGGTATTATCACAAATTCAATAAGATCGAGTTTACTATCCGTTTATGATAGATTGCACTAACAGAAAAGCCCAATCAGGTGACTGCTAATTGTTTTTATTGTTTTATGGTTGGGACCTCCAGGTTGGAGACAATTGTAGGGTGATCTCTAGTGCTGCGGTCTCCTGCCCCGATTAAATGGCATGTTGTCCCAATTAAGCGAAGTAAACCCTGGCTATTTTCTCGATTGGGTTCTGTTTTTTAAGATTTGCCCCAAATAAACGGCTGCTCCGATTAACTGGTGGCCCAAATAACCGGAACCCACCGTATATCGAAAACCATGCAGAGTGGTGTTATTAGAGGGATCGAGTGTATTAATCAGGTAGTTTTTTTTTTCTTTCCTTTTTTTTTTTTTTTTTGTTTGGCAGATGCTGTTATAAGCGTGTTTCATTACATCATTTGCCAGCATTACCATAATACTAAGTGATTGGCTTCCATGGTGCACTTTCTGCGTTTACAGCAAAATTTGATGATTGCCTAATGCTTCCCCACTTTTGATATAGTGAATTCCAACACAACACCTGACTCATCTGTACATCATTAAGAAACATCTTTCAGCAGAAAATTTAGTCTGTTAATACACCCTTAGACATTATATATACTACTTCAAGGTCACACTCATACAGAAACTTTCTTACTGCTCCATTCAAAATTGGTGGCTGTGTCAAACACTTATTTTTTTTTATTAATCTGGTAATTGGCAAAGACCTTTTTTTTTTTTTTTATTACAACATCTGGTCCTCTTCCTTTTTTGAAGCCTTTATATTCTAACCAGGACTTCATCCAGATTAAAGAAATCTGACGGCGCCTCCGTAGCCAGGTGGGAAGGAGCAGCAGTGCATAGCACATGCTTCTTGATTAGACCGGGGTTCGAGCCCGTCACCACCAAATATGGAGGATGCCGAAAGGTCAGGGAATGACCACCGCATATCCCGGAGCAATATGGCCTTAGTTGCTAATGCTCCTAAAAACCAAATAACAAAAAAACAAACAAAGAAATCTGAATGCTTTTTTTGTTATTAAAATGGTACTACTCTTCAATAAGTGGAATTTGGATTAGTAGAGTACCTAGCAGAACCAGAAATTTGAATACATTATCCTGGCTTTTTCCTATGATGTTTATTTCTGTTTCCTTTTTGGACTTGGAATTTCATCTGTTGATTATTTTTAGCTACTGGCAAATAAAGAATAAAAATATACATAATTACTCTGTACACATAAACATAATCTCGCTTTCTCTTTTACATACACATATTTAAAAATGATTGCTTCTTGCAGTATACTTCAAAAAACATCCCTCTCACACATGATATTTAAAAGCAAGATTTTAACAAGATAAATATTAACACAACGTAATTCATATCAGTATAAAATTCCTTTCCTGCAACATAACTGCCAACATAACCATCATAACCCCAGGGGCTCACATCTGGTGAGTATGGGCTTGGCACACCCAGGGTCCTGAGCTTGATATCATCATTCTTCTCTTTCTTGATGAATCCCTTCTACTTCTGACTCTTGTTCTCTTTCTCTCAGGGTAATTAAGAATTTTTTTTTTTTTTTTTTTTTGGCTGGTGCAGCATAAGCCTCAGGCTTCCTTGCACCATATGGCTAATAATAATAATATATATATATATTTTTTTTTCATATTTGCTGAATGTGTTGCAGTCACTTTTCAAGAATATATCTATTGTGTTGAATATTTAGGGGGGAGGACTGTTTTTCTTTAACTCAGTGCTATAAATATATTGGATCAGAAGGAAGAACAACTTATAATATATAAATTTAATATTTCTGTGCTGTATTTATTATGCCAAAAATACTGTACATTATGTTAATACAGAGATTAGTGTTATTTTTTTTTTCAGAATTCCCCCCTCCCACACTTTTTTCTATGAAATTTGTCTCCTAAATACATTTTAAACATAATACCTGTTTATGACACTGCTGCTAACTGTGAATAACTTGAATATGTGATTCAGCATGAATAAATTTCACAATATAGATATTAAGGATGTGTAGATAATTTTTCAAAAAAAAAAAAAAAAAAAAAAAAACCAGTTTGAAATGCCAGCTATATACACCACCCCTGAGGCTATATACACTACCGATTGAGTACCATTATCCTAGATCATGCAGTATGGCATAGCTGTTAACTCGTTGCATAGCTCTCAAAACAACAAATATGGCCATAATGAACATCTGGGAATAGTTTGCTATAATTATTTGGTCAGCTAAAAAAAAAAAAAAAAAGAAGCAAACTTTATTCTGCAGGTTCTTCAGTTCCAATACAATACATATGCCCAGGGATGAAGCTTCTCTCAATTTAGAAAACAGTAAAGATCACTACAAGGTTAAGTTTGTATACTTTTATGATCTTAAACAATGATTATTAAAGATTTGGATTTATGACAGACAGTTTGTCTTTTTAGCTCAGTTTGATACCCCTTCTCCATCTTACCATCATAACGTAGTTTGTAATATAACTTTTTCTTGGCTTTTGACATCCTTTTATGTTTTGCCTATGTTAAAATCAGAGCCTTTTAAAAGGTTCTGATTTTAACTTAGAATTTTTAAAAATTTTGCAGATTTCTTATTATTTTTTAAACAAATATGGCCATTTGTTATGGCCATTTTAGTAAACCAAACAATTACAACAGTTTGTTGTAATTGTTTGGTTTACTAAAAAAAGAAGTAAACTTTATTCTGCAGATTTTTCAGTTCCAACACAATGCATATGGGGAAATTTAGAAAGCAGTAAAGATCACTACAAGAAGTTAAGATTTTTGTACTTTAATGATTTTAAACTATTTTAAACTTTATTTTAAAGAAAATAAAGATACAGGATGGCAACTCTTCTAATTCATGTTATTGATTGAGTCTAGAAATATGAGCCAAAAGACTGACTCCCCATCAACAGATTAGTAATGGCTGCCTTCCTTGTCAGTCACAATTATAAAAGACCAATGAGATATGAGTGCAGAAACAACATGTAGTGAATACCAAAATAAGTTGATGGATGAATGAACTGATCAGTAGTAAGTCACAACATTTGTGGTAAATTTTACCATACGTGTTTTATACATACAGTAAAAAAGTGCTAGTGTAGTTCTAACAAATTGGGCCGTTGAGGTTACTTGTGTGCCAGTATGATTCAGTAAGATTCAATGAAGTGTTACAACTTCAGATATTTAATACATTTATAGCAGAAGCTGTATAACTTTATGTATAAATTTAGTAAATTGTAGAATTAGTTTTGGTGGCCAGCTGATTTTCTTAGTGTGTTTCTTTATGACATTTTGAAAGTCTGCTAAGTTCTCAACTGAATTTTTGAAAGCATTAGGTTGAATATTATTTAACATTTAATTTAAATGTAATTTTATTTGAATGTTATTTAACTGATAATAATAAAAATAATATTTTGAATATTATTTAACTTTAATTTAAATGTAATTTTATTTGGCGAACCAGTTCATCATCAAATAGCACTGTTTGGTAAACAACATTTTTTGATATTTCTCACTAACATTGAAGGTAAAGAAATAGATAATTTACAGTATTCAGTTCTATCAATTTTTGGAACAAACTTCTATCTGTTGTTCTGGAAGTGTGAGTAATATGAATAAATTCTAAGAACTAGAAAATTGTGGAAAATTGTTGGAGGGGATGGAAAGGTGATGTGGGAAGTTGTCATTTTTTGGTCTGGTGCTGTATAAGCTGCCTTTCTTTATCATTTATCACTACTAATACTTATTTCAGTGTGAGAATCTATCAGATACTGTTATGAAAGGAGAAAAAAATGATGTACATTGATCCTTGGCTGGGGAACTGACAATTGCTTTTAATATAACATATCACAAGTCTTGTAGTATTTTAACAATTACTCACAGCAGTGCTATGAGAGAATATTCAGCTTGGCTAAGAAAAACTGAGTTTGAATCTTCTCTTTCTAGTGAAGTTTATGAAATGCTCTCAACACCCAATTCTAAACAGCAGTTCAATTTTATAAACAAAATTGACTCATGTTCTTTTAGTGGTATGCAGGAAAATCAAGAAATGGAAATTTTTTGATTTAAAAGAATAATTTGTAATCCTCTAAGAAATTAAAGGCAAATTACACTCTATGCAGTTTGAAGTGCTTATTTTCCCACTAATTTAAATTTTGCAATTCTGTTTTTCAAGAGGACAAAGCCTGCAACTGCATCTTTCTCAAAGCAGTGGTAATTAGTTTATGTCTAACAGCCAATCCAAACAGAAATCTACAGGCAGAAAAAATCCTAGGAATGCTAATGTTTGAAAGAATATACTATACTGGTAAATAATCCTATGGCTCTATTTCAATATAAAATATATTTTTTTGGTGAAATTTAATTTGTAGTGGCTTTTTTGTAAAAAAAAAAAAAGAAAAATGTTTTTTTTTTTTTTTTTTTTTGGCCAAAAAATTTGCCTTTTTTCTTCTGCCAGTTACCCAATCTCCAGTTTTTGAAAGTCAAAAGTTGGCAGCTGTGGTATTGCATATGTTGTTATCTCTGAAAGAATTCCACAATTATTACATGCAATCTAATTTCACTTCCAATATTACATGGTTGCTTGGTCTTTTATTCTTAGGTGACTAAAATTTTTACTTTTTTGCTTTTGAGCTAGTGAAAAATAATTAAATGGGCAAAATTAATGGAGTTCAGTATAGTGGCAAATTAAGATAGGCAGACAGAAAAGCTCTTCATAGCAAATGAAGTCCTTCTGAAAATTTTGAAAGTGATGTGCACTGCAAGATTAAACAAATGGATAACAAGCATTATAAGGAATATCTTTTGTTATAACACTTTTGGCAATCATTCTTTCCCTATTTTGCTATTTTATAATTATTACTGCTTTTGTGCAACAGCACTCATTATGAAATCCCACAGTACATAGTTACTGTGGGATTTCATAATGAGTGCATGATGGTCAGAATTTTCAAGATGTTACCCACAGCTATCTTTTATCCTGGGGGGGGGGAAAGCTTAGTTAATCCATACCTGTAATGTATAGTAAGCTGGAATGCCATTTTAGTAAATTCAATGAGTATGTAACAAGAATACCCAAGTACAGGTAGTTCCCAACTTTACGAGTTAATTCATTCCTAGGGCACACTTGTAAAGTGGGAATTTATATCCCATAGACATAATGTTAAAAACAGGGGTTACATTCTCAACAATGAAATTTGACCATAGTACTGTAATGTTAAATAAAGGTCAACAAAACAATAGTTTATGCTTAAGCAATGATTCATTTATCCAAAGAAGTGAAAACACAGTTGTTTAAAATCAATCAAATTATAATAATAAAGTAATCATGTATGTCATAAATGTTAAAGAATGTTTATTTGTCATCGTCGACTAAATGCGCACTTGTTCATGGTTTGTCACTTTTTGGTTTGTTGGAAGCACGTGGAGTCATTTTCTTCTTCAGAAATGCTTCAAGAGTCATTTGTTTCCAAGATAGTCTTCTCTTTTCTTTATAAATTTCACAATAGCATTTTGCACAGAGTCATTCTGGCCACATTTTTGCTTATGATCTCATATTTTGTTTCTGATGTTATTCCTCTTTGCTGTTTCTTTTTATTAACATCACTCTCCGTAGTATTTTTGGCATACTGTACAGTATTAATAAGGGGGATAAATTTGAAATTAGACAAGACAGCGAAAATGAAGAGCAACATAACCACACTTTGTAACGTCAGTGTGGTAACTGATTTATGTTATGGGTCAGTGAGGCACTACATCTGTGGTGTGAAATGCCTTATTTATGAATGTTTATAATTTATTTATTTCAATTAATGTTCATATTTTCGATTTTGTTCATACTTGGAAAAAGAAAAAACTCGTAAACCCGGGAACTCATAAAGCTGGAACTGCCTGTGTTCTTTGATGCTTGCTGTTCATTTGGAGGTGGGATGGGGTGGGGAGGTTAAAAAACTAAGTGTGAAACATTTTTGTGTAAGTGTGCTGAGTATCAAAATTGTGGACCAGGTAGATATTTACTGGTTATATTCATTCATATCAGTCATGTTATGTAATACCCACTTATTGGTAAGATCCAGTATCCTAGTAAATTAAGGGAGTGCGGATGACATATTCACTTACATCTATAAACACCATTATGGTGCATTTTTGGCAGTACTATTAAATTTAACCAGTGGAAGTCAGCATATTGGATATCACATGCAGGTGAATCAGATGAAAGTGAACAGAAGTGCTTCATGTTATGTACATATGCATTACTGTTTTAGCAGAGATAAAGGTATTAGCATTCAAGTGATTACGAGGGTAAAGGTTTTTAAATTAGTTGTTTTAAACAAGGTGGATACAACCCATGTCCTCTATGTGGCCCATTCTACATGGAAATATTACAAGCTATGTAGCTAGCCCCACATGGGGTAAAGGTTTGACCCCATGTGTTGGTCATAATGATATTATTAAATATTGTTAAATATTAAATATTACCCCCTCCAAAGTCTAAACATAAACTATAAACAGATGGGATGTATGTTACAAAATATAATTTCACATTGACTTTTTAAAATGTCTGTTTTTAGTGATATTTGATATTTTTTCTTTTATTATGATGCTTTTCTCAATATCTTTACAGCCATATTATAAGGATGTTATTTGTATCATGTAATTGTGTTGGAATTTCATTCTTAAATGTTAAAAATTTAAACTGTAAATATAAACATTTCTCAATGAAACTTGCATCCTGTTTTGAAAATGCATTATTAGTAGTGAGGAATTGTTTTAGTCCCTACAGGGGAAAAAAAAATGTTGGGCACCCTGTTTAAAATTGTAGCCATATCAGATCTATTATCTAAAGCTGTTTCAAGGTTTTAGAGTCTCAGGTTGTCTCACCTAAGTGTAATTTGTGAAACTGCTGAGTGGACAACCATTAAAGATGTGTTGAACTGTACACACATACTGTTCATGCTAAGGGGATGTATAAATAATTTGTTGGGAGATTGTAAAATTGTTGTTCATTAAGATGCAAACAAATTTTTATTTTATTTTTACTCTGATTTTATCTGGGAGTTATTATATTTTAGAGATTTAATTTTATATTTATTTTATAAATACGGTTTTATTGCTTTATTGTGCATATTGTTGAGTGGGTGAAGAGAGACAAGACTAGATAACTGAAACTAAAGTCAATTTCCTTCTCATTTAAAAGGTTTGAAATGACATGGCAATACCATGTCATTTAGTGAATAAAATGTATATTGATAAAATTAAATACTACCTAAAGCAAATATGAGTAACAAAATGTGACTGTGTGAGGAAATATCAGGATTGATATGATTAAATGAAACACCTGCCCTCCTTATGTAGAGAATTCGTTGTGACATTAATTGATTTTAGAAGAGATGTGTGATAAGACGTGATTTGTTAAATTTTAGTATTATTAACACATAAAATTTTCTAACTTGTTAGTGGTTAGCATACTATAAACAGATGGGATGTTACGTATGAGCTAACCTTAACCATAGTGACGTGATATTTAATGCTGTTCTGTTGGATAATTACAAATCTTGTAAATATTAGAAATTATTACAATAAAAAAAGAATGATTTACCTTGTTACTGCAATTAAAAATATGCAAAGTATTGATTTATTGTTTTTGAGATGAAATTTATCTTTTTTTTTTTTCTATGTATTGCATATGTTATTCCTGTTACTTTTGTTTTCAACTAGGTTTGTATGCCTAACTGAATTTAATGATGCACATAATCGATTATGGATTTTGACAGTTGATTGGAAAGATATCATTGGAAAATGGGGGGGTAAGAGAGAGAGAGAGAGAGAGAGAGAGATTAGCCATGTGGTAGGAAGCAATGCAGAATTTAAGCTTTAGTTTTGATAACATTAATTCAATTCTGTTCACCGATATTTGTTTTTTATTTCATAATCCATATTCTTTTAATAGTAGTAGTTAATGGAGGCATGTGATGCAAGTAAGCAAGTATATGAGCTTATGTAGCATTAGCCAAAAAAAAAAAAACAATTTCACACATCCATTCCGTCTAAAAGTTTGTCCAATTCCTCCTTGAATTTATTTAAGCTATCAACTTTCACAACAACAGATGGAAGTTCGTTCCAGCAATTAACCACCCGCTGGCTAAAGGCAACTTTCCACACATTTATTCTACAACTGTCTTTCCTCAATTTGAATTTATGCCCTCTCAGGTTTGTAATCTGAGCAAGCGGAAGAATCCCATCAGAATTCAGCGTTATTAATCCATTCAAGGCCTTACACCTCAATCAAATCACCTCGCAGGTGCCTAGGCTCCAGCCACCGCAATTTGCAGAACTTAAGTCTTTCTTGGTAAGAGGACCCTTCATTCCCCTCACCAGTCTTGTTGCCCTTCTCTGTACACACTCAAGGAACTCTACATTCTTCCTTAAATGAGGCCTCAAGACCTGTACGCAATACTCAAGGTGTGGCCTGACCATTGCCGTATACATTGCCTTATACAAAGGGATAATCACCTCCTTTTCCCTACTAGCAAAATTTCTGTATATCATTGACAATACCCCATGACCTGCTCTGGCAGCCTGTTCTGCATTGCTCAGAAAATTTCATATCTGACTGCACAATTACTCCAAGATTTTTTTCATTTTCTACTACACTGAGTGTTATTATATTTTAGAGATTTAATTTTATATTTATTTTATAAATACGGTTTTATTGCTTTATTGTGCATATTGTTGAGTGGGTGAAGAGAGACAAGACTAGATAACTGAAACTAAAGTCAATTTCCTTCTCATTTAAAAAGGTTTAATCCCAGAGAAACAGTTGGTACGTTTCTCTGGGATTATTTCTACCCATATGCAGTACTTTGCATTTGTCAGTGTTAAACTTCAGTTGCCAATTCTCAGCCCATCTGCCCAAATTTTCTAGATCCTGTTGCAGTAGCATACTGTCTTTACTGTCATTAACAACCCTGCCAACCTTTGTATCATCTGCAAACTTTGACATTAAGCCTAATATACCTTTATCAATATCATTGATAAATATACAAAACAACAGTGGGCCCAACACTGTACCCTTGTGGACTCCACTAATAGCATTAGTCCACGAAGAGCAGCATCCATTTATTACCACTCTGTCTTCTCCCACGCAACCACCCTATTATCCATTGTAGCAACTTACCATATTTAATACCATACTGCTCCAATTTGTACAGTAGTCTTCCAAGCAAAATAATCAAAATGATTGATTATGGAACTCATTTGATGAAAAACAAAAAAAAACAACTCTAGATCTCAGCCTTATGTGAATATATTCACTTTTGTGAATTATTTTTTTTTGATTATTTTTATGTGTGCATATGATATATATCACAAAGTGCCTGAACTAAGAGAAGTTTAAGGGATAGTAGAAATGGGAAGTGAAGTAGTGGTGAAAAAGTGAAAGAATTTGAAAAACCTAGTACAAAAATGAACTGGGACTGAGGAAGCAAACAATATACAAAAATAATTTTATACAAATAAATAAAAAATAATATATAAATAAATAACACAGTATTCAGATATGGGAGGGCAATTTTAGCAAGAGGTTGAATCAAGGGATGGCAAAAATGCAAACTCTGAATACAGTAAATGAAAAGATGATACATAGCCATGAATTTCATCAGGGGACTACTCCTGACCATGTATCAGGCACTGCATTTCCAAACTTGTCCATAGTATTAGAAAAAGGGGAGAGCAAATATGTGGCCTTTATTGTAATACTAACAGACAAGGTAGTCCCTACATAGTGTAAAAATTAAGTTAACATTGTAATTTTTAAATTTAATACAAATTTACAAATGTGTAATGTGAAATGTAATACAAATGTTTGAACCATGCGGAAGGGGTAAAAAGTAATCAAATTAACATGGTTAAAAAAATGTAGAAATTGAAATATACAGCAGAGAAATTTGATCAAAAGTGTGGACAAGCAAATGGTAAAATTCTTGGGGTGGGGAAGGGGAGAAAAAGATAGTCAAAAGAACGCGAAAATAGCGATAGGATGCAGGATAGTCGGAGCGTTCGTATCACGATCAAATTTCTCTGCTGTAAATTTGAATTTTTACATTTTTTAACTACGTTAATTTAATTACTTTTTATCCCTTCCACAAGGTACAAACATTTGTATTATATTTCACATTACACGTTTGTAAATTTGTATTAAATTTAAAAATTACATTATTAACTTAATTTTTACACTGCATAGGGACTACCTTGTCTGGTAGTATTATGATAAAGGCTGCACATTTGCTCCTCCCCTTTTTCTACTACTATAAACAAGTTTGGAAACAGTGCCTGATACATGGTCAGGAGTAGTCCCCTGATAAAAATTCCTGACTATGTATCATCTTTTCATTTACTGTATTCAGATTTTGAATATATGCCCTCCCTTGATTTTGACCTCTTGCTAAAATTGCCCTCCGATAATATCTGAATACTGTGTTATTTATTTATTTATTATTTTTTATTTATTTGTATAAAATTATTTTTGTATATTGTTTGCTTCCTCAGTCCCAGTTCATTTTTGTACTAGATTTTTCAAATTCTTTCACTTTTTCACCACTACTTCATTTCCAGTTTCTACTATCCCTTAAACTTCTCTTAGTTCAGGCACTTTGTATTTTTTATTTCCATTTTCACAGACACTTTATTTACATTACAGACCACACATTATTTATATCCTTTTGCTTCCTTTACTGCTGCGCGGCGCATTTTGGAGCATTAGACATAACTTTTGTCATTTTACTTTTTCTGCTTATTTTGCTTCTTAGCAGTTTAATACTATACCACACACACACACACACACACACACAGTCAGACCTCTTTAACAAACTTCCATATAGCTAATTTTTCTATTTAGCAAATTTTTGTGATTTCCCCTTGGTCATTACAATGAAAATAGTTTCTGTATATCGAAGAAAATTTCCATATAATGAACTAATTTCGAAAAACCCGAGTAGACATTGTTTGCATTTCTCGCCTTTAGGCAATACAGCTGATGCTGTAGAAAAAGCATGAATTAATAGCTAAAAGGATTAAGATTTAATCCATTTAGCTTTTAAGAGCTAAATGATTAATTCGTAAGAGCATGAATTAAGAGGTAAAACATTCCACAATTTAATGTTGCCCGTAAAATCTATACAACCGAGAAGTTGAGTTGTTACATGTTGCCTGTAAAACGTATACAACCGAAACCTCTACTGTACAGAGAAGTCAGCTGCTATCTATGTATCCATTGGCAAAGCTTAAAGCATATTCATGTAGACTGGGGCATTAAAAAAATAAATAAAAAATAAATAAAAAATCGCTTTAAAATTTGGTATCTCTGCCAGTAGTGTGTCAACCATTCTGAAAAACCTTGTTTCGATTCTCAAACTGTTTGAGGAAACAGGACCCAGTCAGAAGCAAGCGAGATTATGCCTGTATGATTATTATATTGATTATTATATGTAGA
This sequence comes from Mastigoproctus giganteus, assembly GCF_048544385.1. Lineage (NCBI taxonomy): Eukaryota > Metazoa > Arthropoda > Arachnida > Uropygi > Thelyphonidae > Mastigoproctus > Mastigoproctus giganteus. The sequence continues at coordinate 220,225,740 of NC_143578.1, forward strand.
TGAAGCCGTTTTTAAGTGGGTGAAGTTGACTTGAGACCAAAACATGCCGATATCGGGGCCCTTAATAAAAGAATAGGCTATGGAGTACCCACATTTTCTGGGGCATAAAACATTCCAAGCCATTTCTGGTTGTAGTGGCAAATTTAAAAAAACTGCATGGCTTACTCGAAAAAGTTATTTCTAGTGAAAGTGGAGTTGTAATCAAAGAAGACTGTACCCGTTGGAAAGAAATAATTTGAAAAAGATTATGGAGGACTTTGAGCCCAAAGATATTCAATGTTGATCAAACAGGTCTATTTTTGAAATGTTTGCTGAACAAGACACTGACTTAAAGGTGATAAATGTGTAGGTGGTAAAAATAGTAAGGGGAGATTACAGCCTTGGTTGGTGTGAATATGACTGGTAATGAAAAACTGAAGCTTTTGGCAATAGGCAAAATTAAACAACCCCTATGTTTCGAAAGAGTAATGTCTTTAGACTTGGACTGCAACTACAACAAAAAAGCTTAGATGACAAGTGAAATTTTTGAACAATGGATTTTAAATTTACCGTCATTTTAAATTTTGATAGAAAGATGATGAAAGAAAACAGAAAAATCGCGTTCATTGTCGACAACTGCCCTGCCCACCTTCACTCAGTAATTTTGACTTACAGGTGTGAAGCTTGTTTTCTTCCCTCCGAATACCTCATCTGAACTGCAGCCAATGGATCAAGGCATTATCAAGAATTTCAAAATGCACTAGCGAAGGTGCATACTGAAAAAAATTATACCGATAATAGAAATCAACCAACCAACCTATAGATTTGTGGATGTGCATGTCAGAGTTGGCAAAAGTATGGAGTCACGATGTGATGGAAAGAACAATTAAGAATTGTTTTGTAAAAGCAGGTTTTGCTAAAAAGCCAATTAACAGTGATGAGAAGGATGAACTAATAGAAGATATTGAGCAATCATAGGAAGAACTCGAAGCGAAAGGTTTGATCAGTGGAGAAATTGTTCTTGATGAATTTTTAGCAGTTGATAAATTTCACTGTCATATTAAGTGGCAACGCTGCCACCTTAATGTGACGGTGAAAGAGGGATGTTATTCTGAGAAGTCAGAAGATACTTATTGACATTACACACGTGAATTTTTGTAGATAATAATTTTTCATACATGTGAAATACATGCAAAGGGAGATTTTTCTAGAAAACAGAAGTAAAGGCTTTGAACGAGGAAGAGGAAAAGTTGGTTCTGTCAATTTGGAGTGAATGGATGCTGCCTGGTTGTGGCACCTCTTCAGACTGGTTTCAAAGAGAATAGGGGAATTACAAACACCAGTTCAGAACTGTCCATGAATATCTATAGAAAAGGCATGCTGCAGAAACTGATTGTCAGTGCAACAGTGTGTCTCAACTTTGTAAGAGATCACTAATTAACCCAACTACAGGCATACCTCGAATAACGAATAGGATGCGTTCCATGAAATTACTTCGTTAAGCGAAACTTCGTTTTCAGAGATAAAAATACTATGGCCAGAATAGGAATATGTTCCTACGTAAAGAAAATGAAAAGCTTTTTTTTTCAAACAAAGAAAAGTTTTATTAAATAAACAGTCAACTTACATACAAAGTGAAATCACATTTTAAAATATCAGTCTAAAGTTGATTGTTTATGCTTTTTTTCTCTTTCATTTAACAATTGCCTATACGGAGTTATTGCATTTAACACTGATTGCTTAACAATAACACTTCTTCCTAAATCAGGATCATTTTCACTAAAAAAATTTAAAATGTTTTCAATGTCATTTAAGCACTTTTTTAAATCTTTGGTTGTTAACACTTTTTCGGCAGGAACTTCTTTAACTTCATCTTCATTTTCTTTGTCTTCATTGCTAACAAGGTTTTCTAAATCTTCCAATGAAAAACCATCATCTTCTGCATTCAATAAATTTCTAACATCCTCTTCATCGACATTTTCGAAACCTATTGATTGAGCCATCTGGATAACTTCATTTCTAATTTCTTGGATGTTATTTTCTTCTTCTAGTACAACTTCTGGCCATATTTTGCGCCAAACTCCATTTAAGCATTTCTTAGTGACTTCTTTCCAAGAATTATCAATGTTTTCAATTGCGTTTTTAATGGTGTAGTTTTTCCAAAAAGTTTTAACTGTCATTTCCTCTTTATCCTCTAGTTCAGTTAAATTGCTTAATGTTTGATGCAGATAGCTTTAAATGATGCTATTACTCCCTGATCCAATGGTTGAATCAGGGAAGTTGTGTTTGCTGGAAGAAACACAACTTTGACAGGAATGCATGTGTCCAACGTGTTAAGATCAGTAGGATGTCCCGGAGCATTGTCTAACAACAAAAGAGCTTTTTCTTCAAAGTTGTTTTTTTGACAGTACCGTTTTACTTCAGGACAAAAGTGGTTAACAAACCAATCAGTAAATAACTCCTTAGTAACCGACACTTTTCTATTTGCTTTCCATATTACAGATAAATTCATTTTTATGTTACCTTTTAACGCCCTCGGATTTTCTGAATGGTAAACTAATAACAATTTTAATTTATAATCGCCAGAGGCATTTGATCCAAAGAATAACGTTAAACGGTCTTTGGCTGCTTTGAACACAGCAGCTGATTTTTCTTCAATAGAAATGAAGCTTTTTGTTGGTAGCCGTTTCCAGAACAAACCGCTTTCGTCAACATTGGACACTAAATTTGGTGGAAAATTTTCACGTTCAATTATTTCCTTTAGTTTTTCTGGAAACTTATTTGCAGCTTCAACGTCTGCACTTGCAGCTTCTCCTGTTAATTGTACACTATGAATCCTGGCCCGTTTTTTAAATTTCTCGAACCAACCACGAGAAGCCCCAAAGGTTTCCGTAATTTCTTCAGTTTGTTTAGATTTCAGGTGATTAAACAAAAATAATGCTTTTTCTTGAATCACCATTTGACTTAAAGGCATATGACGTTGTGACATATCATCTATCCACAAACTTAACATTTTCTCCATTTTTTTCTAAAATTGGATTCCTTAAGCGAGTTAATTTTGCCGCTGTAACATCTGTACAATTCTGAGCAGACTGTTTTATTTTTTCTGATTGACTTAGTATGGTTGTTAAAGTTGATTGCGCTAATCCTAAAGAATGTGCCACATCGGATTTTCTTTCGCCGCTTTCAACACGTCATACGATATTTAGTTTAGTTTCCAAAGAAATTGCTTTTCTTTTCTTTGATTCTGACATTTTAATTAACTAAAACAAAAATATTTCTATTAAAATTTACAAAATCTACGTTATGTAATGCTATCAAAGAACCTACGTCGATTATTGCAATGCGCCACACTGAAACAACGTCAATCATGTAAAGGAAATGGAGGACAGTTAAAAATCACGATCTGGCATACCAAGAAAACTGACAGATACGGATCATTGCAATGCACCACACTGAAACACACCCTATGAAGTGTAAATAACAACTAAATTAGGCGAATGAAGTGCAAAACTGTTATAACAGACACACCAGCAGCTCTGGAGTACGTAACGAGTCGCCGTCAGTCACCAATCGGATGATTGTCGGACGTTGGCCTTAAATTGGAATATTTTTTTTATGTTAAATGGGGCTTGAAATTGCGGACTTCGTTATATCGAAGCTTCGTTATCAGAGGTAGCGTTAACCGAGGTATGCCTGTATTCTCTTTTGAATAGAGTTAAGAAGTTTGAGAGAAGTTTTGGAGTTCTTAAAATAAAATCTTAAATCCTCTTTTCTTGAAATATTGTTCCCATGTTACTGAAGATGTGGAAACAATATTTCAAGGTAGGGAGGATTTGAGATTTGTACAGAGGGAATAGTTATTTAGAAGGAAAATAATTGTAGGAAAAGTAGTAGTTTAGAAGGAAAATAATTGTAGGAAAAGTAGTAGTTTAGAAGGAAAAAGAAAACCCAGTTTTGATGTAAAGGAAGCAGTGACACTTTAAATACGTAAACAGACATCATGTCTGCCAGTTACGTAGTATTTAAAGCGGCAGACAATTAAATTGACAGACATTACAATGTCTATCAGTTACATGGTATCTAAGGAGCTCTGACAAACTGGCTGTTAAGAGAAGTTGTCTGTAAAAAAATGTGTTTAGCATTTGTAGTTCTTTTAGAGTGAATTTTGTACTGCAAAGTGTGAATAGCACAGATTTTTAAAGAACTTTGATGTTCAAGACCATAATGAAATCAGCTTGTTATTGCAAAAGTCTCTCGATGCTCTGTAGAGAACGTACAGCGCTTATATTTGCACAGATCACACAACTGAAACACATTGAAAAGCCGAAATTGAAGATGTTAGGAAAACAGAAGGCAAACCTTTAAGCTCTTCACTGAAATGGAAGTATATAAAGTTGCTGTTATTGTGACATAAAATGAATACAAGTAAAACTAGTTTAATTCTAAAATATAAGATAAGAAAAATGTCATAAATAACTAGTGCATGTGCTAGTTCTTGGAAATACAGTCCATTCCGGTTATTTGGGACACATCGGGACTAGTGCATTTTGGCCCGATTAAGCGACTGCCCCAATTATCCGAAGTTTCACGTAAATAGTTAAAAATACAATGTACCCCCCCCTACCCTTTAGAATTGGTTCACTGTACAATCAAATCACGTTACGACGAACTCACCATAGTAAAGTACCGTCCACTATACGATGTGCAGTTAGCGCCGGTCATTATTATTAATAATAATAATAATAATAATAATAATAATCACGTTTGTGAATTGAATTTTAATTCTATTAAACAGCGATTTTAATTAGTGAAAATAGGAGGAATATTATCCACAGGCTATAAAAGCAAAGATATATTAAGCACAAATTTACCCTTTATTACCTTACCAATTAAAAAATTAAATGATATGTGAAAATCGGAAGAATATACGTGATAATCGGAATAATTAATATGTACTGTAATATGTACATACTAACTAGTTGACATTTCTGTTCACTGACATTTGTGGGTGGGGGTTAAAATTTAAAACAATAAAAAAATAAGCAATCAATAACAAAGAATATGGCACACACAAATTGCAAGTAACACAACACGCGCAAGTGAGAACGGAGTAACGAGTTACAAAGCTTTAAAAATAGGAATGAAGGGAAGATCTGAAAATTAATTTTTTTATATGATTGAAGATTTCATGGAAGTGTAAACGCATTTCATCATAATAACCCACAGAATTCCAGCTGTTGGTATTATCGCATATTCAGTAAGATGGAGTTTACTGTCCGTTTATGATAGATTTCACTAACAGAAAAGCCCAATAAACAGGTGACTGCTAATTGTTTTTATTGTTTTATGGTTGTGACCTCCAGAATTTCGACCGAACCACGTGGTACCGTTGGAGACAATCGTAGGGTAATCTCCAGTGCTGTGGTCTCCTGCCCTGATTAAACGGCATGCTGTCCCAATTAAGCGAAGTAAACCATGGCTATTTTCTCGATTGGTTTCTGTTTTTTTAAGATTTGCCCCAAATAAACGGCTGCCCCGATTAACCGTTGGCCCAAATAACCGGCTGGCTGCCCCGATTAACCGTTGGCCCAAATAACCGGCTGCCCCGATTAACCGGTGGCCCAAATAACTGGAATCGACTGTATATACTGAACTCAAATATGGCACACGAAAATAAGGATTGCAATTACTTTTTGTAAAGATTTCATGTGCCATATTTGAGTTACAATTCGTTGACTTATTAATATATGTATGTCAACAGAGATTTTGAACTTCAAAAAATAATTGGGAAGTATCTCATACATGATCAAGTGAAGATGAAAAGAAACCTAAGATGTAACTAAGTACATCAGTACCTAAGATGAGGACAAACAGGGTGACAATCCTAAAATAGCAGTTAAATTAATTTATAACTGTATGAAACGTATATAACATTTGTTACAACAATTATATTCATAAAATAAGAAGTGTATGGGAGGGGGTTCAAAAAAATTTTGTATTCACCCAGAAGTAATAGAAGGCTGAAACAAACACCATGTATTACACTTTTTCAGTATAGTCACCAGACGAAATGACACATTTTGCCACTTCTCAATACCTTTCCACAGGCCAGTTTTGTAGAAGTCCTCTGGCTCTCCTTGAAACCCCGAATTGGCAGCAGAAATCACCTCATCTTCAGCAGCAAAGTGTTTCCCATTAAGAAAGGACTTCAGGGCAGGAAAAAGGAAGAAATCCAAAGGTTCAAAATCGGGGAATAAGCAGCAATATTTTAAACTCGCATTTGTGGGCACACCCTCACTACAGCATGCAAGGAATGTGCAGGTGCATGATCTTGGACCAGGTGCACACCTTTTCACATCTTTCTCCATTCTTTTTTCTTTTATAGCAGCATGTAGCATTATGAGGAGGTTGAAATAATACTTCACCATAATAGTAGAGTAATCTGAATGTAATTGAATGTAACCTGTTAGTATTACACTAAGCTGATTCCAAAAAAAACTGACAGTATCACCTTGCCAGCATCTGGCCTTTTTGGGGAAGGGGATAGTGATGATTCTGCATACTTCCATTGTTTTGACATTTGTGGGGGTCATAGTGATGGATCCAGGCTAATTGTGACTAGCTCTGAAAAAAATCCATGGTGACTAGCTCTGAAAAAACTACTCTTGCTTTTCCTGGCACATTGACAACATTTCATGTACACACTGTGCAATTTCCTTCTTCTGTTAATGGATCAGAAGTCTTGGGAATCCATCTTACAGATACTTTACTCAATATGCAACTGTTGATGGATGATGTTTTTCATAGGGCTACATTAATTTGGAACTCTGCAGCTAGTTCTTTGATGCTAATACAGTGATCTTCCAGGATTAATTCTTCAATTTTTGTAATGCTGCCTTCTGTTACAATAGTTGCTGGGTGTCCTTGGATTTCTTCACCATGCACTGAGGTTCTTCCACATTTAAATTGTTTATACCAATGTGCAACAATGCTGTAACCTGGGTAGTCTTCTCCATAAGCAGTTGCCATTTCTTCATGGAGGATGTTTTGAGTGTTTTCCCTTGCAGAAAGAGGAACCAAATTTTACTGATCTGTATTTCACTATATCCATTGTGACACTACACTTCATTCAGCTCTGCAAATAAAAAAAAAAATGAATTGCCAGACCGAAACCAAATTTTGTGGTTGTTTTAGAGATTTCATGGTATCAAAAAAAACCAAAGCATCTTTCTATCATTTACTTCTGGGTGAATACAAATCTTTTTTGAACCCCTCTACTTCATATAAATAAAAAAATACTCTCTAAATTTATAACTCTTATCACTTCAATCATATGCCTAATACAGCAGTAACTCACAGTACATATCAAGAAGAATCTGATCTTAAGTTATATGTTGTATAACGTTGTGTATGTGTTTTGTGAGAAATTAAAAACACCTTTTCAAGTAAAATATAAACACTGGTAAAGAAGATACTTGTTAACATTAGACTCAGACTCGTGTAGACTCTTTTACATGTATTTCAGGAAATAAATCTGAAGGAAGGTTGTCCAAAGAATAGGAGTAAAAGGTGAGAGAGAGAGAGAGTGGGGAAATGTTGGACAGCAAATGGATGCTGACTGGAAGCAAATGGATGCAAATGGAAGAGAGAGTGGGGGAATTATAGATTCTATTTCAGAAGAACTGTCTGTATCTATGAAGAAGGCATGCAGCAGAAACTGAAGTTTATGAGACAGAGAATGGAGAGATTTTGTAAGAGAAGGGTGATTAATTAACCTAACTGTCCTCTTTTCAGTAGAGTCAAAAAGCCTGAAAAAGGTTTTTGGGCCACTGTTCCACATGTGGGAACAGTGTTCCATGGTCAGGCAGATTTGTAATCTGTATGGAGTGAGTATTTGTTTAGAAGAAAAGTAATGCCAAAACCAAAAAAGAAAAAACACTTTTTTATCCGGAGCTAGCAACATTTGTGATGTGCTTATGCCAAGAGAGAGATAAGAAGTAGGGTAATCCCTAATAGAGATTTTCGATCTTAGCATTTTTAGTCAGTGAAAAGCTAAACAAGGAAAATAAGAATAGAAATCCTGCACATCATCCCATTTTACATTCTTGTATTTAGAGAGAGAGTGCGATTCCATTGGAGAAGAGACCATTACTATATTGTGATTGGAAGTGCCGAGAACAACTTTCATAGCACACTTCCACAACAGGTACTGTTATGGAAGTGTGTTATGAAAGATACTGCTGTGGAAGTAAATAAAGACAAAATGAAAAGCTGTTTTATGTGTACAGTAATAATGTTTCAGTGTGATAAACAGTGTCAAGCCAACGTAACTGTACTTGCATGGTTGTGGACCACTGTATTGTTCAAGCTTGTATGGTTTGAATAATATAGTGTAGTAAATAAAAGACAAAACACTGTGTCTTATGTGTACAGTAATAATATTTCATTGTGGGCAACAGTGCCAAGTCAACATAACTGTACTTACATGCATGTGGATGACTACACTGTATTGTTCAAACTTGTTTTGTATTCCTTATGCATGTTAGTATGGTTTTGTGGATCTGTCATGCTGAGACATTATTTGGTACAAGTTAAATAAAATACAATGGTTTCATTCACTATTCGTCTTTCCTGTAGCTCTTCTCCTTTTCCTGGGAACATTCCTTTTTTTTTTTTTGCTGCCATATCAAAGTGACATCATTGCTGATACCTTTTGCTGTTGAACACCTTAAAAAGGGTTGTACTTAATGGCTCATTCTAGGTAAAAAAATTCTAATGCTTCACATTTGGAAACACTTGATTTGCAATAGCTTTTCTCTCTTTCAATTTTTTTGTGTTTTCTCAAATGACCAATTTCTTCTATGAAAGTAGGCTATGGGACATCCTGGATATTAAATATTTTATAAGGAGAAAAAAAAAAAAAGGCTCAGAGAGAATCCATAACATAATTGATAGTAGTCCAATTGTGGAATTAGCACTTTGGATTAAATTTATTTGAAGAATGAAACTGGGAATTACAAAGCTTTTATTGGCTATTCTGGTACAACAGTACACGATATGAGAATTGATGTAGTCAGTTTGCCCACAACTTTGTCAGGATAAGATTAAGAACATTAAATAAAGAAGTTTTAGAAAACCTTGACCTAATTAAAATAGGAAAAAACCAAAATAAACTAAAAACTTTACAGGAAATCCTGCATGCATTAACTAAAATGGTTAGTGATAAGGACAACACACACACACACAGTTAAGTAATTTGGGCTTACATTTTTAAGACATAATGTTTAAATAACTAGGTTTCTTATTTTATTATAGTAATTAACTTTAATTGGCAAATGCATGACATAATGTGGAAAAGTGCATGACATCTCTTGAAAAAGAAACATACAGTTTAATATTTACCAGTTTTACTTCAAGCTTTAATAATTCATCACTTATAAACTTAAGTATGTACTCTAATTTTATAATATAGACTTCTTTTTAAGCTAAATTCTGCATATGACAGGATAATTAAAAGTTAAAACAGTTGGTTTCTATGATTTAGTTATATGTAACCTGTAAGCTCAATCTTTGCTTTTATGGACTTTTTTGAATTACAAATTAGTTTCAAACCACCCTGAGCACATCACAAATATATAGTTGTTTCTCCTTTCTTGAGAAAAGAACTCTCAGATAAAAAACTACCTATAATAGGGGGAAAAAAAAAAGCCTAACATACTGCACTGCCAAATGATCCAATGGCCATTTAAAAATAAAACATAAGTGAAGTTTTGAACTAACAGAAAATCCACAAAAATGTGAACATGAACGTAGGAAACTAGAAAATAATGCGATCACAAAATCATGAAAATAAAGATAAGGCAGATAATAATTTTAAAACCCAAGAACATTTTTAAAAAAATGACTGCTGAGAAATAATGGTATAAAAGGAGGGGGGAGAGCAGTAGAGTATACATAGTGAAAAAAGGAAGCAATCCTAAACCAAATATTAAAGCTGTGTACAGGTAAGTAATAACTAAATTAATAACACTAATAAGTAATTTTACTACTTGCGAACATTTCATTTTTGTTTTAACTTCAGTTTTTCATTTGTGAAAGATCGGAAACAGGTTGTACAGTGCAACCTCAGTATTATTTTATATTACTGTACTTTATAATCTTTGAAACCCCGTCACTTCGTCTGTCATTGATGGATGAATAGTGACATATGACATTGACCTGGTCTCTTGTTCTTGTTACAGTGTATACAGAGGATTATGTTTATTCTTTTTAATATTAGAATTAATTTGATTTTGTCCATAAATAAATATTATGTGATCAGTAATAGCTATAAATTGCACTTTGTTTATTCAAGAGGATTTCACAGATATTTCAACAAAGATCCTTCTTTGTTGAGATATTTGTGATATTCCAGTGTACATTTTTCATGTTATTTGTTTATTTTTGATACGCTATCACACTTCTCATGATTTGTTCATCTTGGTTGAATTACATATATTAAATATTTTGTCAGATAAGCTCTGAGGCAGTGGCTTTCAAAGTTTAAAGGGTTAGCAGCAGTATCTCTTTTAAGGGGGACCTGGACCATTTCTAAGTGGTGTATATGATATGAGCAAAAATTTTAGGATGTTAACCTAAATCATTTAGGTGTATTGTTTTTTCCAAATTTAATCCTACATAGGAAATATAATTACTGTAGATTGTTCAATTAGAAAAAAATTATTGAAATTAATCAAAATAGCATAGTTATTCAGCGAGAATGATGAAATTTCTTTTTCTAAGTTACAGTGTGCTCAGAATATGGTGATATTTTTTAAATGCAGAACCACTTTCATAAAATTGATTTTTTTTTCATAGTGTTTATTTCCTAAAGTAGTAAGTACACAGCAGCAGTTGTACATTGTCAGAAAAACAGAAAGCTAAAGAAAAGAAAAGAAAAGAAAAAAAAAAACACAGGAAAGTATTTATTCATATGAAAACATATTCAGTATGTGACCCTTTAGCAACTGCTGCTTTTGTTAGATACCCAGCAAAATTTACTATTATTGCTTCTGCTGTCAGTACTGATCTGTATTCTGCTCAGTTGATTTTCATTTGAATTTTTTTCATAGTGTTTATTTCCTAAAGTAATAAGTACAGAGTAGCAATTGTACATGCTCAGAAAAACCAAGTTTAAAAATGCAAATGAAGTTTTTATTGATATGAAAACATATTCAGCACGTGAACCTACACAAACTGCTGCTTTTCTTAGATGCCCAGCAAAGTTTTCCATTATTGTTGCCAATGTCTACTGATGAGTATTCTTAACAGCATTGGAAATTTTGGTAATTATAGATAAAGAATTTTTTACACTTGTTTTGTGGAGGGTAGAAATGTATTTAGAGAATTTTAAAAGATGGTACTGTATATTTAAAAACATTTTTTTGTGTGTGTGTCTGCAGTGGGAGTATTCTTTACTTCCTTACATGCATTAGCTATATTACAATTTCAAAATGGATGTAGCACATGCCAACTTACGGTAAACAACTTAATTTCCACTATTTTTTAGAAATACAATTTCAAAATGGATGTGCTGCATCCATTTTGAAATTGTAATATAGCTAATGCATGTAAGGAAGTAAAGAATACTCCCACTGCAGACACACACACACAAAAAAAGTTTTTAAATATACAGTACCACCTTTAAAATTCTCTAAGTACATTTCTACCCCCCCCCCCCCCCCAAAAAAAAAAAAAAAACCAAGTATAAAAAATTCTTTATCTCTCTCAGGGTAACACAGGAATTTCCTTTTTTTTTTCTTTTTTTTTTTTTTTTTTTTGCTGATACAGCTCAGGCTTCCTTGCGCCATATAGCTAATAATAATAATAATATTTTGTCAGGGAATTTTATGAGAGACCACCTGTTATCTGGTGAGGGACCAGCAGTTCTGAAACTTATTGTCATAATTAGTCTCTGATTATTTACATGAACGAGAGGTTAATCATTTGATATTGTCATTTGTTTTCCCATTGGTAGCCATGTGAAATCATAATTTCAGTCCTGGAATTAAGAATGCAGGTGTTGGTGTGCACGTTGTGAAATTGAGCCTATACAATGCCACAAAAAATTCTTGGCTCATCGTTTTAGAGAATTTTAAAAGGTGGTACTGTATATTTAACTCTTGTTGAGTATATTGACTGCAATAAAATGGTTACAATGATGTTATAATCTCCTCGCCCCAGCTGTTTAGTATAATTATTAAGTTAAGTATAATTATTGTGACATTAATTTATTGTTAGAATAAAGAATAAATTTATAAAATGTACCATTCTGAATTATTTCTTGTTTTATTCCAAAAAAAGCTAAATTGGTGTATAAAGTAAACCACACACCCACTCTTGGATTTTTTACTCTTTTGGCAGTAGCCAGGTGGGCAGGAGCAGTAGTGCGTAGCACACACTTCTTGATTAGACAGGGGTTCGAGCCCATGACCACCAAATACGGAGGATGCGGAAAGGTCAGGGAATGACCACCACATATCCCCGGAGCAATATGGCCTTAGTTGCTAATGCTCCTAAAACACCAAGTGACGACAACAACAACTCTTTTGGCATGAAATTTTTACAGCCGGATGCCCTTCCTGGTGCCAACCCTCACCCTTTATCCGGGCTGGCGATATGCGGTGGTCATTCCCTGACCTTCTGCATCCTCCGTATTTGGTGGTCCATGGGCTTGAACCCCGGTCTAATCAGGAAGCGTGTGCTATGCACTGCTGCTCCTGCCCACCTGGCTACGGAGGCGTCCACTATTACTTAATTTTACTAATAAATATATTTGGTACAGATATATGTTATGCTATACTGCATCTCATCATGCTTATTTCCACTGCTAAGGGTAGTACGATTTTGATTTAACATTTTTGCTTATACTGGTATTAGTATGATCGGGATTCAGGAAATAAATGCTATGACAACGGTTTTGCAAAAATCTATTTTAGCCCGAAATGTTTATCTTGTTATTCTGAATCTTTGAGTTACTCATAACCAAATTTCATTTTAGTTGAATTAATTTTTCCTTTTTTGAAACCACACAAAAAAAAAATAATAATAATTATAAGATTTTGTTGCCATAACCTGATTTAAATTGGCATCACCCTTTGGTATGTTTCTCATTGAATAATAGGATTATAGTCAAACTTGGTTATAGTATTATTGAAAGGACGGCAATGTTTTTGTTGTTATAATTATTAAATTCAAAATTCTGTTTTTATCAGTGAAGTTCTGCAAATTGCAGTGACTGCAGAGACTAGGTTGATGGGATTCTTCCTCCTGCCCAGATTGCTCGCCTGAGGGGGCATAAATTCAACTTGAGGAATGACAGTTGTAGAATGGATGTGGGGAAATTTGCTTTTAGCTAGCAGGTGGTCGATTGCTGGAACAAACTTCTACCTGTCATGGAAGTTGACAGCTTAAATAAATTCAAGATAGAACTGGACAAATTCTATGGATGGATGGATGAAATGGGAAGTGGGTTTTTTTTTGTTTTTTTTTTTGGCTGATGCTGTATAAGCTTGCTTTCTTGCATCATATGCCTCTACTTATGCTAATGCTAAAAAGTTATTTTTAGTATGGAAGAGAAGCTACAGTATAATGGTGCTCTATTTTCCTGGAAAAAAAGTCTGTAGAGCAATTGAAGAAAAAAAAAAATTTTAAACGAAATCTCTGGGATTCGTTTTAAAATATATATATATTTCAGTCATACCGGAGGGATGGATAAAGAAAGAACAAGGTTTGAGTCAAAATCCTTTAATACTAGTTAAAGGCAAGTTAAGCAAACAAAATAAATTAATATAAATCTACCAAAAGCTTTCGGACTTGCGTAGTCTTTCTTCAGTTGGGGAATGAGTGTTATTATAAAATAAAGAATACCAGGTGCTCAGCTGTGGTGGTCAGGTGAGGTGAAATGTGTGACATGGGTGCAGGTAACAATCAGTTGTTGCGAGTAGAGACTTGTGACTGTAACTGTGGTTTTTGAGTATGAAGCATGTGCCAACATTTATCATTCTGGAGGATAACCGCTTCCATGATGGAATGGATGCGTCCTTTATTTCAGTTAAAGGCACCTCGGCAACAGGAAATGTGGAGCGATTCTAACCAGATGCGATGACGGTAGTGTCGGGAATGGCTGATAATTTCAACATTGTGGCGCAGATCAAGGTTGTGCTGGCAAGACCAGAAGTGTTCCACGATCGCCGAGTGTTCTGAATATGTGGAATGGAATCCTCTCTCATGTTCGGAGATTCGATCTTGTCGCCTCCTGCCAGACTCCCCAACATAGCAGCCAGTGCAGTCATGGCAGGAAATGTTGTACACCGAACTGCTTCACAAAAGGGAGGGGTGGGGGGATCGCCGTGACTGCACTGGCTGCTATGTTGGGGAGTCTCCAAGATCAAATCTCTGAACATGAGAGAGCAATCCGTTCTGCAGATTCAGAACACTTAGCGATTGCAGAGCACTTCTGGTCTTGCCAGCACAACCTCAATCCACGCCGCGACCTTAAAATTATCGGGCAGCCCCGACACTACCATCATTACATCTGGTTGGAATTGCTCCACATTTCCTGTTGCTGAAGTGCCTTTAACTGAAATAAGGAAGAATGCATCCATCCCATCATGGAAGTAGTTATCATCCAGAATGATAAATGTTGGCACATGCTTCATACTGAACAACTACAGGCGCCTCCGTAGCCAGGTGGGAAGGAGCAGCAGTGCGTAGCACACGCTTCTTGATTAGACTAGGGTTCAAGCCCATCACCACCAAATACGGAGGATGCGGAAAGGTCAGGGAATGACCACCGCATATCTCGGAGCAATATGGCCTTAGTTGCTAATGCTCCTAAAAAAAAACAAAACAAACAAAACACTGAACAACTACAGTTACAGTCACAAGCCTCTATTCCCAGCAACTGATTGTTACCTGCATCAGTATCATGCATTTCACCTTGCACGACTACCATGGCTGAGCACCTGGTATTCTTTATTTTATAATAATGCTCATTCTCCAACAGTAGAAGGTTTACGCAAGTCCTAAAGCTTTTGGTAGATTTATATTGTTTTATTTTGTTTTGTTTGTTTAATTTGCCTTTAACTAGTATTAAAGGATTTTTACTCAAACCATGTTCTTTCTTTATCTGTCTCTCCAGCACGACTGAAGTATATATATTTTGAAGAAAATTGTTGAATATTTATGGTAGATAAACATTCATTTAATAGAGTATTCAGTTAGTAGATAAACAAATACAGTTGATTCTGGTTATTTGGGACACATCGGGACTAGTGCATTTTGGCTAGATTCAGCGGCTGCCTCAGTTATCCGAAGTGTCACGTAAATAGTTAAAAATACAATGGACCCCCGCTTTACAATTGGTTCACTGTACAATCAAATCACGTTACGATTGTTTGCTGTTGTTATTTGGTTTTCAGGAGCATTAGCAACTAAGGCCATATTGCTCCGGGGATGTGCGGTGGTTATTCCCTGACCTTTCCACATCCTCCGTATTTGGTGGGCACGGGCTCGAACCCCAGTCTAATCAAGAAGTGTGTGCTACGCACTGCTGCTCCTGCCCACCTGGCTATGGAGGCGCCTCACGTTACGATGGACTCGCCATAGTAAAGTACCATTCACTGTATGATGTGTAGTAAGCGCCGGTCATTGTGATCACGTTTGTGAATTGAATTTTAATTCTATTAAACTGCGATTCTAATTAGCAAAAATAGGAGGAATATTATCCACAGGCTATAAAAGTAAAGATATTTTAGGCACAAATTTACCTTTTATTACCTTACCAATTAAAAAATTAAACGATACATGAAAATCGGAATAGTTAATAGGTACTGTAATATGTATATACTAACTAGTTGACATTTCTGTTCACTGACATTTGTGGCTGGGGGTTAAAATTTAAAACAGTAAAAAGATAAGCAATCAATAACAAAGTACATGGCACACAAAAATTGCAAGGAACATGATACACGCAAGTGAGAACGAAGTAAAAGTAAAAAGTAAAGTGCAGCCATTATCAACCCACTGCAGGATGGAAGCCTCCTCAACAATTCATGCTGAGGGAAATGGACCATAATCTGCCATGCTGGTCCAGTGCGGGTTGGCAGATCGACGGTATTCAGCAGTCAGGGGCTTGAACCCCGGTCTACTCAAAGAGCGTGTGCTACTGCACTCCTGCTCCTGCCCACTCGGCTACGGAGGAGAACGGAGTAACAAGTTACAAAGCTTTAAAAATAGGAATGAAGAGAAGATATTGAAAATTAATTTTTTTTATATGATTGAAGGTTTCATGGAAGTGTAAACACATTTCACCCTAATAACCCACAGAATTTCAGCTGTCTGTATTATCACAAATTCAATAAGATCGAGTTTACTATCCGTTTATGATAGATTGCACTAACAGAAAAGCCCAATAAACAGGTGACTGCTAATTGTTTTATGGTTGTGACCACCAGAAATCCGACTGTACCACGTGGTTCGGTCGGAGACAATTGTAGGGTAATCTCTAGTGCTGCAGTCTCCTGCCCCCATTAAACAGCATGTTGTCCCAATTAAGCAAAGTAAATTTGGCTATTTTCTCATTTGGGTTCTGTTCTTTAAGATTTGCCCCAATTAACCTGTGGCCCAAATAACCGGAATCCACCATAATCAGTAGAACTCCATCCTGAGAAGCAAGTTCATGAAGTTCTTGAATTAAAAGCTAAATTTGCGTGCATCTTAAGGAGCTTCAATGTACAGAGTGAGAAAAGAACTCAAGCAAAGGCAAATTTCTAACACAACTGAGGATGCAGCCAGAATGAATTGGTATTACTGATTGGTTAGCAAGGCATGATGATTTTACAAAATCAGCAATACAGGCACTCCCTGGCTTACGCAATACCCGAATTACGGAAATTCGACTTTACATAAGTTTTTGCCAGCCATTGCAAATTTAAAAAAAACCTGGAAACATATTTTGCATCCCGTAGGAATAAATGGAGGTATCGTGAAAATAATGTAATGTGAACCCAATAACACATTGTTTTTTTTTTTGGTAATTCGTTCCAAGACCTCGAAAATTGAAATTTTTGCTTATATCTAAGTATTTATCTCTCTAAAAGGTCATTTTTATAATGGAAATTGCACTACACTTTCATTGTTATCATATGTTCCATTATAAGAATCAATTTTGAATGCCTTTGTGTTATTTTTCTGAAACACATTTCTGGAGGTCACTGCCATAAAACAATAAAATAATTTGCACTTTCCGGTTTATTGGGCTTTTCTGTTAGCGCAATCTATTATAAACGGGTAGTAAACTCGATCTTATTGCATTTGTGATAATACTGATAACAGGAATTCTGTGGGTTTTTATGTTACAATATTATGGTGAAATGAGTTTCCCTTCACTGAAATCTTCAATCATATAAAAAACAAATAAATTTGCAGCATCTTCTGTTCATTCCTACTTACTTATTACAATGGTGAAGGGAAAGGGACCAATGGAAAGAGCAAGTGCTGGCAGTGCTAGGGAACAAAACAAAATTGATTTAGAAATGAAGATAATTAAGAAGTATGAAGCAGGACAAAGTTTGTCATCTATTGCACGGAATTAGGTCTCGCTGCTTCAACAGTGAATACCATATTAAGGGACAGTGCGCATATAAAAGAACATGTTAAAGGATCGATGCATTAGATCAACAGTGATCACAAAGCAGCATTCAGGTGCTATATCAAAGATGGAAAAGCTATTAATAATATAGATGGAAAATCAGATTCAGAAGCGAGTGCCCCTGAGTCCAATGCCATTCAAGCAAAAGCAAGAAGTATCTATGAAGATATTAAGGATAAGTACTGCGAATCCCAAGCCAAGTTCGTGGCAAGCAACGGGTGGTTTAATAGGTTCAATCATTGCGCTGGTTTCAAAAACATTAAGGAATGCAGTGAAGTTGCCAGTGCTGATTGTGATGATCGTGATGTGTTGGAAAAAACCCCCTTCTAAATTCCACAGCTCTCAACTTCCACAGCATTGTGCTTATCAGCTGGAGAGTTAAATCTGGCAATGATGCTCGAAAGGTAAAACTTGCTGACTTTATGCCTATCACCTCTCTCTATTTTAATTTTATAATTTTGTACACTTTTGTAATTATTCCTACACTTGATAAAAAAATTGAATAAATAATTCTATTTACATGTTTGTTGAACATTTATTTTTTGCTTCAATCAAATTCAGCATGCATAGTTGCAAGTGCTGCATAAGCATTTTGGGAAATTCCAACCTACATAAAATTCGACTTATGTAGAGTTCCGCAGAACACAACAACCCTTACGGAGTGGCTGTATATAAAAAAGTCTATGCCTACCGTTTTTGTAACAAATGTCTTATCATAAGTTACTTATCATAAGCTTGCTGATTTATTGTGTGACCTTAGCTTTGAGAATTACAGTTTATATGGATTTTTTTAACTGACTTAATTGTGATGCTATAGCCAAGTTCTCATTATTTACAAGGTGGCTATAACCAAGTTTGACTGTAATAGGTACCAATTTAAAGATATTATTTCTATGTGTATGTATTTTTTTATGTTCAGATCGGAAACAGGAATCTGGTGATATCGTGCCTCTAGGAACAAAGCTAACACCTGGAGATGATTCCCATGCAAAGAAGAAGAAACCATTTGGAGAAGATTCACTCGAGAAACAAGTTGTTTCTGGGGTAGCTGAAGTGAATAGTACATCTAATTTTATTTCTAACAGACAAGAAAACAACGAGTCAGAAAATAATAAGTAAGTGATTTGAATGATTATCTATCCTTAATTTCATGTAATATTTAAGGTAGTACAAAAAATTATTCTTGGAAATCAGCTATTTATGTATCTCAACTCAATATTTGAATGTTTCAATTTTCAATATTATTTGAGAAATACAGGGGGGGGGGTGGAGTCAGTTTTAGATTATTAGCATTAGTAGAGGCATATGATGCAAGAAAACAAGCTTGTGCAGCATCAGCCAAAAAAAAAAAAAAAACACTCCCATTTCACCCCTCAGGTTGTTCGAAATACCTGTCCAGCTGAGCCTTAAATTTATTTAGGCTATCAACTTCCACAACAAGGGATGGAAGTCTGTTCCACCAACCAACTACCCGCTGGCTAAAGGCAAATTTCCGTACATCTATTCTACATCTGTCTTTCCTCAATTTCTCAATTTGAATTTATGCCCTCTCAGGTGATTTATTCTGAGCAAGAGGAAGAATCCCATCGGCATTGAGCATGCTAAAACAATTCAAGGCTTTATACACCTCTGTCAGATCACCGTGCCGGTTCCTAGTCTCCGGACACTGTAATTTGCAAAACTTAAGCCTTTCTTCGTAAGAGCAACCCTTTGTTCCATTCACTAATCTTGTTGCCTTTCTCTTACTTGTTCCAGCAGCTCTACGGAGGAGAACGGAGTAACAAGTTACAAAGCTTTAAAAATAGGAATGAAGAGAAGATATTGAAAATTAATTTTTTTTATATGATTGAAGGTTTCATGGAAGTGTAAACACATTTCACCCTAATAACCCACAGAATTTCAGCTGTCTGTATTATCACAAATTCAATAAGATCGAGTTTACTATCCGTTTATGATAGATTGCACTAACAGAAAAGCCCAATAAACAGGTGACTGCTAATTGTTTTATGGTTGTGACCACCAGAAATCCGACTGTACCACGTGGTTCGGTCGGAGACAATTGTAGGGTAATCTCTAGTGCTGCAGTCTCTAGAACTTGAAATGAGGCTTCCAGACCTGTATACAGTACTCAAGGTGTGGCCTGACCATCGCCTTATACAATGGAATAAACACCTCCTTATCCCTGCTAGAAAAATTCCTGTATATCATTGACAAGACACCATGAGCTACTCTTGCAGTCCGTCTGCACTGCTCAGAAAACTTCATATCTGCCTGCACAATTACACCCAGTTGCTTTTCATTCTCTGCCACTGTTAGTGTAGTACCATAGAGTTGATATGTTGCTCTGGGTTTACTGTTTTCCATATGTAGTACTTTATATTTGTCAATGTTAAACTTCATTTGCCACCTCTCAGCCCATCTGCTCAACCTTTCAAGATCCTGTTGCAGCAGCATAGCACCAGTAGTGTCCTTAACAACTCTGCCAACCTTTGTATCGTCTACAAACTTGGACATTAAGCTTGATATACCATCATCAGTATCATTAATAAATACAGAAAACAACAATGGATCCAACACATGAACCCTGGGAGAATCCACTAATAACATTAGTCCATGAAGAGCAGTGTCCATTGATTACCACTCTCTGTCTTCTCCCACTCAACCATCCCTTTATCTATAGTAGCAGTTTGCAGCCGACCGGGCTAGCCGGGTGGGTAAAGTGCCTGCCTAGCAACCCAAAGGTCGCGGGTTCGATTCCCGCCTCGGGCTTGGATCAAAGTACTGCAAAAACCTTGGGAGGTGCATTATGGCCACAGAAGCCTATGCGCCAACAACTACGAAAAAAAAAAAAAAAATAGTAGCAGTTTGCTTCCAATGCCACACTGCTCCAATTTGTGCGGCAGTCTTCCATGTGCAACAGTATCAAAAGCCTTTCTAAGATCCAAATATATGATATCAAAGTTATTCTTAGCATCCAGTTCTTTTGTGACTGCATCATAGTATCCAATCAAATTGGTCAGGCAAGACTTTCCCTTAACAAAACCATGCTGTGTCTCAGCTTTGTTTGTTTGTTTGTTATTTGGTTTTTAGGAGCATTAGCAACTAAGGCCATATTGTTCCAGGGATATGCAGTGGTAATTCTCTGACTTTTCCTCATTGTCCGTATTTGGTGGGCACGGGCTCGAACCCCGGTCTAATCAAGAAGCGTGTGCTACGCACTGCTGCTCCTGCCCACCTGGCTATGGAGGCACCCTGTGTCTGAGCTATAACTGAAATGTTGTCTAGCTGATCCTGCAGTGCTTCTTTAACCAATGCCTCTATTAATTTTCCTGAAACAGAAGTTAAACTCACACGTCTATAATTACTTGTGTCAGCCTTTGATCCTCCTTTGTGAATTGGGGTCATATTTGCACATCTCCAGTCTATGGGTACCTCCCCTGAGTCCAAAGAAGCTCTCATAATTATGGCTAAGGGTTAGCATTAGCATTAGTAGAGGCATTTGATGCAAGAAAGCAAGCTTATGCAGCATCAGCCAAAAAAAAAAAAAAAAACCACTTCCACTTCACCCCTCTGTTCGTTCAAAATACCTGTCCAGCTGAGCCTTAAACTTATTTAGGCTATCAACTTCCACGACAAGGGATGGAAGTCTGTTCCACCAACCACCACTCGCTGGCTAAAGGCAAATTTCCGCACGTCTATCCTACATCTGTCTTTCCTCAATTTGAATTTATGCCCTCTCAGGTGATTATTCTGAGCGAGAGGAAGAATCCCATCAGCATTGAGCATGCTCAAACCATTCAATGCTTTATACACCTCTATCAGATCATCTCGCTGGTGCCTAGTCTCCAGACACTGTAATTTGCAAAACTTAAGCCTTTCTTCGTAAGAGCACCCCTTTGTTCCATTCACTAATCTTGTTGCCCTTCTCTGTACTCGTTCCAGCAGCTCTACATCCTTCTTGAAATGAGGCCTCCAGACCTGTATACAGTACTCTAGGTGTGGCCTGACCATTGCTTTATACAAGGGAATAATCACCTCCTTATCCCTGCTAGAAAAATACCTGTATATTCCTATATATCATTGACAATACACCATGAGCTACTCTTGCAGCCGTCTGCACTGCTCAGAGAACTTCATATCTGCCTGCACAACCACCCCCAGGTCCCTTTCATTCTCTACCACTGTCAGTGTAGTACCACAGAGTTGATACGTTGCTCTGGGGTTGCTGTTTCCCATGTGTAGTACTTTACATTTGTCAATGTTAAACTTCATTTGCCACCTCTCAGCCCATCTGCTCAACCTTTCCAGATCCTGTTGCAGCAGCATAGTGTCAGTAGTGTCCTTGACAACCCTGCCTACCTTTGTATCGTCTGCAAACTTCGACATTAAGCTTGATATACCATCATCAATATCCTTTATGAATACAGAAAACAATAATGGACCCAAAACTGAGCCCTGAGGGACTCCACTAATAACATTAGTCCACGATGAGCGGTGTCAATTGATTACCACTCTCTGTCTTCTCCCCCTCAGCCACCCCTTTATCCACAGCAGCAATTTGCCTCCAATGTCCACTGCTCCAATTTGTGCAGCAGTCTTCCATGTGCAACAGTATCAAAAGCCTTTCTAAGATCCAAGTATATAATATCAAAGTTATTCCCTGCATCCAGTTCCTTTGTGACTGCATCATAGTATCCAATCAAATTGGTCAGGCAAGACTTCCCCTTAACAAAACCATGCTGTGTCCGAGCTATAACTGAAGTCTTGTCTAAATGATCCTGCAGTGCTTCTTTAACTAGTGCCTCCATTAATTTTCCTGGAACAGAAGTTAAACTCACAGGTCTATAATTGCTTGTGTCAGCCTTTGATCCACCTTTGTGAATTGGGGTCACATTTGCACATCTCCAGTCTGCGGGTACATCCCCTGAGTCCAAGGAAGCTCTCATAATTATGGCTAAGGGTTTGCTTACTTCCTCTGCTGCCTCCTTTAATATAACTGGATAGATCCCATCCACCCCGGGTGCCTTTCTTGTGTTTATCTTCAACAGTTTCTCCTCCACTTTACTCTCAGTTATTACAAGATTCTCTAGCTTACTGCTAGAGTTGAATACACCTCTGGCTTTCCCCTCTCTAAATAACTCCTCATGTGTGAATGTCGATGCAAAATATTCATTTAGTTTGTTAGCTACCTGAGCAGGATCATCAACAGTTGACCCATCGATATCAAGTGGACCAATCTGATTCATCCCCTTCCTTCTAGAGTTTACATAAGTAAAGAACTCTTTGCTGTTTTTCTTTGCATCCCTTGCCAAAGATTTCTCGTACTCTGCCTTCGCCTGCCTAACCTCCTTTGTAACTTGGTTACAGATCAACCTGTATCTATCATAGGCTTCTGTGTCATGTGTTAATTTGTATGTATCCCATGCATGTTTCTTCTCTGCCATATGCCTCATCAGTTCATCTGACATCCACTTAGGCCTAAACCTTGAACAATATTTCTTAGTTGGTATGTAAAGCCTAGTAGCTTCCTAGATAAGTTCTTTGAATGCTTCCCATTTTGCATTTGCTGTTGGTAACATCATCAGTTGGTCTCACTGTATAGAATTTAAATACTGTCTCAGTCCATCGTAGTTGCCTTTACGAAAGCAATAACCCTTCCCTTTACCCCTAATGGTAGTTACCTCTTTGAGTAAATCCCACTTCAGCACACTGTGATCACTGCCACCTAGTGGTTCATTTATCTGCAGATTCTTAATGCATGAAGAATCACTGCTGATAATCAAATCAAGAGTATTCCTCCCTCTAGTTGCCTCCCAAACATGCTGATGTAGAAAACAATCATCCAATAAATCCACAAAAGCCTTGCTAGTGTGTGAGTGACCAGCCCCCAAACTCCAGTCAATATCTGGGAAATTAAAATCTCCCATTATAAGACTCTCTGATTTACTGGCCCACTCTATTTACCTGTACAGTTTCTTATTATACTCATCAGAGTCATTAGGCCTATAGCACACTCCTACTCTCAATTTTGATCTCCCAATGCTTATGTCACACCAAACTGACTCGACACTGCTGTGTCCAGCGATGTCGACTGGCTTCACTTCCTTGGGTTTTATGTATTTCTTAACTAATAGCATAACCCCTCCTCCCTTCCTATCCAGTCTATCCTTTCTGTAGATGTTGTACTCCCCAAATTCCAGTTCTGCATTCCTTATATCTGTGTGACACCAAGTCTCTGATATCCCAACAATATTTGCCTTTGATGTTTTGAGCAATACCTCAAATTCATCAAATTTATTTACTAAACTGCTAGCATTGGTGTACACGCACCTATTTCATGCACCTATATATACATGCACCTATTTCTATTCTTAGCTACCCTAACACAACCCATGTGTTTACTTGTACCGCAATGACTCCCAGCAGTCTCTGAAATATCCTGAATCTTGTTTTTCAGGCTTCTGCTCATTCCAATAGAAGCAGTGCAAGAATCTCTTTCACCTCTGCCAGTGGCTACTGTTAATCTATTCGTCTTTGTATCCCCCCAAGCTAGCAGTTTTCTGACCCACCTAACACTGCCTCGATAGCATCAGCAAATATTCTTGCACCCTTTCTATTTAAGTGTATCCCATCCCTGTAGAAGCAATCTCTCCTGTTAACAAGTACAGTCCAGGCTGAAAAAAATTCTACCCCTTGAGCCTTGCACAATCTTTCCAGGGCCGAATTGATCGACAAGGCTCTCATCATATACTCCCTCCTGTCGTGTCTGGGCAGAATTGCAGACACTTTCAAATTCAACCCTATTTCACGGCTTTTTTTTAACAGTGACCTGTACTTGTTAAGCAATTCTGCCGGTCTCCTACTCTTGATATCATTAGTTCCAACATGTACAACTATATCACCTTTTGTGCCCTTAAAAGATGATATCTGCTCTACAACGTCATCAACCTTTGCCCCTGGCAGACATACCCTGGTCCTGTTCCACCTATCCTTTTTACAAAGCATGTTTCCCGTTTCCCTGACAATAGAGTCACCAACAACTACTAGTTCCTTTGGGACCAGCGCATTCTGCCTTGGGGGTTGCCGCTGTGTTTCACGATGACCAAGTGCAAGCTCTGGCGTTGATGTGGGCAGCTGAGAGCTTGATGGGCCCCTCAATTTAGTTCCTTCGAGGGCATCCACCCTGTCCTTCAAGCTCTCATATAGGCCCATAAGAACGCTGAGTTGTTGTTGCCTGATTTCGATACACTCCTTGCATCGCGCCCACATAAAGACATTCCCCATGGCAATATCATGTCCCGTACCTGAATGCTCCAGAAACATCATGCAAGCTGTGCATTTTAGAAGGCTGTGATTCAGAAGGCAACTGCCCCCCCTCAGTTCTCCTCAGTTATTCCCTGCATCCAGTTCTTTTGTGACTACATCATAGTACCCAATCAAATTGGTCAGACAAGACCTGCCCTTTACAAAACCATGCTGTGTCTGAGCTATAACTGAGTTCTTGTCTAGATGATCCTGCAGTGCTTCTTTAACCAGTGCCTCCATTAATTTTCCTGGAACAGAAGTTAAACTCACAGGTCTATAATTATTTGTGTCAGCCTTTGATTCGCCTTTGTGAATTGGGGTCACATTTGGACATCTCCAGTCTATTGGTACCTCCCCTGAGTCCAAAGAAGCTCTCATAATTATGGCTAAGGGTTTGCTTACTTCCTTTGCTGCCTCCTTTAATATAACTGGATAGATCCCATCCACCCCGGGTGCCTTTTTTATGTGGGCAGCTGAGAGCTTGATGGGCCCCTCAACAATTTCTCCTCCACTTTCCTCTCAGTTATTACAAAATCATCTAGTTCACCTCTGGCATTCCTCTTCCTGAATAACTCCTCATGTGTGAATGTAGATTCAAAATACTTGTTTAGTTTGTTAGCTACCTGAGCAGGAACATCAACTGTTGAACCATCAATATCCAGTGGACCAATCTAATTCATCCCTTTTCCTATTGTTTACATAGGTAAAGAACTCTTTTCTGTTTTTCTTTGCATCCTTTGCCAAGGATTTCTCATAATCTGCCCTTGCCTGCCTAATCTCCTTTGTGACTTGGTAACAGACCAGCTTATATCTATCATAGGCTTCCATGTCACCCATTAATTTGTATGTATACCATGCATTTTTCTTCTCTGCCATATGTCTCATTAGTTCATCTGACATCCATTTAGGCCCAAACCTTGAACAATATTTCTTAATTGGTATGTAAAGCCTAGTAGTTTCCAAGATTAATTCTTTGAATGCTTCCCATTTTGAATTTGCTGTTGGTAACATCATCAGTTGATCCCACTCTATAGAATTTAAATACTGTCTCAGACCATTGTAGTCACCTTTACGAAAGCAAAAACCCTTCCCTTTACCCCTGATGGTAGTTACCTCTTTGAGTAAATTGCACTTCAGCACACTGTGATTACTGCCTCCTGGTTTCTTTATCTGCAGATTCTTAATGCATGAAGAATCACTACTGATAATCAGATCAAGCGTATTACTCCCTCTAGTTGTCTCCCGAACATGCTGATGTAAAAAACAATCATCCAATAAATCCACAAAAACCTTGATAGTGTGTGAGTGACCAACCTACAAATTCTAGTCAATATCTGGGAAATTAAAATCCCCCATTATAAGATTCTCTGATTTACTGGCCCACTCTATTTTGCTGTACAGTTTCTTATTATATTCATCAAAGTCATTAAGCCTATAGCATGCTCCTACTCTCAGTTTTGATCTCCCAATGCTTACGTCACACCAAACTGACTCGACACTGCACTCTTCAGCAATGTCGACTGGCTTCACTTCCTTGGATTTTATGTGTTTCTTAACTAATAGCATAACCCCTCCTCCCTTCCTATCCTGTCTATCCTTTGTTTACACATTGTACTTCCCAAATTCCAGTTCTGCATTCCTTATATCTGTGTGGCACCACGTCTCTGATATCCCAACAATATCTGCATTTGATGTTTTGAGCAATACCTCAAATTCATCAAATTTATTTACCAAACTCCTACCATTGGTGTACACGCAAGTACACATGCACCTGTTCCTATTCCTGGCTACCCTAACACAACCCATATGTTTACTTGTACTGCAGTGACTCCCAGCAGTCTCTGAAATACTCTGCATATTGTTTTCCAGGCTGCTGCTCATTCCAATAGAAGCATTGCATGAATCACTTTCACCTCTGCCAGTGGCTACTGTTAATCTATTAGTCCTTGTATCCCCCCCAAAGCTAGAAGTTTTCCGACCCACCTAACACTGCCTCGATAGCATCAGCAAATATTCTTGCACCCTTTCTATTTAAGTGTATCCCATCCCTGTAGAAGCAGTCTCTCCTGTTAACAAGCACAGACCAGGCTGAAAAAAATTCTACCCCTTGACCTTTGCACAATCTTTCCAGGGCCGAATTGATCAACAAGGCTCTCATCATATACTCCCTCCTATTGTGTCTGGGCAGAATTGCAGACACTTTCAAATTCAACCCTAATTCAAGGCTTTTTTTCAATAGTGACCTGTACTTGTTAAGTAATTCTGCCAGTCTGCTACTCTTAATATCATTAGTGGCAACGTGTAATTATATATTACAATCCATAATATTGGTTGTAATAAATGTCAGCTAATCTCCTCAGAAATTGTGTGACAAGGGTCACATCATTGGATGTGTTTTTCCCTTTCCATGTTGATAGAAGTTTGTGTCCTTTTTGCATAGCCATTGGCTCATTGTTGTTTTCACATTACTATTACCACTTTGAAAATGTGACTTATGACGTGTTGCTTCCGTGCTGGTCAAAGGTGGCTTCTAGGTGCCATTAGAGTGCTGCTGCGAAAAAAAAGGTGAACATTGCCATAAACTCAATTCCAATTTGTGTTAAAATGCTTGAGTCTGTATATTTTACAATCTTTGCTGCTGTCTTTAATTTAGTGTTGTCAACATGCTGCTTCTCACACCAATGGAAGGAATACCCTGTGAGACTAGTTCCTAAAGTATGCACTCCATCACTCATCAACAGTACAGGCTAATCTCTAATTCATCAACCCTTCTGAAGTTGCTCAAAAAAATACTGCTGCCTATTCTCACCAGAATGATACTCTCAGATAAAACTCTCCAAATTCATTATGCACTCCCAAATAGATAAACAGTAACTAATCTTTTGGCCACCACTAACAAAATTTTTACAGCATTTGAAAACAGTAAAGAACTGGGGTGGCAGTCACCCACCTCAACATTGAATTAGCATTCAATGCTGTGAATATTCCTTCTCTGTTCAAGCTGTTTTGGGATACTACCTGATTGAGGAGTGACACTTTGGCTTTCCTGTCATATCTACTTCATAATTGCACAGTTAAATTGCACACAGTTAAATAGTTCTTATAGTAAAATGATGTCAGTCGGAGTTCTGCAAGGGTTTTATCTGGCCTCTTGTTCACGACCCTTCATGCACCACTAGTTATACAGGACACCTTGAATATCTTGGCATATGCTGTGACTTAAAAGATTTTCATACCAGTCAAACCTGATAAAGACTCCCAAATAAGTCATGCAGGCATTCAGTCTTCTCTGTCATCAATTACTGCCTACCTCAAGAATTTTGGCCTGCACATCAATCCACAGAAGTCAGAAATCATGACTTCTGTGGATTGAGGTGCAGGCCAAATTTTAGAATCAGCCTCCATCCCATTTGTTGAAAGCCACACCAATCAGGGGTTGTGTTTGAGCCAAAACTTCATTTCAGTCATCACGTAGACATGCTGTTCACAAGTGTTGCCGTACTTAGGTGGCTGTGTAAACAGCTCTTGCAACATGTAACTGATAGATCCATCATGGTCAGGTAAATTCAACCATTATCTACCCACCATTGTTGTATGCGCCAGAAATATGGGCATCGGCAGCCGTCTGCATCATCAAACCAGTGTGTGCCTCAGAGTATTGGCTCCTCAAGTGAGGTTCTACAGCTCGAGTCGCTCCCCCCCTCAGGTCTATACCACAGCTGTGGCTAATATTATCAATATTCCAAGGCTCCCATGCCTTACTATCTATACTAGAAATAGATATAAAACTTCATGACACTAGGTCAATTTCAAAAAATTTTATCACCCAAGAGGCATTACTTATGGAACAACTCTTGTGGTATGGATCAGTATTATGGATATGTAGTCAAGAATGAACTCACTGAAAAATTAAATTATTCATTCTGAAGTTTTGTTTTCCAGTGTATTTTTTTCATTAAAGTGAATAATGTGCATAAGGTTCTGTAACTTTTGAATGTTCATAAGAGTACAGTTAGATGATTCAGGGAAGAATATCTGTACTCAGATGAATCCAAGGAGAATTTTACAGAGAACTATATTTTCTTTAATTTTTTTGAAAATTGGAATAGGGATTTTATGCTATGGAACAATATATGAAAAAATGTATTTTCTGCTGTTATTTTCCTTTAGCTATATATTTTTTTGGAATGGCCTCTGTGGTTTTGAAATGTAGCCAGTTAATCAAACGAAACAGATGAAATGTTTCCCTACTGAAACAAATCTTGGCTGTCTTGGTCCAGCAAAGTAAATTGTCTTCTTTGACATTATAGTGGGTTGATTACTTTCCTCTCATTTGAAGAGATCTGGGTTGAAATACTGTCAAACTGGAGGGATTCTTTAAGACCTCTTAAATTGAAGCTGTAGTCAGTTAATCTCAAGTGGAAAACGTATGATTTTTTCCCATGTGTTATTTAGAATTGTTCAGATGACATCACGCAAATTTATGAATACTCATTTTTACCTACATAATTCAGTAGACTTAGAATAACAGCACCTTTGGGGATTCAAGGTGCTGTTATTTAGATTTTTCTGTTATATAGAAAGTTTTATTTTTAATATATTTAATGCAGAAATAATGAGGCTAAATAAGAAATAGAGAGATTAAGAATGCAATTTTATTAACTGCACATAAAAAACATAAATATGTTGACGAACGATCCAATGTTATATTCTGCCATTAATACACACCCGCTTACACCCCATCTATTTTCTTTATTATATCAAATTTAGTCTGCATGGATAGCAGTGGTGTTGTCACCGTCCTCCTCACACCAGATGGAAAAGGCCCGGGTTCGAATCCCATCGATGACGCGAAGAACTTTTATGGGGCTTTTTTCATTCCATGGCTGAGTTAGTTGGTCTCGGGCACAGATAGCAATGTTTTTTCCCACAGAAACTGAGGTTTTTCGTCAAGAAAAACAGACAAATCAACCCGGGGACACATGCCAATTTACAGACAGTACACATGTGTATATGAATTAGCTTTCCAGGTGACCCTAATGTAATAGTTTGGATTATATCAAGTTTGTCACTAAGCTTTAGTATTGTTCTTTTTTTCTTCTCTGTATTAGGTTTATTAACTTTAGGAGTCATAGTGAGGATGGTTTTAATTTAAAATAAATGTAGAACAGCAGTATAATCCGTGATATCAGTACAGAATTCGCTTTCAAAATGGCCAACGTAAACAAATACAGTAATCACGTGACTTGCCATTTTTTTTTTTTTTTTTTGCCACTGCAAGACATCTGTGCTGTATGTAAACATCCGATCTCAATGTGCCATTAGCTTGAATGTTCTGTTATTTGGGGTGCCGTTATTTCAACAGTCTACTGTATTATTATGTAGGAACAAATATATCCACAATAAACAGAATGATTTGTGAAGTGGTGTACTTTGAGTAAAGTACCTGATTCACTAAAATATCCCAAAAACACAACAGCAAAATAAACCTTATCTAGCATGCATTTTACAGCAGAACTCATAGTATTGTATTTTGTTGCCCCGACGATGTATTTTGTTGCTGAAAATGGACAGTGGCAGTGCTGTGGTTATTGCATGATTTGTTGAAAGCCACACCAATCAGGGGTTGTGTTTGAGCCAAAACTTCATTTCAGTCATCACCAGACTTCTAACCCCATGATGAGTTATTCCATTATAGTCATACTGTTGTCTTGAACTTGCTTTGCCATGCTAGCTGTATGGAGTGACTACATATTTTTTGTTGCATTACTTGTGATTGGTTTCTTTTTTTTTGTTGATCTTGTGTAGTAACAACCCACAATAATGTTCCTTTCAGAGTCCATTAACCTAGAGATACCATGGTTGCTGCACTTTGTGCTGTAGTATGACTGGTTTGCCTGCTGCTGGATACTGGTGACATTATACATTCATTCTCTTACAGTACTATCAGAATGGTGTTATACATGTTGTTAAGGATTTTTTTTATACTTGATTAACTGGTGTGTGTGTTTAAAATGCAGCCATAAAGTTACAAAGATACTTCTTTATTAATATGAGGGTGGTTCAAAAAAGATTTATATTCATCCAAAAGTAGTTGCGGTAGAAAGATTTTTTTTTTGGTTTGTTTTGATACCTTGAAATCTCTATGGCAACCACACAAATTTTGGTTTTGATCAGACAGTGCATTTTTTTTTTCTTTACAGTGCTGAATGAAGTGAAGTATCATAATGAATAAAGTGGAATATGGACCAGTGATTTAGGCACCTCCGTAGCCAGGTGGGAAGGAGCAGCAGTGCGTAACACACGCTTCTTGATTAAACCGGGGTTCGAGCCCGTCACCACCAAATACGGAGCATGCGGAAAAGTCAGGGAATGACCACCACACCGGTTATTATGGCCTTAGTTGCTAATTCTCCTAAAAACCAAATAACAACAACAACAACAACAACAACAACCAGTGATTTGGTTCCTCTTTCTCCAAGGGAAAACACCAAAAACAATCCACAAAGAATTGGTCACTGTTTATGGAGAAAACTCTCAGTTACAGTGTTTTTGCACATTGGTATAAACAATTGAAATTTGGAAAACCTCAGCACATGATGAAGAAATCCCAGGATGCTCAGCAACTATCTGTAAAACAGAAGAAATTTGCAAAATTGAGGCATTAATCCTGGTAGATCACCGTATTAACATCAAAGAACTAGCTGCAGAACTCCGTATTAGTGTAGGGCCTGTGGAGAATATCACCCATCAACAGTTGCATACAAGTAAAGTGTCTGCTAAATGGGTTCCCAGACTTCTAACCCCTTACCAGAAGAAGGAAAGGGTACAATGTATAGATGAATGTTGATGTGCCAGAAAAGAAAGAGGACTATATAAATGTCAAAACAGTGGAAGCATGCAGAATCACCCCCCCCCCCCAAAAAAAAGGTGCAATCAGATTCTGGCAAGGTGATGCTGTCAGTTTTTTGGGATCAGCATGGTGTGATACAGATTACCTTCAAAATGGCTGTATTGTGACTGTGATGTATTATTCCAATTTCCTCATAAAGCTATGTGCTGCTATAAAAAAAAAAAAAGGACAGGGATAGCTGTCAAAAGGTGTTCACCTGCTCCATGTTAATGCCCCCTGTGCATTCTTCGCATTGTGCAGTGGCACCTGTAGCCAAGTGGGCTGGAGCAGCAGCAGTGCATAGCACACACTTCTTGATTAGACTGGGGTTCGAGCCCATGACCACCAAATATGGAGGATGCGGAAAGGTCAGGGAATTACCACCGCATATCCCCAGAGCAACATAGCCTTAGTTGCTAATGCTCCTAAAAACCAAATAACAACAACAAGCATTCTGCAGTGAGATGTGCCCACGAGTGTGGGTTTGAAATATTGCCACATCCTGCTTATTCCCTCAACCTTGTACTTTTAGATGTCTTCCACTTTCCTGCCCTGAAGTCCTTTCTTCATGGAAAACACTTTGCTGCTGATGATGAGATGACTTCTGCTGCCGAGTTGTGGTTTGAAAGACAGTCAGAGGATTCCTACAGAATTGACCTGTGGAAGTGTATTGAGAGGTGGCAAAAATTTTTTATTTTTTTTTTGGTGACTGTTGAAAAAGTGTAATACATGGTGTTTCTATCACCCTTCTGTCACAACTAGTTCTGGGTGAATACAAATCTTTTTTTGAACTTTCATCGTACAGTTAAAATTTAGTACAGAATTTATTATTAATGTATAAGATAGTATGAATCAGATCTGTAATACTCAATACGTTCTATGTTGATATTAATATTTTGTAAAATAATAAGAGGAGGTTACCTCAGTATAGTACGTAGAACACTTCTGTATGATACTCTCCAGAAATTAAAACAAAAAAATTGAAAAACTTACATTAGAGTGAAAAATAATTAAAAACCAATTAAACACAATTAAATCAATTTAACACAATTAAAAATTAAAAATCAATTTAACACAATTAAAATTTTTTAATTGTGTTAAATTGATTTTAATTTGGTTTAATTAGTTTTAATTATTTTTACTCTAATGTAAGTTTTTCGTTTTAATTTCTGGAGAGTATCATATGGAAGTGTTCTACATATTATATTGAGGTAAACTCTTATTATTTTACAATTATTAATGTATAGAGATTTAATATGGGGAGTTCTATAGTTTGGTCTCTACCTTGTGTTTTATTAATTTAGTGTAGTATTTACAAATTTTCATGCTTTTATTAATTTTTGTTTTGTTCATAGGATTAGAGAAGATGAAATAACTCTGCAGAAAAAGATGCATGACCAAGAAAGTCCAGTTAATAAATTTCTAAAGAATGGTAATGAAATGGAAAATGAGAAGAAATCTTTGTACATAAATAAGGATACAAATGAGAATAAGATATCTCCAGAAAGAAAACTGGATATTTCTGAAACAGTTGAAGAGGCAGAAATTAATGTTCCAAGACTGACTAGGTAAATTTTAAAATAATTTTGTAGCATTGTAGTATTCCAATCTCAGTTAGCATTAGTGTATAATTATACTCCATCTCTCTTGGTACCTTTGTAATTAGAATGTTCAGAACATATTGCTTAATTAGAATATATCAGTAAATATTGCTTAATTTAAATCGGTGTTTCTCAACCTTTTTTTTTTTTTAATTTTTGCCCTTCAAAGGGCTTTTTTAGACAATTGTTTTTCCTGATTGTCCCCATGAAATTTTAAACAAGATAATACTTTATACTTACTATTTTTATTCAGTGGGATCCCTGAGCCTGATGCTTCTTAGCTAAAAGTTGAATGTTTAGTATGATGTTAGTAAGTTTAATTTTAATGAACATATATCAGTTCTGTTTCCTTTGTTAATATTTTATTTACTGAACTAAAACCACTTTCAACCATATAAGATGTTGGAAAACAAAGAAATACTTTGGGCATTTTTGGGCAACTACTAATTAACAGAAAAAAAAATCATTATTATATAACAATCTAACTTTAGCATCTCTCACACTAAACCTTGTTAACAACTTAAATACTTTAATTGAATGGTCAATGAAAATTATAAAAAGAGGTGGATAAGGTTTCCACCTCACTCCACATTCTACTTTAACCCATTTTCCAATGCTTCCTTTGAGCCTTGCTGTAGATTTTCCATATTTATATGAACCTTTTATTTCCCTTTAAAGATAAATCTCATAAATCTCTTATAATATCTCATAATGAGATTTTCTAAATTATGAGATAACCCATATTTTTCTAAAATTTGGATAGCAAATATTTAGGCATTTTGTCATATGCCTTTTCACTCATATAGATTTTTATTATAGATTTTTACAGGTTTTTATACAGATTTTTATTATTCCATATATCTCATAACTTTTCTGTAATTTATTTTAGTAAAAATATTTATCTGGGAATTCCCGTTTGGCTAAAACTTTTCTTTCCCAATATTAGATTCAATAATACGTCTAATCCTTTTCTCTAAAATACTTTCATATAATTTACCTGGTACAAGGAGTGATCCTCTGTAATTTTCACATTCAGCCTTTTTTTTTTTTTTTTTTTTTTTTTTTTTTAAATTTTTATCCAAGGTGATTATAATTAAAGTGCATTGCTTTTATCTCTGCTTCATGGTTTGCTTTTACTGGTAAATCATGAATCAAAGATAATCCGGAAGAGACAGTTTGTAGACTATGGGGAAATGAGAGGCAAACAAAAAAAATTTAGCTCCAAAAAGTGACACCAGGGTATGTTTGATGCTGCATACAGTCACTTGCACTATTTACTGGCAAACCATGAATCACAAATGAAATCTGGAATAGACAACTGTGAACTGTGGTTCTCATTTTGTATGTTGAGTAAAATTAAAAGAACACAGCAAAAGATATATGATAAAAGTTATCTTCTGTTGTGTTGCTATATTTATGTCTTCTTTAATAACCTGATATTATACACTGTGGCTCACAAAATTTGCCTTTTTGTTTGATTTGCTGAATTGGCTCTTGGCTCAAAAAAAAAAAAAAAAAGAAGTTTCTGTCCCATGGTTTAGACCATGTGGAGATGAATGTAGTTGCTATGCAGAGTACATCTCTTTTTAACTCTCTTGACATGGCTAGCGATGCACACATCACTAGATGCACTAAAAGAGTCATGACAACAGTGGTAAACCACAATCAACATGGTATTGCAAATGATTGTGCTTTGTGGATAAAGCTCTTTTACCAAAACGACAGTGTAATGTCTTTGATCATTTTCCCAAAATAAATTAAACAAAATGATGATGAATATTTAGCACCTGGCAGAGGAAACTGCCCAAAGCATATCAGGAAAATGTTGATAACATGTTGTTATGCTTTCCTTAAGGTTAGCAAAAGACTGAATAATGCACTAATAAACCCTGTCTTTGAGATATCCCTATAATTATAGGTAATGAGGATTACAGTCTAGAAAGTGTAGTAGCCATTGTTAAATGTGTTTTGAAGCAAATTCTTTGCCAATTTATGTGGTAAAGTGATTTTATGCCATTTGAAGAAGCATGTGTTAACAAAACTAATTTGCATGTTGTGAGGCTGAAAAAAATGACAGTAACTCATGAAGGGAAAGCCTTATTCTCCACCTAATATCAGCTGATCAAGGCTCTAACTGAAGGGACATTTAAGAATTCCTCTAATACTACATAATTGACCAGCAGTTATGTAGTATTAGAGGTCACAGTTATGTTCACCTGTATATAATGGTACATGTGTAAAGACCATGTGCCCAAACTTCCTTGAAGAAGAATGGTTGTTGTTATTTGATTTTTAGGAGCATTAGCAACTAAGGCCATATTGCTCCGGGGATATGCGGTGGTCATTCCCTGACCTTTCCGCATCCTCCATATTTGGTGGCTCACGGGTTCAAACTCCGGTCTAATCAAGAAGCGTGTGCTACGCACTGCTGCTCCTGCCCACCTGGCTACGGGAAGAAGAAGAATGGCCCAGTTTATGAAGTTAGATATGAACTCATATCAAAATTAACATGTAGGTATTGGAAAGGAATTTTGTCAGTAACATGTGGAAACACTTTGCGAACTGTTCCTGAAAGAATATCTAGTTGCCCAGATGCCACCCCGGCACTAGTAGATCAATATCCATTTGTATAGCACTGTTAGCAACAACAGTTTCATCAACAACAGCTATTTTAGTTGGGCATTTTACTGGGAGTTAAAGATTCATCATTTTGTGCAATCCATTGTAGAAAAGGGTTCTAAGGGGCATTACTGTTTTTTGGTAAAAAAATTTTATCCATAAAGCACAATCTTTCATTTGCAATACCATATTGATTTTTGCTTACTTTTTATGGTTGTAACTCTGAAGTATAATTGCAGCCTTGTTTAGATGACCCTGCATTACTTCTTTTACTGGTGACTCCATTATTTTCTCTGGAATAGAAATTAAACTAACAGGTTTGCAATTTCTCCTGTCACCCTTTTATCCCTATTTGTGAATTGAGGATACATTTGCACATCTCCAGTCTGCGGGAACCTCCCCTGAATCTAGGGATGCTCCTAGTAATTATGGCTAAGGACTTACTTACTTCCTTCAATGTCTCCCTTAATATAATTGGATAGATCCCATCCATCCCGGGTGCCTTTCTTTTGTTCAACTTGAACAATTTGGCTTCCACTTGCCTTTCAGTTATTTTATAAAATTATTTGGTTCTCTGTTAGAATTTGATATAAGCTTCTGTCCTCCACTTCCCTACAGAATTCCTCATGTGTGAATGTAGATGCAAAATACTCATTCAGTTTGTCAGCAACCTGAGCAGGATCATTAATAGTCAAACCATTGATATCAAGTGGACCAATTTGATTCATCTCCTTCCTTCTAGTGTTTACATAAGTCAAGAAACCTTTGCCCCCTTTGTCAAAGATTTCTCATAATCTGCCTTTGCTTGGCTAACCTCCTTTGTAACTTGATTACAGACTAGTTTATATCTACAATAGGCTTCTGTATCACCTGATAATTTATATGCATGGGGTGCATATAAATTATCACGAGTCTCATCAATTCATCTGACATCCATTTAGGCCTATACCTTGAAGAATATTTCTTAGTTGGTATGAAAAGCTTAATGGTATCTATGATTAATTCCTTGAATGCTTCCCATTTAGAATTTGCTGATTGTAACATCATCAGTTGATCCCACTGTATAGAATTTAAAAACTGTCTGAGGCCACTGTAGTCACCTTTACAAAAGCAAAAACCCCTCCCTTTACCCTTGATGCTAGATACATCTTTACGTAAATGTAAATCACAAATCAGTACACTGTGATCACTGCCACCCAGTGGTTCTTTTAACTGCAGATTCTTAATACATGAATAATCACTACTGATAATCAGATTAAGAGTATTACTCCCTTCTTTTTCCTCTCTAACATGCTGCTGTAGAAAACAGTCATTCAAATTCACAAGTCTTGTTACTTTGTGAGTGACCAGTCCCCAAGTTACAGTCAATATCTGGAAAGTTAAAATCTCCCATTATAAGACGTCATGAATTACTGACCCACTCTATTTCTCTGTACATTTGTTGTACTCATCAGTCTTTAGGCCTATAACACACTACTCTCATTTTTTCTTTCCCACTGCTCATGGCTCACCAAACTGACTCAACATTGCACTGGCCACCCATGTCAGCTGGATACACTGCCTTAGATTTTATGTACTTCTTAATTATGAGCATAACACCTCCCCCTTCTATCCTATCTTTTCTTTTTGCATGCATTGTACTCCCCCATATTCAAATTCTACATTCTTTATATTTGAGTGGCACCATGTCTCTGTTATCCCAACGATATCTGCATTCGATGTCTTGACAAGCACTTCAGATTCATCAAATTTATTTACTATGCTTCTAGCATTGGTGTACATGCAAGTATACATGCACCTGTTCTTACTCTTAGTTACCCTAACACAGCCCATGTATTTACTTGTTTCACGATGACTCTCTCAGCAGTTTTTGAAATCCCCAGCACCTTGCTTTCAAGGCTACTGCTCATTCCAGTAGAAGTAGTGTTAAGGATCACTTTCATCTCTGCTTGCGGCAATTGTTAATGTACTAGTCTATGCTAGATTAGTCCCCATTCTAGCAGTTTTTCTCACAGCTTAATGCTGCTTTGATAGCATCAGCAAATATTCTTGCACCGTTTCTATTTAAGTGTATCCTATCTCTATTGAAGTACTCTCTCTTGTTAACAAGTACAGACCATGCTGTGAAAAATTCTACCCTATGAGCATTGCATGGGGTAGAATTTTTCTCCACGACCAAATTGATCAAAAAGCCTCTCATCATATACTCCGTTATGTGTGGACAGAATTGATCACAGTTTTGGCCAAATAACATTGAATATTTCTCTATTTCATGACAAAAACTAGGTGAACAGGGAACTGGAGCCACATAAATTGAAACAGCAGATCATGAGCATGAAATAACTTACTGTGTAAAGAGTAAATGGGCCTGTTGTACTGGAATCCATAGTGTCTTACTGTGTAGATGTAGAATTTTATGGTTTCTGTGCAAACTAATTTAAAAATATTAATAAACTATGCATTATATATTCGTATCTTACAAACCTTTTTTTTTTGGGCGATGCTGTATAAACTTGCTTCCTTGCATCATTTGCCATTACTTATATCAACACTTTATCAATAGCAAGTTACATCCTGATATCGAGAGAGAGCAATGAATCAAAACAGAAGCGATTCACTCCATTGGGCACATAGCAGAACATTTCATTTCCTGCTATATGCCCATTGGAGTGAGTCACTTTTGCTGCTACACTTCTCTAGTCCATTAAATTTCATTAGAGACAAATGGTTGGTTTTTTTGTGGAATTTTAGCTGCTGGTATGCTTATTCAATAAATGTTTTATTTTCTGAAGGTTTCAATATATTCTGTTAACTTGTAAATTACTGAAACAATGGCAGATAAAAATCAATTTACATTACATGTAAACAGATTTTTATCTACCTGTAGAGCTCGTTTTCTTTTGGCATGTGTTATGGCTGTATTTTGCACGTGATCTCTGACGTGCTGCATGACAGATTTCTGCAGTACATTGGCACCTGTTCTGTGAGTGACACACTGTACTTATTATCAATGGTTGTGATTTTCTCTCTCTTTAATGTGGTATAATAAGACATACTTAACAATACAGTTATCAATACACACACACACACACACACACACACACACACACACACACACACACACACACACACACACACACACACACACACACACACACACACACACACACACACACACACAGCTAATTTTCTATTATACTATAAAAAAAAAATATGTTTTTCTAAACTGAAATATTTGAGAAATATATTTCTAAAAGAATTGGGAATAAACATATTATTTTCTGTAATAATCAGTTACGGTATTTTTCCTAATAGGTCCAAAGTGAACCAAAAGGATTTACTTCTAGAATATGAAAAGGAGAGAGGACGAGGAAAACCTTTAATTAATTTGGTGGTTATTGGCCATGTTGATGCTGGAAAGAGTACATTGATGGGACATTTACTGTATAGGTATTTATTTTTATTTAAAACAATTGAATATAACATGTTGAATATACACTGAGATATGATCACCTACCCAATACCATGTTGGGCCACCAGTCACACTTATCCAGGATAATTAGCTGCTGTATGCAGCTAATTATCCCACATTCAAAACATCCCACAGATGTTCACACGGATTGAGATCAGACAAATTTGGAGCCCAATCAAGATGGGTGATATCTTCGCTGTGTTCCTCAGACCACTTGTGCACTGTGTGGGCCTGATGACATGGTGCATTATTGTCTTGAAAGATCTTGTTTCTGTCCAAGAAAAAATGCAACATGGCTGGGTGCACATCATCTCCTAAGAGCTGCCAATTGACCTCACCAGTGAAATGTTGATCCATATGCACCAGGGATCCTAATTAAAATGTGTCCCACATGATTCTCACACCTTCTATCCAGTCATGGTCTCGCCCCCTAAACCTTAACCCTAATTTGAAATTTGCACCCCCCCCCTGAAATAAACTAATCATTTCCATAATTTCTACTCAATTCACAAAATTGAAACTCTCAATATACATAAACAGAAGTGTTTTCTTCAATTTCCTACCTTTAAATTGCATCAAAAATGTACGATCACATATCATTTTATGTAATTATGACCACAAAAAAACAGCAGCCATTCATTTTGATTATATGACATGGCACTGCTGGCTAAAATGAATCAACACACACATGGAGCCATAATTGACTGGTCAAGCTTATGTTATTAGCATTACCAAGGTGATACAGGGAGAGAAAAATAAGTAAGCAACTGTTTCTTGGAAAACAGACAGTTTTGCATCATTACTTTCAAACAATATTTTGCTTTACATAATTGTTGTATGAAAGAATTGCAAAGAATTGTTTTTGAAAAACAAAAATATCGTATTTCCTTTCTTCAATGTGTATTTGTATCTACTAACAAAAATCAAGGAAATTCTTCTATTGGAAGCCACAGTTGAAACAGAAAAAAAAACTGGCATAAAACTGATAACACACAATGCTCATTTGATAAAAAAAAAAACAAAAAAAAACAACACTTTGCTTTACTGTAATTGTTTTAGGGAACAATATTTTGCATTATTGCCTTATTATAATATTTTGCATTTTTACTTTCTAACAATATTTTTCATTATACCTCTGTTACAATATTTTGCTTTGTTTGTTTACATAATTGCTGTAGCCAACAATATCAGTGTGCAGGACATTTTGTAACAGATGCTGAAGTTCTAATAAGTCCAATTTTGGTTCGATGCACATTTGATAAAAAAAAAAAAAAAAACAGCAAAAAACACTTTGCTTTACTATAATTGTTTTAGGGAACAATATTTTGCATTATTGCCCTATTACAATATTTTGCATTATAGCTCTGTTACAATATTTTGCTTTATTGCATTACATAATTGCTGTAGCCAACAATATCAGTGTGCAGGACTTTTTCTGAATGTATGTTTTATCTTCTAATGAAATTTCCACAAAATATTTCTGCTGATAGCTGCATTATAAGTTATAAAATAATTCGTTATTGCATGGGTAGTGGAGAACATTTTCTGCTCTTAACATGTACTTGTCAATAATCCCTCTGGAAATATTAGCAAGTGAACTGCATTATAAATTTCAAACATCACTGTATAGCTTGTCCTTCAGTGCAAATGACTGTGGCAAATGACTATCTTTTTTTACCTCTGACTACTTTCTTTCGAGTGACCGCACGCTTTTGCCTTGTACAGATGTTTTATTGTGGAAACTTCCTTCCGATCAAATCATCAGTAGTAGTCCTTTATTATACCTTAAGTAATTCGTTATGGTGGGGGAAACGGTTTTTGCTCCTAATTGATGTAACATTTTGTGAATTTTTCCAAAGCGGATTATCTGAACACAATGTAAATTAGAAAGACAGTAAAAGAGTTGATAATTGGTGCCATTGGTGGGCAGCATTCCGACAAACAAATTTTTTGTTTATATTCCAGGATGACCACATGGTCAGAGGAGATTCCAAGATAGAGAGAGAGAGAGAGAGAGAGAGAGAGAGAGAGAGAGAGAGAGAGAGAGAGAGAGAGAGAGAGAATACAAGAAACAGCACCACATTTAGCAGTCACTAGCTTGATTATGTGAAATAATCTTCCCACAGTAAAATAAAAGAAGAGATAGGGAGTAAATCTATTTTTCAGTGGGGCATATCTTTTTATTGCAGCTCAGAACAGCATATTACCGTTAATGGTGAATTTATTCTGCTTTGGTACTTGTTTGTTTGTTCGTTATTTGGTTTTTAGGAGCATTAGCAACTAAGGCCATATTGCTCCGGGATAAGCGGTGGTCATTCCCTGACCTTTCCGCATCCTTCGTATTTGGTGGTGATGGGCTCGAACCCCAGTCTAATCAAGAAGCGTGTGCCACGCACTGCTACTCCTTCCCACCTGGCTACGGAGGCGCCTTGCTTTGGTACTAAAACAGAATTTCTCCCTTTGTGATAACATCAAATGGATATCAGGGAAATATTTTCTAACAAAACCTTTTGAACAGCTAGTTAACTGTAATCTGTTAGCTTTGTATTGTTCGAAAATATTGCAGTTTTGTGAACAATACGCATTTCAAAAAACAATCCGTTATTCATAGCGGATAATTTTTTTTTTCTTCTTTTGTGCACCAGTTTTTGAAGTTCATAATGCAACTATAAATAGAAATATTTTCTTGAAATTTTGTTAGAAGATCAAATATACATCCAGGAAACTGCTGTTCCGATATTGTTCCCTAAAAACAATTACAATAGAGCAAACTTTTTTTTTTTTTTTTCAAATGCACATTGCAGTTTTACACCAGTTTTTCCAATAGATGAATTTCCGTAATTTTCTGTTAGGTGCAATACACATTGAAGAAAGGAAATACGATATTTTCACTTTTGAGAAACAATTGTTACTACTGTTTCACTTTACTGTATCTTG
This sequence comes from Mastigoproctus giganteus, assembly GCF_048544385.1. Classification (NCBI taxonomy): domain Eukaryota; kingdom Metazoa; phylum Arthropoda; class Arachnida; order Uropygi; family Thelyphonidae; genus Mastigoproctus; species Mastigoproctus giganteus. Next base: position 220,268,240 of record NC_143578.1, read on the forward strand.
TGGCAACAAACAGTAACTTGTGTCTGTCTTATTTTTTTGGTTTTTTTTTGCCTTCTCGATAAAGCTGTACAGAGAACTGTGACTCAATGCCGGAGTGAAGTGTTCTCATGCTTTGCTCCGTAAACAAAACTAAACTTCCCTCTGTAAACAGAGGCATGCGCTTTCTCTAAAAAACAAAAGAATGAAGTATTGTGTTTCATATAAGCCCTAGGCTAGTTAGGGCGAAGGTAAAAAAATAACTGTGAAAGGCTTAAAAAAATGCTTCACATTTGATGTCATATTTTTGTCGTTTTTTCATGAAATTGGATAGAAATTTCTGAAAATTGAAGTGAGAAAATCGAAGAAAACAGTTCTGGCTCCAGCTATAGGGAGTTTCAGTTCTCTAGATAGAGTAAAAATTATAGAATTTATATGTTGAACCTAGTTCCGGTAGGTACGTACCTCAATGGACCAAATTGGGTTAAGCAACCACTTCCACCTGCCTGGATATGGATAGTGGGCACCACCCAAGATGGATCCCTAGACTCAGTGTTGCTTGCACCACACACTAAAGTGTCCATCGGCATGTTGCACGAGGTATTTAGACTCATACAACTAGTATACTTGTTTCCAGCCTTTAGTGTCCAACCCAGCATGTTGATGCCACAGCATTCACTGTTGACAGTGAGCAGTGGTGAGGAGAGGGTGTCTCTTTGGGTCATCTGCTGTGAAACCCATACAGCTTGAGGTGGTTTGACACCATTCTTCATATAGTTTAACTACAGTATGCCATGAGCAACTGACAAGACTTGCCATTTCCAATATGGAAGCACCTGATGCACAAGCTCCCATAATCATGCCCCTTTGAAATTCCATAATATCTTTACTGTGTTTCATAACTGCTACTTTATCAATTTGACTTGCACGACCAGATGCAGATTATCACTGCTCTGGTATAGGAAGCTGTTCAGCTTTTAATGCTGCAGGCTATTCTGCATGGTCCATTACAGATGCAGTGGTCATAATTCAGTGATCACTGAGTGCATGTGATTTGAAAAAAATGAATAGGTAGGTGGATATCCATTTGAATTTAATTTAGATTTTGGTTACTTTATAATTTAAGTGAACTTGAATATCACTTGAATTATATAATGGGTGATTTTTTCCTGGAAAATTGTGTAAGATAAAAATGCTTCATTTGAAAATAATTTACTTATGGATAATAATGTAATTAATGACTTTGTTCTCTACATAAAAGTGCCTGTTCAAAGCAAAATACACTTTGCTATCATGGCAGAAATTTAGCATTATGGATAATTTCAAATAAAATGAAGTTATCTATAAGGCTAAACATTACATATTCCTATTTTGGAAATAGTTTTTAACCCTCTGGAAGGTGCATCTGCCTTGTGCTGCCTCTTGGATTTATCTATGCAAGAAAGCTTGCTTTCTTGCATAGATAATCCTGGGCTCCCCCCCCTCCCACCAAAGAGAAATATATTTGGGCATATATTTCTCTTTCATGTGGTATAATACTCTTAACAGTAAAATTATTAATAAGACTTAAATATTGCCATAAAACTAAAGAATGTTACTGTAGTATAGTTTTTGTTTCTAGCCTTAGTGAAATATATTGTGGAGAGGAGTTTCAGTTAATCTGTTAAATTCATCCTTAAATTTATTCAAACTAACCACTTCCACAGCACTAGATGGAAGTTTGTTCTGACCACCAGTTACTCTTTGTCTGAAAGCAAATTTTCATACATCTGTCCTATAACCATCCTTTTTCAGTTTATTTTCCATTATGTGTGTATCATCAGAATAAGGATGCTATCAGCATTTAGTTTACTCAATCCATTTAAAGCCTTACACTTCAATAAGGTGTCCAGTTTCCAGATGAAGTTTGCAGAACTGAAGTCTTTCTTGATAGGAGTACCCTTTTTTTACCTCTGACTAACCTTGTTGCTCTTCTTTGCACTTCTTATGGCATAAACACACCCTTTTTAAAATGAAGCTTTGTGATTCATGTGTAGTACTCAATATGTAGCCTAACCATTACCTTATACATTGGAATAACCACCTCCTTGTAATCATTTAACCTTTTTTTGGGTTAGAAGGAAAGAAATAGTTGAAACTGGTGCACTTTATAATTTTATTCTTTATTCTGAAACAATATTGGATAATAAGAATGTATAATATCTTTATTATTATTATGATAAAAAAAAGATGCAGCAGGCCCCTGTTATAACGCGGTTCACTTTACGCTGATTCACTATAACGCTGTTCTTATATTATATAACCCATATCTGACTATAATGCTGTCACAGATCACTATAACGCTCTTTTACAGATTGCATTTTTGGCATATTTAACGAAATCGTTTCATTTGATGGAGTCGATAGCTTGAAAATGAATAGCAAAACAGCATTAAAACGTTTCCCACGCCGATTTGCGAAATTTTCTCATACGCTAATTTAATTGCAGTACAGTGACTTGTTATGTAGTTCCAAGATCAACATTTTAAAAAATGATCAAGTATATTGCTTGTAATATTTGCTTTATATGCACCGAAGTCCAGTCATCACTCAGTACAGTATTATACTTCGTGCGTAACGGACAGTTTACTTGAACATTGTATCATAATTAATGCAACCAATGCAGTTACATTTTTGAAGAGCTAATAATGATAAATAGGAATGAAAAAGCAACAACATGTGGGTGCAGTATGAAGATTATAAATGTAAGAAAAAGACTGAATTTGAAAATTAAATTAGACGTTTTGAAGCTAATCAATTCCGGTCAACGACAAGCGGATGAGTGCCATAATTTAGGACTTGCAACTTTAACTGTAAGAACAATTATAAAAAAAATAAAGAATTAATTTTAGCAGCGGGAAAGATAGCTGTTCCACTGTAAGCAACTAGGACTAGGCCAGCTATTAGGATTGAATTGGAAAAACTAATTTTATTGGAGATAATATTCCAATGCAGAATTCAGTTAAGTTAAAAAAAAAAAAAAAAAAAAAAAGAGAGAGAAAGAGATTAGCCGATATGATGATCTGAAGAAAACTTGCCTAAAAAAAAAAAAAAAAAAAGTGCAACCATTTAAAACTGGTAAGGGCTGGTTGAATAGATTTAAAATCCAGGGAGAAGCCACTAGTGCAGATCAAGGAGCCAAAACTTTCAAAAAAGAACTTTTGTTAAAATTATTGAAGAGGAGTATTATTGTTATACTTCTCAACAAGTTTTTAATATAGATGAAGCAGGACTTTTGTAGAAATTAATGCCTAAAAGAAGTTTCATATTGAAAGAAGAAAAAATATGCCAGGTTTCAAAGCAGCGAAGGATCGGTTGACTTTATTGTTGGGTGGTAATACTACGGGGGATTTAAAATTAATACCCCTTTTAATTTATTTGGAAGAGGGCCAAGGTTCAACCCAAAATCCACACATTTTTCATGATTAAATTCATCAATTAAATTCATTATTCGTAAGCAGTTACCACATAATTATATATGTATGTAATGCAAAATATTTTATATGTACAAATATTTGAATATTAAATATTTTGACCGACATTTGTGCATCTTTTCACTACCGTTTATTATTGATTAGGAAATATCCTATGGCGCCAACTGCAACTCACAAATACATATGTTACCTTATGGGAATGCGGCACTCGCTTAGTGCGGATTCACTTAGCGCTCTGTTTTTCCGGAACGAATTGTCAGCGTTAAGTGGGAGTCACCTGTATATATATTTCCCAGCTATCTGACCCCCAGTACTCAGCAGCAAATCAGGCAGAATGGAAGCCAAAAACCAAGGCTCTGTGGAAATTCAATGTGGATATATAGCACACTTGTTTTGCAGACATAGAAGTGTAAAGAATTTTTTTACAGCTATAATTCTTCAAGTAAAATTTAATTAATGAGGGAGATCAAAACTGAATATCATACTTTGAGGAATACTAAAGTTTGCACTGACATATAATTATAACAGATCTATAAATTTTTAAGTTTCTGCTATTCAGTATGCATAAAGCACGTCTGTATGGATGTTAACTACTGTTACATTATATTACATTGATTTCTTAATTTATCAGTTGGCCAAGTATAAATTACGATTACAGCATGCACTGAAATGTGGACATCCTAGCATTGAGAGAAGAATAGCACAGTTTTTCTTTTGTTTATAGTAATAGTATTTGTCATATAGTGCAAGGAAGTCACAGGTTTTTGCTGCACTGGCAAGAGAAAAAAAAAAAAAAACCCACCAAAAGTAGTTAAGAAAATGCAAATTATATGTTTCCCTTCTCATACATGTAATCATCCAGTTGACCTTTGAATTTATTCATGCTGTCAGCCTCAACTACCTGCAAGGGTAACTTGTTCCAGCAATCAACAACTTGCTGGCTGAAAGAAAACTTACCACTATCTAATCTAAACCTCAACCCATGTAATTTGAATTTATGGCACTATTTCATGAATTCTTTTTAACAGCGAAAATTCCACCTTCACTCATTTTACTAATCTCTCTCAGAACCTTATAAACCTCAATCAAGTTATCTCTGGTTGCCAAGCTCTGTAGCCCACATAATTGGAGTCTTTCCTTGTAAGGTCATCTTTTTTGCTGATCTCACCATTCAATTGCCTGTCTTTGGACCCTTTCAAGAAGCTCAGTCTTTTTTTAGATGAAGTCTCCATACGTGAACACAGTATTCCAAATGTGGTCTTATAATTTCTTTATACATTGGGATTATGATCTGTCTCTATAGGATAATGTTTGATAAATCATCAATAGGACACCATGGGCTTTCCTGGCTGCCTGTTTATACTGTTCAGAAAACTTCACATCTGCCCATATCATAACTCCCAGATCATTTTCCTCCTCCACTGTTTTTAATTCAACCCCACCAAGTGTATAATTTATTTGGGGGTTTCTATTCCCAATGTGTAAGACCTTTTAGCTGCATGAAAACAGAGCTGTCACTTCTCTGACCATCTTTGAAGTCTGTTTAAGTCATCCTGAAGGAGTGTTGCTTGGAACTGATCATTAATGATTCTACTAATCTTTACATCATCTGCAAATTTTTACATCACACCTTCTATCCCTTCGTCGATGTCATTTATGAAAATGAGAAACAACAGTGGTCCAAGAACTGAACTTGATCCTCCACATTGATCCTTGAACTGATCCATCAGGAGCGGGATCCCTCAAGGATCCCGCTCCTGATGTTACACCAATCTAAAGAATATCCATTAATAACAACCTTCTGCCCTGTAGCCACCCAGCAGTCCATCTTAGAATCTTACCAGTAATCCCAACCTGTTCAAGCTTATGCATTAACCTCTCATGAGAGACTGTGTCAAATGCTTTGCTAAAATCCAAATAAACTATGTCAAAATTGTTCCCTCATCCAGCTCATTAGTAACTGTGCCAAAATAGCCTAGTAAGTTAGTTAAACATGATTTTCCCTTAACAAAGCCATATTGTGTGTCCTTAAGAATGATATCTATCTAAATGTCCCTGGATTGGACTCATAATCATTGCCTCCAAGATTTTTCATACCACCTAAGTCAGATTAACTTAATTGGTAGGAACCACTTTTACCCTAGTCACTCTTAGAATTACCTTTATGTATTAGTGATACATTGACACTTCTTCAATCCAAAGGAATCTCCCTTCAGCCCAAAGATGCCCTCATGATTAAGCTCAGTGGTTCAATACACTCCCTGGCGATCTACTGGGTGTATGCCATCAACTCTGGGAGCCTTATTTGCCTTTATGCCCAAAAGTTTTTCTAATAAACAGTCTTCTGCAATTTTGAAATCACTGATTTCATATGGCTTAGCATCACTTGTACAACCTCTTCTCAGCATGAAAGACAGATGTAGGATAGATGTGCGGAAATTTGCCTTTAGCCAGCGGGTAGTTGGTTGGTGGAACAGACTTGCATCCCTTGTTGTGGAAGTTGATAGCCTAAATAAATTTAAGGCTCAGCTGGACAGGTATTTCGAACGAATGGAGGGGTGAAGTGGAAGTGTTTTTTTTTTTTGGCTGATGCTGCATAAGCTTGCTTTCTTGCATCATATGCCTCTACTAATGCTAATGTGTCTTTCGATACATATTGTAAGAAAAGTCCTGAAAGGAACGTTCCATTTCTTTTTACTCTGTAGTATTAGTATTAGCAGTGGAAAATGATGCAAGAAAGCAAGCCTATAGAGCAAAAAAATACCAGGCATGTAATCTGGCAGACATTTATTTTCAATGCCTGCTGGACATTAAGAATGTCAAATAAAGACATTTAAGACATATTCAATGTCAAAAAAACTGACCCACATCACCTCCAAGAATTTGTCTAGGTCTTCTTTGAATTTATTCAAATTACCCACTTCTACAACAATAGATGGAAGTTTGTTTCAACAATCAACCACCTGCTGACTGAAGGAAAACTTCTACACATTTCTCCTGCAACCAACCTTCCTTAATTTGAATTTATGCCTCCGCACGCGCATGCGCGTGTGCGTGCGTGCGTGCGTGCGTGTGTGTGTGTGTGTGTGTGTGGTCGGTCCCAGCAAGAGGAAGAATGCTATCAACATTGAGCTTACTCAATTTATCCAAGACCTTAAACACCGCACTCAGATCTCCTAATGGATGCCTAGTCTCCAGATGCTGCAATTTGCAGAACTGAAGCCTTTCTTGGTAAGAGCACCCTTTTGTTCCATTCACCAATACGGTTGCCCTTCTCTGCACCTGTTCCAGCAGATCTACATCCTTCCAAAAATAAGGCCTTCAGACATGTATAACAGTACTCCTGCTAGCCTTTGTATCATCTGCAAACTTAGACATTAAGCCTGACATACTTTCATCAATAGCATTAATAAATATTGAAAACAACAATGGGCTCAGCACTGAACCATGGGGTACTCCACTAATAACATTGCAAAGAATAGTGCCCATTGATAATCATTCTCTGTCTTTTCTTACTCAACCATCCCTTATTCATAGGATTAACTTGCTACATTGCTCCAGTTGTACAGCAGTCTTTTATGTGCAGCAATCAAAAGCTTTCGTCAGATCCAAGTACAGATAACCCTCATATAACACAGTAGTTTGGTACCTACAAAATCTCATGTAATGCAAAACCGTGTTATACGGGACTAAAAATCAGTACAAAAAGGGGGTTACGTTCCAAAAGCTAACAAAAATACGGCATTTTTTTAATAACTATGTTTTAATTTTATAATAGTAGTAACTTAAATAGTAATAACTGAACAAACATCTTACCTTACAAACTGTGATACTTATATGTCAGATAATGTATGTTCATTTCATTTTCTTCGCCTTCATCGCTGCTAAGCACAATGTCTTCTTCAGCATCTAGATTTCGTGTACCTTCTGCTATCTTCAAAAGTCATGAACTGCATTCTTCGAAGTCACAATTATTTTTTATGGTCTCAAACAAGCACAAACTTTGTTGGGAAATCCCTAATCAAGGGATTTCCCAACAAAATACAGTGGATCCCCACTTTAAATGATACATGAAAATCAGAATATTTTCTGGTTAGCAAAATAAAAATAAATTTACACTTACATACATAGCTTAATTAATATGTACTGTAATATGTACATGCTAATTGATATTTTTGTTCACAGACTTTTTTTTTTTGGTTGTAAAATTTAAAACAGTAAAAATGATAAGCAATTAATAACAAAAAACACAGCACTCACAAGTTGCAACAAACGCACAAGTGAGATACGGAGTAATGAGTTTCTGAAAATTTATTTATGTTTTTTATATGATTGAATATTTCATGGAAGGGGAAACACATTTCACCATAATAACGTCAAAACCAACAGAATTCCAGCTATCAGTACTATAGCAAAATGCAAGAAGATTGAGTTTATTACCTGTTTATAATTGATTAACTAACAGAAAAGACCATTAAACCGTAAAGTGCAAATTGTTTTTATTATGATAGTGACCTCCAAAAATGTGTTTTAGAAAAATATCACAAAGGCGATAGCAACTAGCGAGTCAACAGCGGGGATTCACAAAAAGGAATGAAAACGTTGAAAATTACATCTAACATAATAGCAGGGTTTTCCCAGCACAAAAGCTCAAAAATACGCGTTATGTGAGATTTCCCGCAATTCCCAAACTGTGTTAGAGTGAAAACTTGTTGTAAAAGTACTGTGTTGTGTGAGGATTGCTGCAAATTATCAATCGTGTTAGAGTGAAACTGTGTTGTAGAAGTACTGCGTTATACAGGGGTTGCCTGTATATGATATCAAAAATTATTTCTGGCATCCATTTCCTTCATTACTGCATCATAATAACCAATCAGGTTGGTCAGACAGGGCTGCCCCTTAACAAATTCATGCTGTGACTGCAGTATAATTGCATTCCTGCCTAGCTGGTCCTTCATTACTTCTTTTACCAATGACTCTGTTATTTTCCCAGATGTGAAGCTAAGAGATCTATAATTACTCATGTCCATTTTTGATCCCCCTTTATGAATTGGGATTCCTTCACACATCTCCAGTCCATAAGGACCTCCCCTGAAACCAAGGATGCTCTCATAATTATGGGTAACAGTTTGCTTACCTCCTTTGCTGCCTCTCTTAATATAATTGGATAGATTCCATCCATCTCAGGCACCTTTTTTATGTTTAGCTTCAATAATTTCTCTTCCACTTTCTTTTCAGTTATCACAAAATCAGGGAGCTGATTTTGTGATAACTGAAAGGAAATTTAGCTCTCTGTTAGAGTTTGATAAAACTTCTGGCAACCCCTTCCCTAAACAATTCCTCATGTATGAATATAGATGAAAAATGTCTATTTATCAGCAACCTGAGCAGAGTAATCAGAATTAAACCATTGGCATTAGGTGGCCCATTTTATTTAATCCCTTCCTTTTATTAGCTGATTCTCATGCTGCTTAGCCACTAGATGTAATTGGTAATATGTAGGTAACCACCCTCCAAGCAGTTGTTTTTCCCTGATGCTGGGATGTAACTCCTCAGTTCAGTGAATGCTGTAAATAATTTTATAGTTTCAGTTTAGTGTTTTTAGGCAACCAATGAAACATCATGTAGGGGTAGATATAATTTTAAAAATCCATTTGTTGCTGAATATTCATTTTTTTTTTAATATGAAAATCCCAAACATGAAAGGTATTAGAATCTGTTGTACTGAGTACTATATGTGGGCTGAAGATTGATAAGAGAAAGAATACACTTGTTGACATTAGTCTTGAATTTCTGTAGATTATGATTTTTAGGAAATACGTGTGAAGAGAGGTTGTTGCAGAAAACAGAAGTTGAAAGAATAAATGAGGAAGAAGAAAAGTTGGTTCTCTTAGTTTGAACTTGGACAGTGAAAGGATACATTGATTGTGGCACAAGTTCAGACTGGTTTGGAAGAGAGAGAGAGGAGGAATTATAGAAGCCAGTTCAGAAAAAAAAAAAAAAAAAAAAAAAAAGAAACTGTTGAGCAACAGTTCCATTATGGAAATCTTGAAAATCAGTTGGAAAATTTCACTGCAATCCCCCCTTCAATTTTATTGCTAAATAAAACCTGTTGCAAAAGGAATCGGGTCAAAAGCTTGTTTAGGCTTTAAGTTATTGAAGTTCAAAGAGTGTATTCTGAACAGAGGGACATAATCAAATTATTATATAGTTGATTAACATAAATAATAAAATAAAATAAATTAAAAAAAGTAAATGAAGAGCTTACAGTTTACCTGATGGTTTGTTTATTTATGTATTATTTTTTATTTAATATAATTGAAAGTACCTATACTATGTATGTGCTGGCTTATCTGTCCTTGTCAAATGTGCTATAATGATCAGATACAGTATTTTTTTTTAGGCTTGTTGTGGTTTTATTATCAACTAGTTGTACCTGGTGTAACATATGGCATCTTTCTGATTATGGTGTAAATAGTTTAATCTAGATCCTTTGGTCTGCTGTAGAATTATATTACCGCTAAACAAGAATGGTGAAGACCAAGAATGGTGGGATATATACATATGTCTCTATTTGCAGGCGGTTCCTCGTCTTCTCCAACAGATATTGCAGTAACCTCCGTTTTGGATGTAGGTGCATTATATCATCTCTTATCTAAGTCCGGGTCTTTTATAAATGTCATGCGCACATTCATTGTTGGATTGGCCTGGGTTATTCAATGCATTTGTTTATATGACTCAGAAAACAGGTTAACTTGTCGCAGCATCTCATCCAATTGTTGCATTACTTCGGCCATACACCCTTACTCTTGGTTTGATTGTTTTTCAAGCCGTTTTGTTGTTTGCTTCAGCAGAATCGAAAATATAAAGTTGTCTATATCCTGGCTTATTTGCTTTGTTTGGTTATAGCAGTGAGACCAAATGGTAAATCTGGCCGTGTATTCTAAAACAGTATGGACCATTTCCAGGTGGTGATTTAACCTCTGCGCCCATTGATGCAAATGCCATTGCTGATTTGTACTCTCGTATATGTTCTCTGTAGTTATTTGCTTCATGTATATCTCCTGTAAGCAGCTCTTGTAATAGAGTAGGTGTCTCAGACAGTCGGTCAAGTGAAACCTTTCCATCATGACAGCATTTAGTGTCTTTATTCAAAATGTTTAACTCATGCCTCCAATATCTTGCATTGTAATGCTCACAGTTGTAACACATATTTCCTATGTCATGCTCTTCCACATTAATTACAGCTTATTGATTATTCACATTTTTTATCTGAAAATGAAAAGAAAGCGTTGTTCAGTCTATGAGGTGTGATCAAAGAGTTCAGGGATTGACTTTATATCTTGAAACTGTGGCATTGAAGCAAGTTGAAACTTGTAGCAATGTGAACAATCACAGCTTCTATTTGATTAGTCCTATGGCGTTTCACCCGTCTTCGTAGTCGTAGAGTCTCGTTTTGGTCTCTCAGTCCAGTGTTTCCCAAACTGTGTTCTGCAAAAATTCATAATTAATAATTAAAAAAAATATAATAAAATAAATAAATTTTGCGTATTTGTAGCGTATACCACTTTTGTATCATTATAATTTAAAAAAATTTTTTTTCAGCTATTAATATACTGGCATAGACTAATAATCAAACAGACCGCAGAACACTTTATTTTGGCAGGCTTTGCATAGAGAAGTATACGTAGAGGTAATAACATCTACGGAACAGTAGCAATGTAGTGGTCTAATATGCCATTCGTATGCGATTTAGCCTGGAGTACATGAGTTGAAAGAGAGGGGGAAGCAAACCGATATGATAACTAAACTCACTTCCTTGTATAAATTTTTTTTGATAATCTGTATTTCGAAATATTATTATTAAAATAAATGTCCATGGATTTGTGGTTGAAAAAAGGAACTTTAAAACAAGAAGGAATTACTTCTAGTATTGCAACTGTAGTCAATGAAAATGAACACAATATTGTCACACTTCAAAGTGAGGATGAACAATCGCAGCCTTTTGTTCCCCAAAAATCTGAAGTGAAAAAACAGGACCCAACTATATTAGTTTGAAAGACGAAAACGAAACTACGATGATGACAGTTATTTGAATTTCGGCTTTACATATGTTGGAAGTAAAGATGCTCCTGATGCACAGTGTGTCATATGTAATAAAATATTAGCAAATAGTTCTTTGGCTTCCACTAAACTTCTGTTTCATAAGTGTTCCGTAAATATATTGTAAGATGAAATGTGTCCCGTAAATATATTGTGAAATGAAAAGTGTTCCGTGACTAAAAAAGTTTGGGAAAAGAAACGCTGTCTTAATCTATTAGATCTCTCCTCTAATGTTTAATTAACATTTCTTCTACATTTTCTCAAAGTTCTTACACACTGTCTGGTCATTTTTACACTTCTTAAAACTTAGAATGGTTTATTAAAATTGAAGACAGATAAAATAAACATATGTTGATAGCTTTCAGGCATAGGTTGCCTTTCTTCAGTCGAAAAACTTTAGTACAAAAATTAATAAAGAATGCCCTGTATGGTGGTCATGTGAGGTGAACCGTGTGAATAGGTGCTGGCAACAATTAGCAGTTTGAAATTTTGGGCAGCATACCTAAGCATTTTATAAAGGGTGTCTCAAAAATATTGGCACAAATGTTTAGGGAAGGTAGGTAACATCTAAAGGAATGTGAATCGCCTAGGAACCCATAACCGGAAACGTCACGGGAAAGTAGTAGCAGAGGCACAAGAAGCAGAAATGACACAAGACAGTAATTAGTGGTAAACATTTATTTGACATAATATTAACAGTGGAGTACGAGATGGATGCATTTCATGATGTTACAACAGATGCTCGAAGGTTCCACCACGAGACGCGATGCATGCATGACACTGATGCAGCATGGATTGGCGGACACGGTCGAACACACTTGGAGTTTCTTTGACAGTAGCAGCAGCGCAGATGAGTCGCGCCACGAGATCCATTTCCGTCTCCGCAGGCGATTCATACACGATAGATTTGAGGGCCCCCACAGAAAGAAATCAAGGCTCGATAAATCAGGTGAGTGTGGGGGCCAGACAACGGGTCGACTACGGCCAATCCATCAATGCCCAAAACGCCTGTTCAAATGGTCACAAACACACCTTCCATAATGGGCAGGCGCCCCGTCATGTTGAAACCAAATGTTGCGTCACACATTTGCTGGAACATCGTCAAGTAACCCTGGTAGAACTTGTTCAAGAAAGATCCGATATTTAACGGAGTTCATGCGGGATGGTAACAGGTATGAGCCGACTAAGCAGTCACCGACCATACCTGCCCACACATTTATTGTGAAGCGATGTTGTGTTGCATGAGGGCGCACACCGTGTGGGTTGTCGTGAGCCCACACATGAGCATTATGCTGATTGAATTAGCCTTCCCAAGTGAATTAAGCCTCACCCGTGAACAAAACATAGGCTGGAAAATTCATTTCTTGAACACTCTCTTGGAGAAACCACTGTGCAAAAGCCATACGTGCAGGATGATCTTGGGGGAGCAGTAACTGAACCCTTTGGAGATGAAATGGGTGTAAGGAATCATTGTGCCAGACACACTGTACACTGTATAAGGTATGTTCGTGTCAAACGGCACCTGGGATTTCTCCCAACTCTGCGTGTGTTTCGCTGTATCAAGGACAGTACACTGTCAAGCCAGAGACTTGAAAGTGTGTGGGCCATGTCTGTGCAGTGTGATATGTTGTGCCCATTGTTTGACCGGCTTATTGGCCACCAGGCCCCTAGTCGGGCCTGATGTTGCCCATACCCTGCCACGTGGAGGCTAGCCGGGTGTATCCAGTATCACAACAAATTGCTGTGGCAGGTCCTGCCACCTAGTTTCCTGGGATTTCAGTGGCTAGGACCTTAAAAAAAAAAAATATGCATTTGACATTAGTGCTTAATGGGATTGCTGTCAGGAAATCGCTGGTTGGGGTTGAACGTTAAAGAGATGTGTTAAAGGCCTAATAGGTCGGGCAAAATTTTAATGTTATTAAATTTAGACGTGAGGCTATACGCTAGATAAAAGCTAATAGTGTTCGTTGTCTTAGAGATTTAGATGAAACCGGTGGAATTTAGATGTTGATTAGAATTTGGCAGCATTAAGGGTGTACCTTGGTCGATTTAGTGAGTGGGGGGGAGACTGAAGCCTGGGGGAAAAACAGATAGAAGAATAGGGATGATAGAGTAGGCATCCCCAAAGAGGTCAGTGGAGACGAGCCCCACCAGGCAAAGTATGGGGGGGGGTTAGGCAGGGAGGAGAGGTGACGAGATCTGTCTCTCCCCCCCTGCCTGGGGATGGGGTTTTAAAGGGAACCAGGTTAGAGTACCCAGTTCAGATCACCAATGGCGTGTTGGCAGCAAAGCCGCAGAATGTCTTCATCAGTGTCATGTCCAAGCAGTGTCGAATCCGGTATGAAGGTCAAGCTGCCCATCCCGCTCTGGGGGTGGGATATGTTAGCTGGCAGTTGGGAACCCATCAGGCGAGGGGAGTGGGAGGGACACATTTATTTCATTCATAATCTGCATTCTCACTCTATTTGCATTCTTTTTTTTTTTTATATATATATATATATTCACCCCCCCCCCACTCAACTCATTCATCTTTTTTGCAATGATGTGTAGTGTAAATTTAAATACTAATTAAAACGATTTGTGGTTTGTGTTTTTTTTTTTCTCACACACACTTTTATTCATTCTTCTAGATCTCATCTCATTTATTCGACTCTTACTTTCTGCACTGCACTCTCTGGGCACCTCAACTTACTGTTATTCTTCAGTTGTGGTGCAGGCCTAGCGAACAAGTTTTTTTTTTTTTTTTTTTGCAGGCCAGGGGAGAATACAGTGATAGTGTTTATGTGGTTAGTAAATGTTTGTTAGTACAGTATATGTCAAGTAATGTAAGTTATTTTTAACTTTGTATTCTTTCGTTTCGGCCAATTACATTTGCTCTTCCACTCATTCACTCTCTCTTTCCCTCATGCTAGGTCACTCTTTCTTTCACCAAAACTGCCATTTATTCCCTTTTACCATAATTCCTAGTTCACTCAGTGCCCAGGCTATTCATTCTATCTTTCATTTTCATTCATTCATTCTTCTTTCATTCTACATTGGATCCCCTTGCTACTAGCTTAGTGATATTTTTCAGTTAATCTGCTTCCCTGGCTGCCTGTACATCTCCCTCCCCTGCATGGTTACTTATTTGGTGTGGGGCCGTAGGTTCCTACACATGGCAGGGTAGTCCTGGGGAGTTTTATTATATCAGGTTTCTGTCAGGGTGCAGAATACTGCTGTCCTAACAGTTTTTAAGTCATTGTTTGGGCGTGGTGGGAAACTTGGGCAATTTTACTATTGATTATTGTCTAATTGCTGGGGGGCTGAATTGCCATTCTTTTGATTGCTCTGCACATTTCAAATACTTTCTGTGTGAAAGATGTAGAAGTTTTATAACTTTGCTCTTCTAGGATGAACAGATGTTCTTTTCCCCTGGGAAGGGGACCAATCTGTGCTATTAGCTCTATTCTGGGGATGTCATATATTATACATTCATATAGAATGTGAGCCCAGTCTTCACTTTCACCATAGGTGCAGTTTGGGTCATCGGTCAGGCCTAAGGAGGTTAGTTTCGCCTTCAGGGAGCCGTGACCTGTCAATATAAATGTAAAAAGTCCAGGGGCATACCACATAGGTGGCTCTGGCTAACCATTGACACCCGTGGCAGAAACCGTTTGGTAACCAGACCTCTGGTTTCCTGCTCCCACTTTGTTTGCCATAGCTCATGGAGCTTTGTGGCTATTCTTTTTCTTTCATCATTGAAGGTGTTGGTTGTGTCAAGGGCTATCCCCAGAAATTCTGTGGGTATGCCCTTTTTAAATCTGTAATATAAGCCTCTTTTGGCTACTTCCAGGTAAAGTGGGAGAGTTCCGGCCAGCAACTGTAGTGCAGGTGTGCTTACTGTGCGACATGCTCTGGTAATAGTGAGTAGTATTGCCCTTTGTATTGATTCTAATTTATTCCTATTTCTTACTATGGCCGAGCGGATGAACCATGCACCGGCTCCATAGGTGATAACAGGTAGGAACATTGCATGGTATATGACTGCCAGGGTCTTTCTTTTGAGCCCCCAGTCTGCTCGACTGATCCTGGAAATCATACCTGCATAATTTCTCACTTTCTTCGCCAAGTAGATCAAATGGGGGTAAAAAGTTAGTTTTGAATCAAAGTCCACTCCAAGTTATTTTAGTTCTGTTACCATTTTTATAGTGGTTGTGTTAATTTTGATTTGTGGATGTCTGCTTATGTCTAAATTGCCTTTTAGAAGTATTTGTTTGGTTTTTTTCAGGCGATATTTTGAGCATGTGCATTTGTGCCCACTCCTGCAGCTGCAAGAGGGCGGCGTTTGCTCTTTGCTCTACAACCACTCGTGAGTTACCTTTTACAAGGAAAATCATGTCATCTGCAAAGGCCAGGCTTTCCACGGGGCCCAGATCCAAGGCCAGAAATTCATCCAGAACAATGTTCCAAAAGAAAGGGCCAAGGATTGAACCCTGCGGGCAGCCTTTATTCATAGGGCGTTTCAATTCCTGGAACCTTGTGTGTATTGAGACACTTCTGTCTGTAAGGTAGCTGTTTATTACCTTATAGAGGTTTTGTGGAGCATTTGCCTGGCGAAGTCTCCTAAGGACACTAGGCCACCAGAGTGAGTCAAATGCCCCAGCAAAGTCAATGGAGATTGCCAGCATATATTTCTTCTCTGTGTTTTTAACTGTTGTCAGTAGGTGGTGCATGGCATCCTCTGTGGAATTGCCCTGCTTAAAACCATACTGATTGTTGGAATGCAAACCTGCTTCTGTGTAATATTGAGCTAATCTGCTATATATTAGTCATTCATATATTTTCCCTAGTACAGGGAGTAGGGCTATTGGTCTATATGATTTGGGATCAGTAGGGAGTTTTTCAGGGTTTTTGAGAATTAATCTTGTTTATGGAAACACAGCTTGTTCCATATTTTTGGGAATATACCTTCTGTCATATAGTTATTATATAGTGCTATTAATTTATCTGGTGCTATTTCTGCAATTTTTTGATAATCTCAACCTCTAAGAGGTCAAAACCTGGGCATTTATTGTTTTTGGTTTTAGATAGTGCTATTTCTAAGGCATGTATGGTGAACAGAGGTTCAATATTGGCATTGTCATATTCAGTGTTTTCTTTTATAATGTTTAGCTGGATGGGGGAATGATTCCCAGTTTCAGTCTGAATGATACTGTCTAAGATGTTATTTACAGAATCCACCCAACACAGGGTTGGGGTTCCATCTAGTTTGACAAAAGTTTCTAAGACATCTCCTCTTGGCAGCTTGTTGGTCACTATTCTGGAGACAACTCCCCAGGGGTTATTGTCTGCAGTAGTTCCCACCAAGCGCCTCCAGCATTCCCTTTTCTTGTCTCTTATGAGGGCTGTATACTGATTCCTGAGAGTTCTATAAGAATCTCTCAGTGCATCCACCTCATTTTGTGGCCAAGATGTTCTGGCTCTATGAAAATGTCTCCTTGCCTGGTGTTTTTTTTTTTTTTTTTTAAATGTGAACCCCAAACACGAGATGTATTAGAACCTATAGTACTTAGTACCGTGCTTGGGTTGGAGGTAGAGAAGACGAAAGAAGATATTTGTTGACATTGGACTTGAACTTCTGTAGATTATAATTTTCAGGAAATACATATGAAGGAAGGTTGTTCTAGAAAACGGCAGTTGAATGAATAAATGAGGAAGATGAAAAGTTGGTTCTGTGGGTTTGAAGTTGGACAGTAAATGGATGTTGGCTGGTGGCGGCACGTGTTCAGACTGTTTTGAAAGAGAGAGTGGGAATTATAGAAGCCAATTCAGAAGAACAGTGCCCATGGAAGTATCTGTAGAAGAGGCATGCAGCAGAAACAGTACGTCTATGAGAAAGCAAGTGTAGAGACTCTGTTAGAGATGAATCATTAATTAACCTAACTGCCCTCTTCTGAATGGAATCAAGAAGCCTGAGAGAGGTTTTGGGGGCACCACCCCAGATGTGGGAACAATATTCCATGGCAGGGTGGATTTGCGATTTATATAGAGTGAGCAGCTGTTTGCAAGAAAAGTAACGCCGAGATCAAAAGAGAAAACCAAGTTTTTTAGATGCAGAGGAAGCAATATTTGTAATGTGCTTGTGCCAAGAGAAATTAGAAGTCAGAGTAATCCCCAAAAGAGATATATCATTTTGCCTAGAAATCGGAGTGTCACTAAAGATAAGCATAGGAGCAGAAGAATCCTTTTTGCGAGATATAAGACAAGACTGAGTTTTAGAAGGGTTGAAATCAACTAAGTTGTCTTTGCCCCACTGGAGAATTACCTGGAGATCGACATTTAAGGAATTGGTACCAGATTTTCGAGAAGTTGAAGCTGATTGAGCAGGGCAAGGTTTCTCAAAATGGAAACTGGAATGCAATGTGCTGTCATCGGCAAAACTATGGATAGGATTTCCAGTCAATGGAAGAAGGTCATTAATATACAAGAGGAAAAAGAGTGGGGGAAAGAACTGAACCTTGGGGGACACCGGCATTAGTGGAGAAGTTAGAAATCAGAGAGCCATCTACCATCACCCTCAGTGAGTGATCAGAGAGAAAACTGGATAACCAATTACCAAAAACAGTTGGCAAACCATAGGATGGAAGCTTGTTTAGAAGACTTTTATGCCAAACACAATCAAAAGCCTTTGAGATGTCAAGAGCAACTACATGTGTTTCACCGAACCTTTCCATTGAATTAGTCCATAAATGGGTAACATAAGCCAGAATATCACCAGTGGATTGACACTGACGGAATCCATATGGCGATCGTTGATCAGACGGAAGGTTTCTAGCTAGTTTAAGAGTTGGCGATTAATTGATTTCTCCATTACTTTAGAAAGAGTAGAAGTAATTGCAATGGGACGATAATTGGATGGGAGGGATTTGTCACCCTTTTTAGGAACTGGCTGGATATGACCAAATTTCCAAGCAGAAGGAAAAACACCTTTGGAATAAGAAAGTGAAAAAAGGCAGCAAAGAATAGGAGTAAGTTCAGGAGCACAGGTTTTGAGAACAAGTGGAGAAATACCATCGGGACCTGGAGCTTTCTTAGCATCGAGATTCATCAAAATCCTTCTGATATCCTTTTGACGGAAGACCACAGGAGGCATTGAATGGAGTGTGTTGGGAATGGTGGGAGGTGTTTTACCAAGATCATTAATACATGAGCTGGAAGAAAAATGGGATTCTAGCAGGTCAGCTTTATCCTTGGCTGAAGTGACAACAGAACCATCTGGTTTGGACAGAGGTGGGAGCAGAGATGGGCAAAAGTTGCGGCTAATAGCTTTGGCAAGAGACCAGAATGCTCGGCTACCATTAGGGCAAGAAGCAAGTTTTCTACTCTTAGCGTGTTCAAACTCTAGTTTGGACTGATTAATAACTGCTTTACAATTGTTGCGATCTTTGGTGTAGGCAGAAAATGAAACTGAAGAATTAGAAAAAGCCAATTACGATATGCAACATTCTTCTCTTGAACAGCCTTAACACATTTATTGGAAAACCAAGGTTTAGATAAAGGACGAGATTTTAAAGTGCAGTGTGGGATAAAGGATTCCATTCCTGCCAGAATAATTTCACTGACACGATCTGAGCACACGTTGACATCAGAAGTTTTGAAACAGTAATCTGACCAAGGAAAAGAAATCTCGCAGGTCATCCCATTTTGCATTCTTGTAATGCCAAACAACACAAGGTTGGGAATAGCCATGAGATAAAGGTTCCATTGGAGAAGAGACAATCACCAAGTTGTGATCTGAAGTGCCTAAAGGCCTCTCACTTCGACCGTGTACTTAGAAGGGTTTTTTGTGAGAAAAAGATCAACCGCATTGGCTGTATGATTAGGATTGTCCGGTATTCTTCTAGGTTAATGAACAATCTGTGCTAGGTCATTAGTAATTGCAAAAGCCTCAGCATCTCGACCTGCTGGGTCGGTGTGACTAGAAAACGGAAGCCAGCTGGAGTTGTGAACATTAAAATCGCCAAGGAAAATTACCTCACTGTTAGGAAAGTTGGACTGGAGAAAGTCAAGTTGCAAAGAGAGGAAGTCAAAGAGCTCCAAGTGATTAATGGAGTTGGGAGAACGGTAGAGACAACAGATGAATTTGACACAATGAGGTAGAGAGATTTTAAGGCAGAGAAGATCAAAGAGAGTAGATTCCAAATTGCCAAGTCTCTGACAGGGAATATCAGAACGGACATATGCACAAGTACCACCTTTGAGGTGAAAGGAATCATACAGCGAATAATTTGGGCATCTGAGATGAGCAATAGTTGAATCAACCGATAACTGAGATTCTGTCAGAAAAAGTACATTGGGTTTGGCAGACTGAAAGTGGAAATGGACATCGTTGAGATTAGAATTGAGACTACGTATATTTGTGAAATGAATTAGGAAGTGCTACCCTACTTCTGAGTATAGTCAGTTCGGGGCATCACCAGGGAACTGTCTGCTTCCTCAGTTTTTTCCGTGGGATAGATGGGGTTGCCGTTTTTGTTAAAATGTTTGTCATAGAGTTTGCTCGTCCAGGCTACAGTTGCCTGATCTAGACCACTCGATTTCCTGTTTTTGCAGCTCAGCTGCTGTATGTTCTGCAAAAATCTGCCAGTTTGCCTTTTTAAGGTTATATCTTTTGATATCCAACAGGGAGTGTTGGGTTGTTTGTAATTGCCTGTTTAGTTTGAAGGAAATGGCTCTGTGATCTGATGCGGTCCAGGCTGGCTGGACACACCAGTCTGTGATTTTATAAGCTATTCGATTGGTGGCAAGAGTAACATCAATGTCACTCTCCCACATGGTACTGCTAAAAGTTGGGAGGTTATTTGGTTGGTTTAGCATTTGAAAGGGTGAGGTGGCTATGTAGTCTGAAAGTATCTGGCCATTGTGTGTGCCTGCTCTGTCTTCCGTACGGCTATGCCATAAGGCTGACCAGCAGTTGACATCAGCACACACACTATGATATTTGCAGTAGGTAGCAAGTTTGTGACTACTTGTAGGTATTCAATGGTTGGGTTTATATCTTCCCCTGGTCTGGAATATAGTGAAATAATGTAAAACTGTCCTACAGTACTGGTGATATGGGCACTCTGTTTCCACTGGGGAGCAGAGGTGACCCACCTTTGTGACTGTAAGGTCAGTATTTTTAACTACTATTGCTGTAGAAGGGACACCTGAGGTGTATTCTATTATTTTATAGCCTCTTGGGTATCCTTGAACCCTACCAATATATGTGTAGGGCTCTTAGAATACCAAGATATCTATATTTTCTTCCAATTTGAGTTTGATCTGATACAACGGCTCTTGCTCTTTGAGCATTCAATTGGACAAGATTTAGAGCCCTAGTCACATTTACGTTTTCAGTCTGGCCCATAGTTGGTCCTAGATTGTATAAATTTTACCATTTTTTTATAACAGGGGCATTTACCATCCCTGATACTATGTGAATAGTCAGTCAGCCGTGCTGCTTTACAGGTAGCACATTTTGGCTGCTTATTTTTATTTTGGCAGTTCTTGTAATTGTGGCCAGTGAATGCACAGTGGCCACAGACAGGGGAATTCTGACTGCAGTCTCTGGAAGTATGGTCATATTTATGACAGTTAAAGCACTGCTACTGCTGTACAGGAAAGAATTCCCTGAATTTATGGCTGGTCCAGCCAGCGTAGACTCTTTGCTGTCCTTGTAGGTTTTTTCCAAATTCTGGGTGACACTTCCAAAATGATGTTGAATTGCCCATTTCTTTTGTTTTTTGTCCCTCTTTTTAGAAGAAATTATTTGGCAAACTCGTCCAGTTCCATTATATTGATAAAGTTTTTGTTGTAGAAATCCAACATAAGATCTCTTTCCAGAGTTGTCTCAGGGATGTCAAATATAATAATGTTGGGGTTTCTGCCCCTTGGCTTTTCTGTTTGCAGTCCCAGTTTTACTACCTCTGGGTTGGTTTCAATCTTTTTAACATCTTCCTTATTTGTTACTTCAATTAAAACTCCATTATCTTTTATTTTTCTCATGTTATTCACTTTTATTTCTTTCAAATGAGGTTTTAATTTTGTCATGACAGTATCTCTGACTGCCTCACTGGATTTGTATGTAGAGTCAGGCTTAGCCTTTATAATGATTATGTTTGTTTGTTTCTTTTGCCTTTGGTATTTCCTTAGTCTTAATGTTGGTTTGTTTAGTTTGTGATGAATCTGCTTTGGTGATCCTTGCTATTTGGGCGTAAGTCAAAGTATTTATTTCTTTATAATTATTCTTCTCTTCAGTCACCGTTTCTACTTTTGCTTTCAATACTTTGTTTTCTTTATTAAGTTCAACCACTCTATGTTCCAAAACAGACCAGCAGTTCACTATCTGCAATCTTGTTGCAGATGTAATCCTATTTGTCTGTTTATAAAGAAACTCTTCTAGGAACAGTTTTATTTCTTTAATTTGTTTTATGGGATCCTCTATTTGATTTATAAGCTGAAATTTCCTCTCCTCCTCTGTTTTTGTTACCTGTGGTTCTAAATTTCCATTCTCCTTTTGATCTGTATTTTCAACCTGGTTTTTGCCTTTTCTAGCTTGTTTTACACTAAGGTGGCATGATTCTAAGTCTTCGTTTGTGATTTCTTCATTGTTTAGTGCCTCTATCCCACAATCAGGCAGGTCCTTCAAGTTAGGATCGCCATCAATATTTTTTGATTTTTCAGTTTTTTTCCTGTGAGTTTTGGTCTTTGCCAGTAATTCTGCTGTTATTATAATGTTTCTTATATCCAGGGGAGTAATTTAAGGTATATTTTATCATTGTGGGCCTATTAAAACCCAAGATGCAATGTTTTCCAGTTTTGGCGGGAAAACAGTCACACACAAAGAAAGGTACTCTTATACTCAAGAATATGTTTAATCTAAGTGAAATTTACATTTCCCCTCACAAATAACATGTATCCAGCTAATTTGATTGACAAATTTATCCTAATTTTTGGAATTTTGAGGCGTTGCAGTATTGAAATCGGCAATAGTAGGATCGCTAACGCTGTAACAACGTAACAATCGTACTGTGCGTAAACGCATTCAAAAAGTGAACAATAGGTAAAAACAACTATAACTAACAAGCTTGCCTGAATAATACTAGTTGTTTTCATCTGTACACAGAGCGGCGCCTCCGTAGCCAGGTGGGAAGTGCGTAGCACACGCTTCTTGATTAGACTGGGGTTCGAGCCCATCACCACCAAATACGGAGGATGCGGAAAGGTCAGGAAATGACCACCGCATATTCCCGGAGCAATATGGCCTTAGTTGTTAATGTTCCTTAAAACCAAATAACAACAACAACTGTACACAGCATGTAGAATCCAAGTTTTATGGTTTTTGAAGCCGGAAAATCCAAGAAATCCTCTCTGCCGCCATCGGTTTCTACCTGCCGTTTACATAAAGTGGAGCATCTTGCAGATGTGTCCGTTCACCTCCGTGATCACAGCTGTACACTGCAATGAGACACTCCTAAGGCAGAGGCAGTGGCACGTGTTCTGGTAGTAGGATTATTCTGGATGGCATTCAACACACTTTCTTCCATGGCGGTCAAACGTGGTCTGCCTGCACTACTCCTGTTACCTCTAAATGACCCATAATCGCACAAATTTTGATGCACACGCACAGACAAACGATGGTCCGGTACATGTCTGTCTGGGAAGCGTTCTCCATAAATTCATTGAATAGCTTGTCCATTGCCCTCTGCTAATCCATACACTAGGTGCATGTCTGCCAGCTCACAATTTGTATATCGATGCATGCTCTTCGTGTGGCGATTACCATGCCGTATACCGACTTACGGTGAAGTTTCCGGTTATGGGTTCCTATGTGATTCACATTCCTTTAGATGTTACCTACCTCCTCTAAACGTTTGTACCAATGTTTTTCAGACACCCTGTATATATAGATTGCTAATATATCAGATATATTATATTGTCTTAACATACACTCACAACAAGGAAAATACATATGATTTATATTTTCCATTCCACTTATGTCATAAGCTGTATAGTTGTGGGACAGTCCACATGGTCAGGGTTTTTTTTATTAGTTTAACATAGCGAATTGTGAATGAATTGTATCATGTATTATAATATTGTTATTAATATATTTCACATTTATACATGTTACTAATTTATATATTTGGTCTTATTTTTATTTCAAGGAATCATGACAAATTCAAATGAAAACATGAAATATTATAATCAAGTGCAGCTTATTAATTTGTTCTGTAAGACTTTATTTTCTATATTAGGTTAGGCTGTGTTGGAAAAAAGGTCATGCATAAGTATGAACAAGATTCAAAAAAATTAGGAAAAGCGTCCTTTATGTATGCCTGGGTATTAGACGAAACATCTGAAGAAAGGTAAATATATTTTTTTAGAGAGGTTTAAATTGTTAATTTTAAATATATTTAAAAATGTGATTTTCATTTAATATATATTTATGCTTTATTTAATAAAGCATAAATATATATTATATACATATATTTATATATATATTAGTCAATCACAAAATTCGAATGCCATTCAAATTTCGTGATTGACTAATGGTCAAATACGAAATATGTGTATGAATTATATCTTATATTTGAAATTATATAATAATCTCATAATTATGGGCTAATGCTAAAACAGACAGATGAAAAATCTTTCATAGTAAAGAGAGGCCGAGCAGTATGAAATTAGCTATATTGAAATTATGGATGATTGTTTATTAAAAAAACTTTTTAGCCTAAAGGCAAGTGAAGTTGTGTTTAAAATTGTTGAGTTAAAATTACAGATTATGTGCCATCAACTCATGGAGTTGATGGTGTATACTCTAATTTTAATGGACTTAGTTGAGAGAGTGCATTAAACCATTGATGTTAATTATGAAAATAGTGCAGCAAAACATAAGAAATAATTTTCATTAAAGGCCTATACATATGTGTTATTGTGGCTGAAAGTTCCATTTGTTTTGTTACCTATGAATAAATATATATATAAAAAAAGAAGTAAACTGTAGCCATTATCAATCCACTGCAGGACGGAAGTCTCCCCAATGATTCATATTGAGGGAAATGGACTAATCTGCCACATTGGCCCAGTGCGGGTTGGCAGATCAAACATATTTAGCAGTGAGGGGCTTGAACCCCAGTCTACTCAAAGAGCATGTGCTACTGCATTCCTGTCTTAGTGTTTTTATTTCTAAACTTATTAAACTTTTTTTTTTTTTTTTTGGTAGTCTCCAGAACAGTATTTTTGATAAGTTTGAAAATCTGAACAAATCAGAAGTCCAAACTACCCCCTGTCACAATTAGTTCAGATTATCGATACTCTACTATACAATTAATATTGTTCCAAGTATATTATGACAGCACTAGCAAGGAAGGTAGGATATAGCTGTGATATATGAATATAGTTGGTTTTTGCAAATGGAAAGTAAAAACATGTTTACTTTCCAAAAGTAAACCATCCCCTTCTAGAAATAAGATTCCAAAGGAATAATCTTGTGCCAATCTTATACTTTTATTTATTATCTTGATATCTTCGCTGCTAGAGTTATCCGAGGATGTCTGTATTTTTCAATTTTCTTTTTACTATCTTTACCTTTATTAACATTATGCTAATAATTACATTGCTTGTGTTCAGGTTTGAGCTGCACTGATAGTTTATTTGCACACAGCTAATGGTGTGCAAATAAACTAGTGTTTTCTTCGTTTTTTTTCTGAAAATGAAAAGAAAGCATTGTTCAGTCTATGATGTGTGATCAAAGAGTTTAGGGATTGACTTTATATCTTGAAACTGTGGCATTAAAGCAAGTTGAAACTTGTAGCATTCTGTTTGATTACTCTCTAGACATAGCAATGTTTGTGGATCTCCCATTTATCTGTAGTCAGTCTGAATTAGCATGTGTTGAATAGAAGGTGTGGTATGTGTTTCATTGCATTTTAAAGTAAGTAAGTGATTTTACTGAACAGAAAATTTGCATCAAATTTTGCATTTTTCATATTAGAGAAAAATGCAACAAAAACCCATGAAATGTTAAAAAGAGCTATTAGAGAAGATGCTATGTGTTTGAAGCCTTTTCAGTGGTTCACAAAGTTTGAAGAGAGCTGTTTGTCTGTTCAAAAATGATTCTTGCTTTGGCCACCCTTTAACTTCAGAAAATCAATGACTCAATCATTTGTGATCTGATCAGAGTAATTAAAGTTGAACTATCCATGAAATTGTTATTGAAATTTGTCTTATTTATGGAATATATTGATCAAATTTAACACAAGATTTGGGAATAAAACACATATCAGTCAAGCTTGTGCATCATATCCTCACTGATGCCATAAGTGTATATCATTAACTGGTAACTTCTGTGTTTATCTAAGTTACCAGTTAATGATGTGAATGAGTTAATTTTGTTAAAAATTAATCCCTTCACATTTAATATACACTGCCCTACCATTGATATCAGGACACCCCTCAGGCGCCTCCGTAGCCAGGTGGGAAGGAGCAGCAGTGCGTAGCACACGCTTCTTGATTAGACCGGGGTTCGAGCCTGTCACCACCAAATATGGAGGATGCGGAAAGGTCAGAGAATGACCACCGCATATCCCGGAGCAAATATGGCCTTAGTTGCTAATGCTCCTAAAAACCAAAAATAACAATAACAATAACAGGACACCCCTCTATAGCATGAGGGGGTGTCCTGATAGATGGAGAAACAGATCCTATGCATGCAACATGTCACAGAACTTGCTATAAATATGCACTCTGGGCTTCGAACAGACAATTGCAAAAGTCAACATGCAAGATGACATGTTCAACAGAATTACCTCAACTCAACAGTTCAACTGATCACCTCAACAAATGCTAGATGTCGATTAACATGGTGTAAGGAGCTTGAATCCTGGACTGTAGAGTAGTGGAAAACAGTCCTATGGACAGACGAGTTGAGGTTTGCACTCTACCAGTCTGATGGCTGATCCTAGTGTGGCGAATGCCACACTAGGGGAACAGTTCCTTCCTGATTGTATCCTCCCAGTAATGAAGTTTAGTGGAAGCAGTGTCAGGGTATGGGACTCCTTTTATGGTGTGGCTTGGGCCCATTAGTCGTTATCGACAAAACCATGAATGGTGTGCAATACCAGGACAGCCTTGGCAATTATGCACTTCCAATATTAAGGCAATACTTTGGGGAAGATCCCTACCTGTATCAGCAAGATAATGCGCCATGTCATACTGCTCGGGTTGTAACAGGGTGGTTTGAGGACATGAGTGTGGAAAAGTTGGATTGGCCAGCACAGAATCCTGATCTGAACCCTATTGAGCATTTTTGGGATGTATTGGATTGTTGGGTATGCACTTTGAGATCGCCCAAAGAACTAGGCCGAACTGGTGGCTGCATTAAAGGCTGAGTGGAGGAACATATCAACTGACATTTATAAAAAGCTGGCGATATTATGCTGCGAAGATTGAAGGCCATCATAAAAGCAAAATGTTTCAGCACAAAATATTAAATTACACAATAAAAGCCCTTTTTTGTCTAAAGGCAGGTGTCTGGATAACAATGGTAGGGCAGTGTATATCTTCTCTTTTTTTTTCAAAACTGATTCTTTCACATCATTTTCTTTATATAAGACAGAGTGAACATGAAAATACAGAGAATTAAGTAACAATGCTGTGGCAATACCCATGAATAAAATGAGAAGAAACTATTTGTAAATTTAGATATCACAACTTCATCATTGATAAATTTCCTTGTGAAAACTCTATCCAATCTGAAAGTTACCCTTATTTAACTTATATGCCACACCCACCGTGCTTGTGCACTCATTGTTTCACCAAAATTCACCATATACTACATATACAAAATAAAGAAACAAACAAAAATAATACAAAACTCCGAGCATTCAAATATTAAACTGTCTCCTTGCAAAATGATTTTGCAGATCCAACTGGAAGTTGTGATGAAGTGTATAAGGATTAACTCATCATCTGGAAACTGCCAAAGAACATGCTGAACAACCATCCCCCCCCTCATATTCTCTAGTAGCTAACACAACTATACCAAATAAATATATATTTGGAAAGGGTACAAAAAAAAAACAACAACCACATTGAAAGATATCTATAGTTTCACCATTAAATATAAAATTTGCTAATTATGTGTACATACTTATGAAAGCTGGCACCTGTTCTGAGATTCTTCCTCTTGCTCAGAATAATCACCTGAGAGGGCATAAATTCAAATTGAGAAAAGACAGATGTAGGATAGATGTGAGGAAATTTGCCTTTAGCCAGCGGGTGGTTGGTTGGTGGAATAAACTTCCATCCCTTGTCGTGGAAGTTGATAGCCTAAATAAGTTTAAGACTCAGCTGGACAGGTATTTCGAACGAACAGAGGGGTGAAGTGGAATTGGTTATTTTTTATTTATTTATTTTTTAAATTTTTTTTTTATTTTATTTTATTATTTTTTTTTGGCTGATGCTGCATAAGCTTGCTTTCTTGCATCAAATGCCTCTACTAATGCTAAAACAGAGATAAGCAAATGAAGACCTGTTTAATTAAGGAAAAATATAAATGTATAAATTATTCAGATACGATAACTGGATAACAAGTGAAAAATACAAATTATGTTTACATCAATGTACATTAAAATTATCCTTGGTTAGGAGCACGGCAAAAAAAAAAAAAAAAATCAATGTCAAAATATATCTTGCAGTGCACTTCCATAATTAATACAATATGAAATGAATTACATATTAGGTTTGCTTATTTCTTTTGCTGCCTCCTGTAATATAACTGGATAGATCCCATCCACCCCATGTGGCTTTCTTATGTTTAACTTCAACAATTTCTTCTCCACTTTGCTCTCAGTTAATACAAATTCCTTTAGCTCCCTGCTGAAGTTTGATAAACATTTGGCATTCCCCTCCCTAAATAACAATATTAGCAGTAATAGTTGTCCAGTTCTTCCTTGAATTTATATAAGCTATCAACTTCCGCAATGATCAGTGGAAGTTTGTTCCAGCAATCAATCACCGGCTGGCTAAAGGCAAATTTCCCACATCTATTCTAAAATTTCCTCAACTTGAATTTATGCCCCCTCTGGTGCAGAATATGATCAAGAGGAAGAATTCCTTCAGCATTGAGCTTGCTCAAGCCATCCAAGGCCTTATACATCTCAATCAGATCACCTCGCAGGTGCCTAGTCTCCAGACATTGCAATTTACAGAACTTAAGTCGTTCTTGGTAAGTGCAACCCTTTTTTCTCCTCACCAATCTCATTGCCCTTCTCTATACTTGTTCCAGTAACTCTACATCATCCTTCCTAAATGAGGCCTCCAGACCTGTATGCAGTACTCAAGGTGTGGCCTGACCATTGCCTTATGCAAGGGGATAATCACCACCTTATCCCTGCTAGCAAAGTTCCTGTATATCATTGACAAAACCCCATGAGTTGTGCTGGCAGCCTGTCTGCACTGCTCAGAAAACTTCATATCTAACTGCACAATTACTCCCAGGTCCTTTTCATTCTCCACTACCCTGAGTGTAGTACCACACAGATGGTAGATTATTCTGGGGTTACTGCTACCCATAGCCGACCGGGCTAGCCAGGTGGGTAAAGTACCTGGCTGGCAACCCAAAGGTCACGGGTTCGAATCCCGCCTCGGGCTTGGATCACAGTAAAATGCAAAAACCTTGGGAGTGCATTATGGCCACAGAAGCTGATGCGCCAACAACTAACAAAAAAAAAAAAAAAAAAAAAAAAAAAAAGCTACCCATGTGCAGTACTTTACATTTCTTTGGAGTGGGCCCCCAGAGAAATCTGGCCCATCTTTTGCCAACATCAGGTGGGTCAGAGTGAACTGACGTTCACTCTGACCCACCTGAACGGATCCAACCATTCAGATTGGATATGTGGACATGTGTTTTTGTAATGGGCGGCACCTAGAACGTCAGTGAACTGACGTTCTAGGTGCCGCCCATTACAAAAACACATGTCCACATATCCAATCTGAAAGTTGCCCTTATTTAACTTATATGCCACACCCACCGTGCTTGTGCACTCATTGTTTCAGTAATTAGAGCTTCAGATACTAGTGACTTGAAAACAAGTTCTGATGTGAAAAATTTAGTTACTACAACTCTTAAAAATGATTTGAAGAATGTAAAAGTGAAATCTTTGCGACTTGTTCGCAACCGAGGAGTGGTTGTGGAAACAGCTACGAAACCAGATTTGGACTGCTTAACTTCTACGGCGGCGTTTTCCGAAGCTGGAGTGATCACTGGCGTTCCTCGTAAATGTAATCCATCAGTCATAATTTATGATGTCCCACGGGATCTTTCAAAGGATGATATTGTGGATAATCTCTATAACAAGAACTTGATAGATTACAGTTTCACATTGGAAGAAGTGAAGCAACAAAGAGTTTTTCGTTTTACTACTCAGGCCAGGTCGTCATCGCTAGTTCATTGGGTTGTTAGCTTCTCACCTAAAATTTATAAATATGTGTCCTCCCTGGACAGGTTGTTTTTGACTTGGAGTTCTCATAAGCACCGTCCTTATACGATAGTCACTAAATGTTTTCTGTGTCTTGGGTATGGACATACTACCCAATATTGTTTGCATGAGTCCTCGCCTTGTGGACATTGTGCTCGAAGTGGGCACGTATTTAATGAGTGTCCATTTAAGGAAGAGCCACCTAGTTGTATCAACTGTAAGAGACGTAAGAAGGAATAACAGCACTCGTTTAGGGACGGCACATGTCCCGAGTACTTACGGGCATTACAGACGGCATGATTATGAACCGTCAATGAATAATAGTTATAATAAAAGTTTTATTCCCGGAGATGGAGCTGTTATTGGAGATAATGATGTTCTTGCTGATTCTCCTGCGTCTTTGCTTGCTGGTATTAGGATTATGCAGATTAACGGTCAGCGTTCTAGAGCAGTATCGGACGAAATTTGAGTGTCTGCTGAGCAAAATGCTATTGATATTATTGCAATTCAAGAGCCTTATACTGTTAAAGTGCAACCTGGATATACTCCAAAGGTAACGGGATTTCCACTCACTGCCCGTATAATTCAACCGGTCTGAGGAACTTAAAACATGTATTGTGGTGTTAAATAATCAGCTTGATATCACTATAATCAATGGTTTATGCAATAGAACAGCTACTAGTATATTAAATTTCTTGGGTCCACAGAATGTCTTAATAACTTCTGACGTAAATGCTAAATCTCCACTCTGGTTCAGTAATGGAAGCGATCGTCGTGGTCATATGTTGGAGGAATTTATTATTAATAACAGCTTAAATGTAATAAACCTACCTCAAGTAGTAACAACTTTTTCCAGCTCTGTTGGAGAATCAAATATTGATGTGACATTAACTAATTTTCATTTTAAAGCAGTTGTTCGTGATTGGGTGGTGATTACTGATTGGACAACAAGTGATCATCGGGTTCTATTTTTTGTTGTTACTGATTTTTCTAAACCTGGAGATCAATTTTTACTACAGCCAGCTTTAGTCAGATTTTCCATAAATCATATAAACTGGGAATTATTTGACTCCTCCATTTCTGCAGATTTCCCTGAACAAGACTTTTCATCTCTTCACTCTTTTACGGCTGCTGGAATTGCTGCCTTATTACGCCAGTCATTACTTAAGGCCTCATACAAATCGGCCAGCAAGAAAAAGATTAGTTTAAAGACCTGTTCCTGGTGGACCTCAGAATTGTCTTCTTTAAGGAAAAAGGTTCATCAAGCCCGTCGAAAATATCAGCATCGATGTAGGGATTGGCACTCTGATGAAGTAGCTTATTTTTACTCTCAATATATTTCACTCAAACAACGTTATGTAAAGGCTATTGCCACACGTAAGCGGGAAACATGGAAGGAGTTTGTTCACAGTGCTGGTAATGATAATCCTTGGGGTCTTATTTATAAGATAGCTCGTAATAAGATTTACTCTTTAGATGTATACGGCACTGTGAAAGAAGATTTCCTGGAGACTACTGATTGGATGAATACAGTTAATGTTATTCTTGACAGACTATTCCCGGTGGATGATCTAACTACTGATTCTGTTGTACATTCAAATATTCGAGTTGCAAATTTGCTTTATACCACCAATATTCAGACAGAAGAATTTACCATTGATGAGTTAACCTCTGTTGCTAAAAAGATTAATATTAAGAAATGTCCAGGGATAGACCTGGTTGAAAATACATTTATTTTGCGATTTTTCAAATTGTGTCCACAAGTACTGCTTTTACTTTTTAACAAATGTCTCCAAGAAGGTCTCTTTCCTGATATGTGGAAAATTGCCCTTTTAAAACTGATTAAAAAACCAGATAAACCAGCATTAAATCCTAGATCTTATAGGCCTACTGCACTTTTGCCAAATCTTGGGAAGTTTCTAGAGCTGACTAGAAAGCTAATGACTCTGTGTGTTACTGGTCTTCTTCAGTCGAAAAATATGGTGTCCTCTAATCAGTACGGGCTCTGTGTAGGGAAGTCCTGTGAAGATGCACTTGTTGAATTTGCTGGCAGCATTGAGAGTTCAACATCAAAGTACACGTTAGCTACCTTTGTTGATTTCGAGGGCGCTTTTGACTCTCTATGGTGGCAGAGTGCTCTCGAACGGTTACGATCAGCTGGATGCTCTCAGCAACTATACCACCTGTTCACAAGCTATTTCAGTAATCGTCACATTTTAGTGAAATCTAAATTTCAGGAGGTGTCTAGAGAAGTTTCACGAGGGTGTCCCCAGGGGTCTATCCTAGGGCCTCTTATATGGAATATGGAATTACAGGATTGGATTTCCCCTAGTTTCAGTAGTACCAAAATCATCGCTTATGCCGACGATCTTACCATCTTAATTCATGGTTCATCTAGATCTGCTATTGAAAGTAATGCCAATGATGTCTTACAAAATTTATTTCAATGGACAGTGGATAATAAATTGACAATAAGTTCGTCTAAGACTAAAATGATGATCTTTGGATCACATTTAAACCCTCAACGACCCCCTTTAGTGAAGATTAATAATAACAGGATTCAACTTGTCTCTGAAACTAAATTACTTGGGATTACAATTGACTCAAAGCTTAATTTTGTCTCTCATTTAAATAATGTAACAACAAAGATCAGAAGATTCACTGGTGCTATTGTAAAAATTTCTTGTTCAGACTGGGGACTTTCTAGACGTACCATGAGAATCTATTATAATGCCGTATTCCTTCCTATGGCTACTTATGCTGCAGGTGTATGGTTTCACAGGCTTAGAACTGTTAAATTTCGATTGAAGTTGGCTACTATGCAACGCACAATATTATTATGTATGTTAAGAGCTTGTCGTACTGTTTCAACTTCTGCACTACAGGTTCTTGCAGGTGTATTGCCATTGGACCTTCACATAGCTTACAGAGGTCTTTGTTATAGGTTAAAAAACCAACTATCAACTGAATTTATGGGTTTGGTTCTGAATATTAATTCAGATATTAAGCAAGAACGTAATTGTTTGTGGAATGAAATGATAAATCTGTGGCAGACCCGCTGGGATACGTCATCTGTTGGATCTGTTATTAGGACTTTTTTTCCTGAGGTGACCTTTTGTGTAAAGCAGAAACCTGTTTGGTTCTCTTTAGACTTATATACATCCTTCCTCTTAACGGGACATGTATCGCTTAACGAAAAACTATGTTGTTTTGGTCTTTCTAGAACGGAAGCTTGTCAATGCGGGGAAAATGAAAATTGGAGCCACATTTTATTTGAATGTCCACTGTATAATGACTTTAGAGATGTTCTTCGTTCATCAGTTTCTACACTCTCTCATGGGCATGAAACTTTGCTGGTGGGAGACAAGAATTCTTATGTTGCTCTTCAGCAGTTTGCATCTAATGTTTTCACAAGAAGAAGAATTAGTTATACGGCTACGAATAATTCTACTCCTTTGTCTGGTGGAGCTGCTCAATAGGGAGCAACATTCCCTAAAAAATTTTTTTTTTATTATTTTATATTATTTTTTTATTTATTTTTTATTTTATTTATTTATTTATATATATATATATATATATATATATGTATATACAGGGTGTTTCAGTTAAACGTTTCAGAACTTCTAAGAGGGGTAGGGTACATCCTGACAACTCAAAATCATATAGCAATGTGGGGTCGGAAATGCTTTCCTGAAGCGGTGTTGTACACAGAAGCACAATAAAAAGAAAAGAGACCGTAAGTGAAAAATCGTTTTAATAATACATGAAAAGAAGCAAAAGGTACATGGATTAAAGTAAGTGTTCGAAGTTTCTTCAACCTCGTATTGCTTTCGCACAGTGGTACCTTGGAAAATGTGCTACAAATCCCATTTTTCCTGCTGAAGTGTTGTTTTCCGATGAGACATCCTTCACAAGGGAAGGAATTTTCAACACGCATAACGACCATATCTGGGCGGTCGAGAACCTGCATGCAATACGACGTCGTGCAGCACAGATTCGATTTTCGGTCAATGTATGGGCCGGTATTATGGGAGCTCACCTCATCGGACCTTACCTGTTACCGTGTCGTCTAACCGGACCTATCTACTTGATCTTTCTGCAGCAAGTATTGCCACAACTTTTGAGAGATGAACAGTGCATCGACGCAGCAGACAATGTGGTTCCAACACGATGGAGCCCCTGCCCATTATAGCGGAGATGTTCGTAACTACCTGGATGTCACATTTGGTCAACAGTGGATCGGACGTGGTGGTCCCGTGCGTTGGCCTGCTCGGTCACCCGACCTATCATGTCTTGATTTTTATTTCTGGGGTCATATGAAATCGCTAGTTTATGACACCCCTGTTGACAATGCTGAGGAGCTGGTTGCAAGAATCGCAGTAGCTGCCGAAGAAATTCGAAATTCGCCTGGAGTATTCCAGAATGTTCGGATGTCCATGCGTCGGAGATGTGAGGCGTGCATTGTAGCCCGTGGAAGAAACTTCGAACACTTACTTTAATCCATGTACCTTTTGCTTCTTTTCATGTATTATTAAAACGATTTCTCACTTACAGTCTCTTTTCTTTTTATGGTGCTTCTGTGTACAACACCGCTTCAGGAAAGCATTTCCGACCCCACATTGCTATATGATTTCGAGTTGTCAGGATGTACCCTACCCCTCTTAGAAGTTCTGAAACGTTTAACTGAAACACCCTGTATATATATATTTTTTTTTTACACCACGGGGAAATTCCTTTTTTTTTTTTTTTTTTTTTCTTCTTCTCTGGAGTGGGTCCCCAGAGAAATCTGGCCCATCTTTTGCCAACATCAGGTGGATCAGAGTCACAAATTCAGACAGTGCGAACTCCATTGAGACTGGAGTACCCAGAATCATCTGTCCAGGTGACTGATGATTCTGGGTAGCCAAGCGGTCAGACACAACAACAGAACACACACATAATACACACAAACAAAGACTACTTATTTCTGGCCCTTCTACTGTGGTACTGTTCTTCACAGAGATACGAGGCAGAGATGAACTGACGTTCTAGGTGCCGCCCATTACAAAAACACATGTCCACATATCCAATCTGAAAGTTGCCCTTATTTAACTTATATGCCACACCCACCGTGCTTGTGCACTCATTGTTTCACCAAAATTCACCATATACTACATATACAAAATAAAGAAACAAACAAAAATAATACAAAACTCTGAGCATTCAAATGTGAAACTGTCTCCTTGCAAAATGATTTTGCAGATCCAACTGGAAGTTGTGATGAAGTGTATAAGGATTAACTCATCATCTGGAAACTGCCAAAGAACATACTGAACAACCATCCCCCCCTCATATTCTCTAGTAGCTAACACAACTATACCAAATAAATATATATTTGGAAAGGGTACAAAAAAACAACAACTACATTGAGAGATATCTATAGTTTCACCATTAAATATAAAATTTGCTAATTATGTGTACATACTTATGAAAACTGGCACCTGTTCTGGGAAAACAGAGATAAGCAAATGAAGACTTGTTTAATTAAGGAAAAATATAATGTATAAATTATTCAGATACGATAACTGGATAACAAGTGAAAAATGCAAATTATTTTTACATCAATGTACATTAAAATTATCCTTGGTTAGGAGCACGGCAAAAAAAAAAAAAAAAAATCAATGTCAAAATATATCTTGCAGTGCACTTCCATAATTAATACAATATGAAATGAATTACATATTAGGTTTGCTTATTTCTTTTGCTGCCTCCTGTAATATAACTGGATAGATCCCATCCACCCCATGTGGCTTTCTTATGTTTAACTTCAACAATTTCTCCTCCACTTTGCTCTCAGTTAATACAAATTCCTTTAGCTCCCTGCTGAAGTTTGATAAATATTTGGCATTCCCCTCCCTAAATAACAATATTAGCATTAGTAGTTGTCCAGTTCTTCCTTGAATTTATATAAGCTATCAACTTCTGCAATGATCAGTGGAAGTTTGTTCCAGCAATTAATCACCAGCTGGCTAAAGGCAAATTTCCCACATCTATTCTAAAATTTGCTCAACTTGAATTTATGCCCCCTCTGGTGCAGAATATGATCAAGAGGAAGAATCCCTTCAGCATTGAGCTTGCTCAAGCCATCCAAGGCCTTATACATCTCAATCAGATCATCTCGCAGGTGCCTAGTCTCCAGACATTGCAGTTTGCAGAACTTAAGTCGTTCTTGGTAAGTGCAACCCTTTGTTCTCCTCACCAATCTCATTGCCTCTATACTCGTTCCAGTAACTCTACATCATCCTTCCTAAATGAGGCCTCCAGACCTGTATGCAATACTAGGTGTGGCCTGACCATTGCCTTATACAAGGGGATAATCACCACCTTATCCCTGCTAGCAAAGTTCCTGTATATCATTGACAAAACCCCATGAGTTATAACTATAACTCTGAACTATAACCTGGCAGCCTGTCTGCACTGCTCAGAAAACTTCATATCTGACTGCACAATTACTCCCAGGTCCTTTTCATTCTCCGCTACCCTGAGTGTAGTACCACACAGATGGTAGGTTATTCTGGGGTTACTGCTACCCATGTGCAGTACTTTACATTTGTCAATGTTAAACTTCAGTTGCCACCTCTCTGCCCAACTTTTCTAGATCCTGCTGCAGTAGCGTGCTGTCACTGTTATCATTAACAATCCTGCCAACGTTTGTCTCGTCTGCAAACTTGGACATTAAGCCTGATATACCTTCATCAATATCATTGATATATATATATAAATAAACAACACCGAACCCTGGGGGACTCAGCTAATAACATTAGTCCACGAAGAGCAGTGTTCATTGATTACTATTCTCTGTCTTCTCCCCCTCAACCATCTGTGTATTCACAGCAGCAACTTGACGTTAATGCCTTACTGCTCCAATTCTTACAGCAGTCTTCCATGTGCAATAGTATCAAAAGCTTTCCTGAAATCCAAGTATATGATATCAAAATTATTTTTTGCATCCAGTTCCTTTGTGACCGCATCGTAGTATCCAATCTACTAGG
Source organism: Mastigoproctus giganteus (assembly GCF_048544385.1). Classification (NCBI taxonomy): domain Eukaryota; kingdom Metazoa; phylum Arthropoda; class Arachnida; order Uropygi; family Thelyphonidae; genus Mastigoproctus; species Mastigoproctus giganteus. The sequence goes on from NC_143578.1 coordinate 220,305,328, forward strand.
TCAGACAAGATTTCCCCTGAACAAACCCATGCTGTGTCTGAACTATAACTGCAGTCTTGTCTAGATGATCCTGCAATGCTTCTTTAACCAGTGACTCCATAATTTTCCCTGGAACAGAAGTTAAACTAACAGGGTTGTAATTACTTGTGTCACCCTTTGAACCCGCTTTGTGAATGGGGGTTCAAAGGATACATTTGCACATCTCCAGTCTGTGGGGACCTCCCCCGAATCCAAGGATGCTCTCATAATTACGGCTAAGGGTTTGCTTATTTGTTTTGCTGCCTCCTGTAATATAACTGGATAAATCCCATCCAACAAAGCCACATGGGCTTTGTTCTCATAAGAACAAAGCCCATGTGGCTTTGTTATGTTTAACTTTAACTATTTCTCCTCCACTTTGCTCTCAGTTAATACAAATTCCTTTAGCTCCCTGCTGGATTTTGACAAACATTTGGCATTCCCCTCCCTAAGTAACTCCTCATGTGTGAATTTAGATGAGACTCATGGCAGAAAAGAAAAATGCATGGGAACCATATTAAGTATCAGGTGACACAGAAGCTTATGCTAGATATAAGCTAATCTTTGAAAATTTTATGAATTTTCAAATATGAAAATTCATAAAATTATAGATTCATTTACTGTTGCATTTTATCAAACATGAAATTTAATTGAAAAAACAAACAGACAAACAAACTTGTATAACTGCAATACTATTACAATTTGTATTTTGCAAGATTAAAATACTGGCCTTAAATGGTTGCAGATTTCTTTGGGTGGGGGAGTTTAAAATTATATTTTATATTTCCATCTGTCTATACTGATCTTAATATTAACTACTAAAAGCTAATTTTTTATTAGTTATCAGTTATATATGCAACAAACATATCAAAAGTTTTTCTGAATAGCATCTGCCCTGGAAATCCCAAATGAAAATGATCTGCATTGCAAGCCAAGGAAATAAATGGACTGTTGAAAATGTTTTGATTAAATGATGATAAGACTACTAAAAAAATAACATTGATTTGTTCCTTTTTTTTTTTTTTTTTTCTCTTCAAACAGTGTTCACTGACACTTATCAATCCTAGAAAACCAAAACCATTCATCTTTTGTGATCTCATTATTATTTAATAACCTTTTCAACTGTCCCTCTAATATTTTGCATAGAGATCTGGTCCAATTTACATGGCTAAAACAAATAAACAAATTACAAGATGGCAAAATAATTCATTTAAGATTCCTGATGTTTCTGAAGCTTGGCATAACTACATATCAGAAATGTGTTATTCATTTGAGTTTAATTTTTATTTTTTGTCTCAAGTTAGCTTGCTATTACTTCTAGACACAAGGAGAGACATAACAGTAGTTGTATTCTGAATACTGCACTTACTGTTTATTACTGATACCAATTACACAAAGACTGCATTTCAGATGTCGTTACCACAATTGAACGAAAGAAAGAGACACTGCATTATTCTTTCTTTCGGAACCATCTTATAGCATAGATGAACTATACTAAAAGGATAAGAACACTCACCAAATTAGTGTAAATTTATTTCAAAAATAAAAAATATTGACCACTCAGATCGCTCCTAAAACAGATAATATGAATGCGTCACCATTCGAAATCTACCCACAATCCTATACATGTGTGAGCAATAAAAAGAGGCAGCTGAAGTTTAACATTGACAAATGTGAAGTACTGTATATGGGTATCAGTAACCTCAGAGTACTGTACCAATTGTGTGGTACTATACTCAGCTAGTGGAGAATAAAAAAAGACTTGGGGGTAATTTTGCAATCAGGGATGAAGTTCTGTGAGCAGTGTAGACAGGCTGCCTGGACAACTCATTGGATTTTGTCAATAATATACAGGAGTTTTGCCAGCAGGGATAGGGAGGTGATTATCCTTTTGTATAAGGCAGTGGTTGGGCACACTTGAGTACTGCATACAGGTCTAGAGGCCTTATTTTAGAAAGGATATAGAGCTGCTGAACAAATACAGAGAATGACAACGAAATTGGTGAGGGAAACAAAGGGGTGCTCTTAGCAAGAAAGGCTTCACTTCTGCAAATTACGGACACTGGGCACCTGCGAGGTGATCTGATTGAAGTGTTTAAGGTTTTGAATGTTTGAGCAAGCTCAATGCTGATGGGATTCTTCCTCTTGCTTAGATTACGCAGTTGGGGGGGGGTAAATTCAAATCGAGGAAAGACGGTGTAGAACAGATGTGCAGAAATTTGCGTTTAGCCAACGAGTAGATGTGACCAGTTCTTCCTTGAATTTATATAAGCAAGCAAGTGGCTTAAATAAATTCAAGGAAGAACTGGACAAACTTTTGGAATGAATGGATGGGTGAAATGGGAAGCATGTGTGTGTGTGTTTTTGGCTGATGCTGTATAAGCTTGCTTTTTTGCATCATATGCCACTTACTAATGCTAATAGTAGCTTAATGATGTAGCATTGTTTCAAGACTGGATATAAGGTTTAAAAATCATTTTGAGATGAAATTCAAGGAGATGTTTATATGTATTATTTTTCCCATTGTTTCTTACAGGGCTCGTGGCATTACAATGGATGTAGCTCAGTCCAAATTTGAGACTTCTCATAAGATTGTGACACTTCTAGATGCACCTGGACACAAAGACTTTATTCCTAATATGATTACAGGTGAGTTCAGCATAAAATTGAGCATATACAAATATAACATTTTGTTAGTATTTTTGATCATTGGAATTGGTCATAGTTGAGTTAGAGAGTTTGACAAAGTGGAATTGGGTAGTTACTTTTATAGCGATAGGAAAATTGTAATCAACGCAGTTTTTTGTTGTTGTTGGCAGATGCAGACTAATACCTCTTCCTAGCAACATTTGGCATTACTAATACTATGATCATAATCATATTTATTTTCAGCATTCTGAGCTGAAATTATGGTTCCATGAAAATAATTTTGGAAACTACTTTTGTTGCACTTAAGGAGAGAAATAAGTAAGATAGTTAATATTTTCAGTTAATCGTAACTTTAATCAAAGTTGATATAATGAAGAAAACTATAATTATTGTACTAGATTACTATTGTTTCCTTCATTATCAATCCATTAAGGAGGATAGCCGACTGTAGTTATCCTCTAAATAGAATTTGTTGATGATCTCTAACCCCTGCAGAACCAGCCACATATCATTTGGAAGTCAAACTTGGTTAGTATTCAAGAATGTTGTGAAACACTTTTTAGGCATTTATAAGTGAAAGGACTATGAGAAGATTGTCAACAAAATGCCTTTCTAAATCAAATAAATTAAGTTGCAGCACGAGTGTGAAGATTATTTTTTTGTACAGCTGCTTTAAATACTTTTCACAGAATCTTATGAAAACACTGAGCAGGGTGAAAGTTATGAAAACACTGAGCAGGGTGAAATATTTTACCAAGATATCAAGATAATATGGGGGGGGGGGTAATAGGGTAAATGAAACGAAGCTGATGGGAGAATACTCTTCTCATGCAAAAAGGGATTCATGTGATGAGTGCAAATTCCTTCATGTGCAAAAAACTGTTGAACCACTAAATAAAACTGTTTGCTGAATGTTAAAAATATGTATGTATTTTATCAAAGATAGTACATTAATTTTTTTATTTTTCATTTTGTGAAAATGAAAAATAAAAAATGTACTGCCATTAACATAAACCATTGAATGATAGATCAAAATGAATTACAGATTGAAATCAGCACCTAATAATCTTTGCACAACACACAACAAATTTTCATAAAAGTTTCATTATATGCATTTCTTGGTGTTTCTTTAGGAATTCGGATATGCTACTTACAAATATGACTTTAATTTTTGTATAGCATTGATGGTTTGCCCAGAAATAAAAGAAATAATAATTTAATGCATTTAAAAGAAAATATGCAATAATAAAAAGTAAATACACAATAACACTATATCAGATTTATAAACAATGTTCAACTGCAGTACAGTATAGAGCAGGGGTGGCCAACAAGTCGTTGCGGCTTTAATTTCGGTTGATCATGACAAATTTTAAATATATATAAAAAATAGATTAGTTAAAATCTAAATGTTGTTATTGTTATACGCGCCACTACATACGCTTATTACAAATCCGTTGAACCACGTGACTACTCTTCTCGCCATGCAACCGCTAGGCTTGTCTAGTGAAAATTTATGCAGTTACGTTGTGGAGAGCATAGCGTGTGTCAAATTCTTATTTAGCTTACTTAATATTAATAAAATTGGACAGTACTTATACGTTAATTTAATACCTTTTGATTTAAAATGAATACTGTACTACGAAAAAGAGTAAAAATTATCATTTTCATCAAGAGTGGGAAATAGAATACTTTTTTGTAATGATAAAAGAAAAATGTTGTTGTTTGATTTGCAATGCTTCCGTGGCTATACCCAAAAAAGGAAATTTAGAAAGCCACTTCAACGCACTCCATGGTAAATACCAATCGGGTTTTCCGCCTAAGAGTGACCTTAGAAAAAATAAATTAAAAGAACTTAAATCCAGATTATTCTCACAACAAAATTTCTTCATAACACCTCATTTACAACCTATAGCAGTAACTGTATCATCATTTAAAGTGAGTCATCTTCTTGCAAAACTGTACCATCCATCTTCTTGCAAAAAAATGCAAACCATTTTCTGATGGTCAGTTCATCAGACGCATTTTTAGAAATAACAGATTCTTTTTGAAAATTTTAAGAACAAAAATGAAATTAAAAGTGCTCTTCAAGAGCTGCAATTATCTCAAAATACTGTGATGCGACGCATTGAAAAAAAAGAGTAAAAATGTGAGTGAACAATTGCGTGCTCATATTGCTAATTGTGTTCTTTTCTTTACAACTGGATGAATCTACAGATGTCAGCGATAAGCTCAATTGCTCGTTTTGTTCGTATGGTTTTGCTGATTCTGCCACTAGAGAACTGCTAGGTATGGTTTCGTTAAAAGAAAGAACTAGAGGTTTTGATATATTTAATGCATTCAAAAATGTTATTGAAAAAATTAAATTACCGCTATTTAAGCTCGTATCAATAACAACAGATGGAACCAAAGCAATGACAGGGCATCGTAATGGATTCATTTCATTGTACCAAAAGGATGATGAATTCCCAAATTTTTTGTTACCACTGTATCATCCACCAACAAGTATTAGCCAGCAAAAGATTAAAAAACTAAAAGTGTTATGGACATAGCTTTTAAAATCGTGAATTCCATCAGGGAACAATCTCTTCAAAGGAGACTTTTCAAAATGCAACTTGATGAAAAAGAACCAGATCTGATATTACACACAGATGTGAGATGGCTGAGTAGGAGTAAGTTTCTACAGAGATTTCGAAATTTGCCGAATGAAATTTAAAAAATTGTTGATCAAAGGGGAGATGATTATCGGCATCCTCAAGATACGGAGTGGTTGTGTGATCTGGCTTTTTTTTTGTCAGATTTTACCAGTAAATTAAGTGATCTGAATTTGGAATTACAAGATAAAAATAAAAATGTGGGTGACATGATTCGTAGTATTTCTGCATATAAATATCAATTTTTGGCAATGGCTAAGGAGCTCAAAGAAAAAAAAAAATTACCATTTTGCAAATATGCAAGATCATTTACAAAAATATCCTGTTTTTGAATTTAATAGTGAGAAATATGTTTCTGAAATTGAGAATGTTGTGGACGATTTTGAAACCAGATTCAGTGATTTTAAAGCAATTGAAGACATTATTCAATATATTTCTTATCCATTTAATGTTGACTTAGATATGAAACAAATTGCTGAAAAAACCACTGAGATTTTTCACATTCAGAAAATATTACTTTAAAATGAAATTATTACACGATATCTTCCTAAAAGCCAGATCATCAGAAAAAGACTTTTGGAAATATGTTTGCCGAGAAAAGTACCCAAATATAAAAAAATGCAGTGAACTTTTAAATTCCTGTTTTGGTTCCACATATCTGTGTGAATCGGCCTTTTCGTATTTGAAACAAACAAAGAATTGCTGTGTTCTTACGGGCTTGCATACAGAAGATTCTTTATGGTTGGACTTATCGTAGTATATCCGCGATTTTGAAAGCTTGGAAAATGACATGAAGAGGCAAACTTTGCATAAATTAAAATTTAAATATGTATGAATTTAAAATAAGAATTCTGAATTGTATTTAATTTTAAAATTTATAAACATTTTTCAATATGTGTTGATTAACTTTTTTAACTGTGTGCAATGAAATTCTTGAGATGGTAGATCACGGCACATTTTGAAGAAAAAAAAGTAGATCGCATCACAAATTAAGTTGGTCATCCCTGCTATAGAATATTAATCTTTACTACAACAAACAAGCTGAAAAAAATCAAACATTAAAAAGTAGAAATGATCTGGTTAATCAAAAAAATTTTTTTTTAATTTAAAATGTTTTTTACTTTTGTGGCCAGTGTGATCATCTTGAACCAAGAACCAGATATAGTAGCCCATTATAGCTTTGTCCCACCTTCTTGGTACCTCTTCTCTGTTAAACATTGCTCTGGTGGAATCTTTTGCCATGCTCTTCTCTAACATCGCCCAGATTTAGTATGAAAAAATACAGGTGAGAGTGCAAGTAACAGAGCTTGATTGAAATTTTGTGCAGCCCATTATTTTGTAATTTCAATCAACTTGTCATTAGTTATTTGTAATTTTCACTCTTAATGTTACCATGAAAATAATCCACTACAATGCAAAAAGGCTGCCAGGAATCTCTCAGCATTATTCATTTTGTATTGCAGTTCTTGTGAGCCAGCCCTCTGCTTAACTTGTGCCTTTCACTTTTGCATCAGAGTTGAAATATTACTACCCTTCAAGTTGACACAATTTGTCCACAATTTAAAAAAAATTGTGGTCAAACAATTGGCTCCTTGAAGATCCAGTGCTTCAACAGATTGTTTGATTCGGTTGATATAGAGTGGTGGGAACAACCTTTTCTTGGAACGAAGGAATTTACCCAAATTCTGTCAGGCTGTTCAGTTTTGTCAGACCATTCTCTCTTCTACTGCTGATCTACTGCCCTGCTATCCAAGAGGCAGAGAAAGAAAGGTAACTTAGTGAAGTCATCTTGGAAACCCAGAAGAATCCTCAGAATCTTGAAGTCTCCCACAGACATACCATTAATACTTTAACACATGCTGCACATTTCCATAGTCTTCTTTATTATGAACAGTGTGTGCTACAGGAATTGATGGGTATATGTTCCTGTTGTGAAGAAACACACTTTAAAACTTTTATTTGAACTGCCTATGAAAAGACACCACTCTTCTGGATTGTAACCAATACCAATTTCTTCATAAAGACTAATTGAATCAAAACACTAGCACGTGGATTCTGCAAACGGTGAAAAACGTGATAAACAACATTTCTTTTTCTGTATGTGTAAATCTTGAAGTTAGATCCAGTAGATTCCACATTTTAAATGAGATGTCAGGAGCTTTGCATTGGATTTGGTTAGACCCAAGCTCCTCATTAAGCCTTCCAATTATTGTTGATTTGAAGACTTAATGAGGGAAATGTGGCACTTTACTTGAACAGACTTCTGAGATCCGGGTGGGTAAAGTGCCTGCCTGACAACCCAAAGGTCGCGGGTTCGAATCCCGCCTCGGGCTTGGATCAAAGTACTGCAAAAACCTTGGGAGGTGCATTATGGCCACAGAAGCTGATGCGCCAACAACTACAAAAAAAAAAAAAAAAAAAAAAAAAAAAAACTTCTGAGGTGTAATCCTAGTTATCCTGTCACCAGATTCATTATTCTGGAAGCTCTTCTCAGGAAAATGGATTAGGAATTAGCAGGTTGTTTTTGTTGTTTGTGGTGCAAAAGCTGCTTTGGCTATATTGTGCCAAATTAGCAGGTCTTTGCTGTGTGACACTAGAGCATTAAAGGATTTTTGTGACCTGCAGAGTTTTTAAACTTTGATATATCAACTGTACAAAAATAGCAGTTGTCATGGTTTCTGGGCTTTTTTTGTATTCAAGGTATAGCAAAAGGTATACAATTATAAACACTACAAAACCATCCCTTTAATGTTGACCTGCAACTACCACAGCAAAATGAAGTGCCCACAATTTGTTTTGATCACCTATAGGTATTCCAAAATAAGTTTAATATGTGCTATGAAATTTAGTGCCACCAGCTATATTATGGGAATGGGAAGTGAGGCATATGCTCTACCTGCTTTGGACTTATGTAATATCAGCAAATCTGGCAGAATAATTTACACCTTTGTTTGTTATATGAATACTATAGGCTATTATATAATCACAGTATTGGTATTCATGTACGTAATACATATTAATGTTGCAAAAGCATGAAATCTTTAATTTCTGCAAAAATATTGACACTAGAGAAACAAATCAATGACAATGTTTATTCAGAACACATAAATACATATAATAAATATAATATAAAACATAAACTTTTCTATCAAATAGTTTAATAAAGAATAATCAACTTTTGATTACATGAGGGCAATTTTTTTTTAATACTTATAATTACATAATTTTGGCTTTAACCAAAAATGAACAATAAACCCTATACAGTGGTTATCAGCCAATAAGTGACTACTGTCTATCACAGAGAGTAATTTGGCAGCTTATTTCCCTTTTACTTTTAGCTTTCTGAGTGCTATTTTGTTGAAGAAATTATCTCATTGGTGATGGTTCAAGGCTTTACAAGGCCCAGGTGAAAAATATCAGTTGTGCATTAGTTGCCAGTTCAAGCTTAGCATTTCCTCCTTTATCTTTCTCAAGTATACACATTTCTTCTTGAGTAGTTTTGGAAATAATACACATTGTTTAGTTGGAGATAACACCTTAATATGTCACATACATCAGATTGAATTTTTACACTTTTAACAGGTTTATAAATTTGTAAGTGGAAGTGATTAATAGTTTAATGTTTACATTGTAGTTTTTCCTACAGAAGTAATCAAAATTTTGATTTTTTGAAATCAAGTGGGGAAAATCCACATTTTTAAATTAAAATTTTTTCATTCAAAACATTTTGTTTAATCAGTACTTCAATTCATTAGGAAAAGGTAATTCCTTGGTATACCGAAAGCAGAATTTTAAAAACTAGAACCTTTTTTTTTCTAAAATAAAAGAATAATAGGTAGGCATGTCAGTCCCCTTGATTAATTTAATTAATTTGGTTATAATTTAATCTTAATTAAATAGGAAGTTATGTTTTTCAAGTTATTTGAGCATGCTTTTTAATGTAGGTGCTGCTCAAGCAGATGTTGCTGTGTTAGTTGTGGATGCCACAAGAGGAGAATTTGAAACAGGATTTGAAACTGGGGGGCAGACAAGGGAGCATACTCTTCTTGTTCGATCTCTTGGTATGTACTTTCTTATAGGTATTATTATATTCCTTAAAGTTTTTTTTTATAAAAGTAATTACATTGTTCAAGTTTGTTTGAAATTAACATAAATTGATAGATGGAAAGAAAATGCATGCACTTTTTTTGTGAACTTCATGAATTATGTGAACTGAAATTTTAGTGTTTATATGCTTTTCATTACTAGCATTTTCTATGTTTATATTTTTGTTGTTGTTAGGGGTATCCCAACTTGCTGTAGCTGTAAATAAATTAGACAATGTAGATTGGACTGAAGCTAGGTATAAAGAAATAGTGTCTAAACTTTCCACGTTCCTAAAACAAGCTGGTTTTAAAGAAAATGATATAACTTTTGTGCCATGCAGTGGTCTTACTGGGGAAAATCTCACACAGGTGGCTATCAATCCTACTTTAAAAGACTGGTATAGTGGACCATGCCTAGTGGATGTGATTGGTAATTATTGCTTACTTTGATATCAGTAGACATATCCTAAATCTGTGTGTATGCTTTCAGATAAAACTATCCTTAAATCTCTCATTATATTCATCTGTTTGTATGTCACAGTAAGAAATAGGAAGTTTAATATTAGTCTTAATGAAATTGTACATTTGTAATTTTCTCTAATTTTATAGAACCGAATCATTAATTGTATCAGTTAATGATTTTTATGCCTTATGATGAAAGCATTGATAGCAATGAACTTATGTATCACAAAACAGCAGCAAAATTAACATTTTTACTTACCGACATAATGTAGTATGTACAGTGATAATTTTTGCTTGTAATTGAAAAATAACTTGTAGTTTGGATTTGGATTTTTGGATTTGTGCATAATTTTGTAAATGTTACTTTCACAAACATTCACTTGCTGATGTAGAAAATGTGAACATAAACAGTGTGAAATGATACTGGTATACAGCACCAACAAACATAGTGGGGAGGAAGGTGGGGAGGGGAGAGAGAGAAAGAGCATGAGTCAAAAAAAAAGTTATGTAACAGTTGTGAAAGAGAAACTTAATTATTTTAACCGCTTCATGGATTATTTCGAGATATCTTGTTTTTAGGTTTAAAAGTTATTTGGAACATACACAAAATATCTCGGGATACAATAATACCCGAAGCAAACAATAATACCCCAAATTTAGGACTGAAACGAATTTTCTCTGGCATTTATCCGGCTAATTTTGCATTAGGCAGGTAAATCCCGAGTTTTCTCAGGATTTTCTTACGCCTGGCAGCAAACGACTGGCTTTCGTTTTACTTATATTGTACAGTAGTGTCAGAACAGTAGCGTGCATTCCTGTGCTGCCAATAAGCAAAATATAATTTGCCATCCTAAATGCAGAATACTGAACCCACGAAAATAATTCACAAAAACAATATCGAAAAATATTTCGCTGCCCTCTTCAACTGCCACCCATAAGTGACGCTTACCTCGCCTGTCCACTTGTGGTGGCTGTGTGTCAGAATGTAGTTAGTTTGCAATTACTGCTTGTGCATTCCACTTGATTATTTAAATTTATTTATATAATGAGTAATGAAGACTTTTTCTGTGCCTTTCTTTTAGCTCAAGCGCTAATTTATTAAAAAAATCTGTATAATTTTCACACTTTTTGGCATACACGAGATAACTCGGGATAGCCCAAATGGGTTAATTACTCCCATGTATTTTCTACGAAAAAATTAATGAAAAACACAAAAAACTATACAATGAGTATTCTCATGATGCATATTTTTAATCTGTAAAATAAAAAAAGTCAATCCGTTACGGCACATTTTCTGGAAAAAAATGTTCTGGGAAGAGGTTAAGCTTGAAACTGAAAATTAAAATGCACATAAAGATAGCACAAGGATTGTTATGAAAATGAGTTTTGCTGAGATATTTATTCATATAAAAGTTTTCAAGTATTAAAAATTTAAGATTCACTAATATTAAAGAAAAGTTTGCTGCAAAGCACGTATGAGAAAAAGATATGCTAACTAGTTTAATTTTTAAAGCTGACAAACAAAAATACAAGGAATAATGCTTGCAAACAATGTGTCAACAATTTCTTGACTGTGGTAAGAGAAGCATTATCATTTTAAGAGTTTTGTATGTTGAAATTTTGTCTTTGATTGGAAAAGCTGATTATTTTTCATGTATTGTGCATGCTTGAGAAAGAATGTAGCCAATTTTAAGTAAGAATAGTCTTTACTGAACAAAATGGAATGCATCTCACAAACGTGCCACATAAACTCATTGATCACTGAATTATGACCACCTCAACCATAGTGAATTATGCTGCATAGTTTGCTGTATATAAAGTCAAACAGCTTTGTAGACTACAGCAGTGGTAATTTGCAGTTATGGGAAGTAGTAAAGATGTTATGGAGTTTTGAAAGGGCATGACTGTGGGAACTCGTGCATCAGGTGCTTCCATATTGGAAATGGCATCTCTTGTTGGTTGCTCACAGCCCACTGTAGTTAAGGCATACAAAGAATGGTGTTGAATGGGTCAAACCTTGTCCCAATGACAGAAATGTAAAGGATTACACGAGGTGGTCATTTGTGGTTGCAGTGCATTGTATGGGCTCAACAGCAGGCGACTATTGACATTGCAATTCAGTATGGCGAATGCAAGAACAGTATCCTAAATGAAGATGTGCCGCACACTTAGAACATATGGGGTTCCACAGCAGATAATTCAAGGGACACCCTTACCGCTGATTGTTGTCAATAGCAAATGCTGTGGTGTCAACACCACCACTCTGGTTGGATACTGAAAACGAGCGTGCTGGTTGAATGAGTCTAAGTAAACTGTTTTTTGTAATTGGTTATCCAGTTTTCTCTCTGATCGCTCGCTGAGGGTGATGGTAGATGGCTCTCAGTCTTTTAACTTCTCCACTTGGTCCTTGAGGTCGTCACAGATATTCTCTCAGATATGCCAGACAAGCTGTACTTGCTACCTGGGAGGCTAAAACGCTGATGGAACTGATATTCGGGTGACATTCAAGTTAGACCAAAATTAGACCCAATTTTGGTGAAGTCCAGATGTTCTGTGACAGCCAATCCACTGCTTGCCCCTTTACGATGGTGGGACTGTTAGTAATCCTGGGTATAACCCCCATAAGCAACCACACTGTGGGTGACCACCCAGGTGTGAACCAACGTAAGCAGGGGTCGATGTGTGGCACAGTCACCACATGGAGGAATACCAACCCTCTGTGTCACCAGGCAGTACTAGATGGTAGATGACGCTCATCAACCGATGCAATACCACCACTTTGCTTATTGGAGGTGTGAAGTGGTGGAACCCATGTTTAGTCTCCTGTGCTAAGTTCCGGTCAACCCTTCCATCATGCAGTATGAGTGATGTATTTTGAGGTTATGATGAACACCATGGCAATCCAAACTTCCTTACATTTTGAGGGTACAACTCTAAAACAGTGTTTGCAGGCAAGCTGCTAGTTAGTACACCGGGCCAAACCTATTGGTAACTCACTAGGAGGCTTCCTGATCAGCTAGTATCTACCTGATCTTGCTACCTCTACTCTGCTAGATAGTGAGTGGAGGGAGTCCGAATAGTGTGTATGCCGGGGAGGGGGGGGTGGAATTGTCAAGACCAAATTATGTCAAGGATCTGGGTATATTCTTACCATATCCAAACATTTCATTACTTCATACAGTATGCCCCCCCTCCCACACCTTTTCTTACTATTGAATACACCATGAATTGTCAAACTAATAGAGTAAGCTTATCTGCAAAAAGATCTAAACCTTCAAAACACTTCCTAATTCATTTCACAAATATACGTGGTCTCAGTTCTAATCTCAACAATGTCCATTTCCACTTGTAGTCTGCCAAACCTCATGTTCTTTTTCTGACAGAATCTCAGTTACCGGTTGATTCAACTACTGCTTATCTCAGTTGCCTAAATTATTTGCTGTATGATTCCTTTCACCTCAAAGGTGGTACTTGTGCATATGTCCGTTCCGATATTCCCTGTCAGAGATTGGTAATTGGGTATCTCCTCTTTTTGATCTTATCTGGCTTAAAATCTCTCTACCTCATTGTGTCAAATTCATCTGTTGTCTCTGCTGTTCTCCCAACTCCACTAATCACTTGGAGCTCTTTGACTTCCTCTCTTTGCAACTTTACTTGCACAGTGAGGTAATTTTCCTTGGTGATTTTAATGTTCACAACTCCAGCTGGCTTCTGTTTTCTAGTCACACCTGGCTGGTCTAGATGCTGAGGCTTTTGCAATTACTAATGACCTTTCACAGATTGTTCATTTACCTACAGGAATACCAGACAATCCTAACCATACAGCCAACATGCTTGATCTTTTTCTCACAAACAACCCTTCTAAGTACACGGTCGATTTGAGAGGTACTTTAGGCACCTCAGATCACAACTTGGTGATTGTCTCTTCTCCAATGGAGCCTTTATCGCATGGCTATTCCCGACCTTGTATTGTTTGGCATTACAAGAATGAAAAATGGGATGATTTCTTTTCTTCTTTTCCTTGGTCAGATTACTGTTTCAAAACTTCTGATGTCAGTGTTTGCTCAGATCATGTTAGTGAAATTATTCTTGTAGGAATGGAATCCTTTATTCCACAATCCACTTTAAAATTTTGTCCTTTTTCTAAACCTTGGTTTTCCAATAGATGTGCTAAGGCTGTTCAAGAGAAGAACGTTGCATATTGTAATTGGCTTGTTTCCAATTCTTCAGTTTCATTTTCTGCCTACACAAAAGCTCGCAACAATTGTAAAGCAGTTATTAATCAGTCCAAACTAGATTTCCAACAGGCTAAGGGTAGAAAACTTGCTTCTTGCCCTAATGGTAGCAAAGCATTCTGGTCTCTTGCCAAAGCTATTAGCCGCAACTTTTGCCCATCTCTGCTCCCACCTCTGTCAAAAGCAGATGATTTTGTTGTCACTTCAGCCAAGGATAAAGCTGACCTGCTAGCATCCCATTTTTTCTTCCAAATCATGTATTTATGATCTTGGTAAAACACCTCCCACCATTCCCAAAAACGCTCGATTCAATGCCTCCTGTGGTGTTTCTTCAAAAGGATGTCAGAAGGATTTTGAGGAATCTTGATGCTAAGAAAGCTCCAGTCCCTGATGGTATTTCTCCACGTGTTCTTAAAACCTGTGTTCCTGAACTTGCTCCTTTTCTTTGCCACCTTTTTTAACTTCCTTATTCCAAAGGTGTTTCCCTTCTGCTTAGAAATTTGCTCATATCCAGCCAATTCCTAAAAAGGGCAACAAATCCCTCCCATACAATTATCGTCCCATTGCAATTACTTCTACTCTTTCTAAAGTAATGGAGAAATTAATTAACCGCCAACACTTAAACTACCTAGAAATCTTCTGTCTGATCAATTATCTCCAGTATGGATTCCATCAGTGTCGATCCACTGGTGATATTTTGGTTTATGTTACCCATTTATGGACAAATTCAATGGAAAAGTTTGCATTGAAAACACACGCAGTTGCTCTTGACATCTCAAAGGCTTTCGATCATGTTTGGCATAAAGGTCTACTAAACAAGCTTCCATCTTATGGTTTGCCAACTGTTTTTTGTAATTGGTTATTCAGTTTTCTCTCTGTCTTCTAACTTCTCCACTAATGCTGGTGTCCCCCAAGGTTCAGTTCTTTCCCCTGCTTTTTTCCTCTTCTATATATTAATGACCTTCTTCCATTGACTGGAAATCCTATCCATAGTTTTGACGATGATAGCACATTACATTCCACTTTCCATTTTGAGAAACCTTGCCCTGCTCAATTAGCTTCAACTTCTCGAATATCCGCTTCCAATTCCTTAAATTTCGATCTTTAGGTAATTCTCCAGTAGGGCAAAGACAACTTATTTGATTTCAATTCTTCTAAAACTCAGTCTTGTCTTATATCCTGCAAAAAAGGATTCTTCTGCTCCTATGCTTATCTTTAGTGACACTCCGATTTCTAGGCAAAATGATATATCTCTTTTGGGGATTACCCTGACTTCTAATCTCTCTTGGCACAAGCACATTAGAAATATTGCTTCCTCTGCATCTAAAATACTTGGTTTTCTCTTTTGCTCTTGACATTACTTTTCTTCCAAACAGCTGTTCACTCTGTACAAATCGCAAATCCGCCCTACCATGGAATATTGCTCCCACATCTGGGGCGGTGTCCCCAAAACCTCTCTCAGGCTTCTAGATTCTATTCAGAAGAGGGCAGTTAGGTTAATTAATGACCTTTCTCTAACAGAGTTTCTCCACTCGCTGTCTCATAGATGTACTGTTTCTGCTGCATGCCTTTTCTATAGATACTTCCATGGGCACTGTTCTTCTGAATTAGCTTCATTAATTCCTGCTCTCTCTTTCAAAACAGCCCGAACACATGCCGCCAACATCCATTTACTGTCCAACTTCAAACTCACAGAACCAACTTTTCATCTTCCTCGTTTATTCATTCAACTGCTGTTTTCTGGAACGACCTTCCTACATACGTATTTCCTGAAAATTACAGTCTACAGAAGTTCAAGTCTAATGTCAACAAATATCTTCTTTCGTCTTCTCAACCTCAACCCAAGCACGGTACTAAGTACTATAGGTCCTAATACCTCTCGTTTTTTGGGTTTTCATAAAAAAAAAAAAAGAAAGGAAAAAAAAAAGTGCCTTTTACAACATGCCAACAGACTCCTTTGTGTGTAGTGCAAACAACACAAGGCCATGTACCCATTATGCATAGTGTCCACTATCCAGGAAGATGGCAGTGGTTGCTTCATATGGGGCATGTTTCCTGTCAAGAACTAAGACCCTTGTTGTGTGTGGTCAATGTTTCACTGGTGAGGTCTACTGGCAGATCTTAGGAGACCAAGTGCACCCTACCATGTTGCATTTTTTTTCAAGACAGAAACAGGATCTTCCAAGATCATAATGTGCTATGTCATTGGGTCTGCACTGTGGTTTGAGGAACACAGTGAAAATATCACCCATCTTGATTGGCCTCCAAGTTTGCCTTAATTTGACCTTGATCCAGGCGCCTCCGTAGCCAGGTGGGAAGGAGCAGCAGTGCGTAGCACACGCTTCTTGATTAGACCGGGGTTCGAGCCCGTCACCACCAAATATGGAGGATGCGGAAAGGTCAGGGAATGACCACCGCATATCCCGGAGCCAATATGGCCTTAGTTGCTAATGCTCCTAAAAACCCAAATAACAAGCATAACCTTGATCCATTTGAGCACCTGTGGGATGTTTTGGAATGGGAAGTGAGGCATGTAGACATGCAACCATCATTTATTCCAACACTGTGGAAAGCCTTGCAGGTAGTGTATGGATGTCTTCAGACATCTAGTGGAGCCAGTGCCTAGGGGAACCGTGGCTATTCCCCTAGGCATTGACGATAAACATGAATAAGTGTGAATGGCAGCCCAACGTGGTATTAGGTAGGTGGTCATAATACACTTTAAATGTAAATAGCTCAGCAGTCAGCTCAGGGAGTGCAATATTACACATATTTGCGTTGCTTGGTTGAATCCCATATGACCACTAAATACATTAAAAGTTCTCATTCCCTGTCTTGTAAAATCCTCTGAGCATATGTGACCATCTGGAGTATAAACAGAAAATTTATTTAAAAGTTAAGTGACATGCACACATTCACAGGTATTCTTTGATAGTTTCAAGTATTTTGTGATTAAGAATGGTAGGAACAGCAAAGAACCAGAAAGATATTGGGAATCCTTTAGTTTAATTTATTTGAGCAACCCAATAAACAAACACTACATTGGCAATAATATTTTGCAATTATGCTGTGCACACTGGTAGAAAGATTTTACCAACAAACACCAGTATGTATCCTAAGTATAATTTCATTCACTTTTTGTATTTTTTCCCCTTGCATAAAAGAGAAATGTTGCTACCATATTAATGCATATTATAATGTTTTTAGACAATTTTAAACCTCCTGAACGTCCTATATCAAAACCTTTCCGATTGTGTGTTGCTGATGTGTTCAAAGGTATGGGTGCTGGAATTTGTGTATCTGGACGCATTGAAGCTGGATATATTCAAAGTGGAGACAGAATATTAGTGATGCCTGCTGGGGAACAATCACTAATTAAAGGTTTGTACATTTCTGTAAACATTTAAGTGGCATAAATTGTGTCACATTTGCATAAATTAGTTTCAAGCCTTCTTCTGATACAGAATTTATTTTCCACTATGTTTAATCTTTTTAACTCCTTATTCATGCATAACAATTGCATCACAAATGAGATATTTTGTATTTTATTTAAAAAAAAAACCTTATTTTAATTGTATATAGAGGTACACTGGATTCAAGCCACATGCAACCAATATTAGTCCAGACCTTCCATTAATGTTACCTTGATAGGTGTATAAAATTAGTGTGATAAAAACACAGTGAAGGAGCTCAAAAATAGTTTTATTTTTATTCAAAGTAATCGCCACCTGATTGAATGCACTTATTACACATTACACCATTCTGAAAGTTTCTGAAAAGAGTTAGCAAATGTATACAAATAAATGATGTCCAGTTTGGCAGTTACATATTTTTTTATGTCCTCAATCTCCTGAAACCTCTTTTCCTTTGAGGGCAGTTTTCACCTTCAGAAAGAGGAAGAAGCCTGCTTGTGCTATATCAGGAGAGTAGGTTGGATGGTTGATCTGTACAGTGCCATGTTTTGTAAGAAATGTTTTCATAACAAGTGTGGAATGGGTGGCGGTATTGTTAGGCAACAAGAACCAACTGCCTTTCACTTGAAATTGTGTCCTTATCTGGGAACTGTTCTTCATTAGTCTTTGGAGCACCAGTATGTAGAATGCAGCATTGACTTTCTCCCCTTCAGGTACAAATCCATTGTGAATCACACCCTATTTGTTAAAAAACATGATTAGCATAGTTATGACTAGATTGACCCCGACTTTTAAATGAAATGTTTTGGACCTTGGTGATAATTTTGAAGTCCATTGCATGGTCTGATGCATGTCTTTGAGTTTTACCCAACGCTCATATATGTAACACTAAAGTTCAGGAAATTAGGATTGTCTTGACAGGTCTGGATGAAGTCTTTGCATGATGATACTCTTGATTGCTTCTGCTTATCTTTGAGGCTGTGCAGCACAAATTATGCACAGACCTTCCTTTTCTCTAAATCTTCATGCTGAATTTGATGGATATTTTGAGTGTCAAACGACAATCTCTTACCACAATTTCCAACCTTTTGCAACTCTGTCCTCTTTTGAGAGGTTGATGTCTTGAATTGAGGTTTCCAGAGGTTGTTCACAATGTCCCACTCCTTGGGTTATCATGAACATCCTCCTGTCCATCTTTGAATCACTTATATCATTCAAACACATTGGTATGACTTAGCATTTCAAGAATACAATGATATAAACCAGTAAAACATATTTAATAGATAACACAATAAAATACAATAGAAGCTTTCGAGACAGTTGCGTCTCTTTATCAACTAATTTGACTAAATTTTGAATACAACGGATATAGCCGTGCATGCAGTGAGGCACGTTATTCATTCAAGCTGGTTTCCTATTGTTGTCGTACGATGCGCTGTTTTACTCCACTGCTTGTCGAGTTGTAAAATGGTTGTCTCTAGGATGGGGCGCAATCTCATGCCTTTGCAGCAGTTTATGGCCTTCGGATTGTTCAATATGGCAAGTGACTCTAGCCATAGGCGGTGGCGAAAGTGTCGTGAGTGGTCTGCTATTTCGCAGTCACGTTTGGGATTGAGATCGTGGTGGGTGGGTGGCTCAAAAATGCTCTGCGACTGCTGACTGGTCTGTCTCAGCAAGGCGGATTGCTCTCTCATGCTCCGTAAGGCGATCTTGAAGACGTCTTGATGTCTCACCGATGTAGCAGCTGTCACAATCTCTGCAGGTGATGTGGTATATTACATTGCTGCGTAAGAGAGGTGCAACAGCGGTCTTCACACTGGAGATAAGAGAACATAGGTTTCTGCAGAGTAATTGTACGCATTTGATGCGGTAACCTTTGAGGATTCTTGAGATCCATCCTGACATACCTGGTTAGTATGGAATGTCGGCAGTTGGTGTATTGTCCCGGTTCGGGGGTCTTGGGTGGGCTGCGAGTTCCGGAAAACTGTTGAAAACTAATCCTTACATAGTTGATTTGAAAGAAAGAAAGAAATTGCTTGTTCTTTGAACACTATTTTTTTCATATTCTTTTTTGGAGATATTGAAAACAGTGATATATTGAGGGTACACTGTATGTGAATTTTGATATTGACATGGGGTGGGAAAGAAAAGGTGTTTTCCATTTCCACAGAAGCCATACTGCAGAATTTCATTAAATTCAGCATGTTATTTCACAAAGAGGGGGACATTTAAAAAGTTTTTCTGTATGGACTGTCTCCTATGCACATAATCACTTTTAAATAAATAATTAACAAGGTATACGATGATTTTTTTTCCATAAGTGATTCAATAAATAAAAAATCACATGGTATGTGTTTCACTTGTAGGCTAGTTCACTACTTAAAATACCTAAGTGCTCTTTATTGTGATATTATACTTATCAGAAGTTTTTCTCTGCATTTAAATAAATGATGTTTGTTTTTTATGCTTTAGGAATTACTATCGATGAAGTTTCATCATCCCAGGCTTTCGCTGGTGACCATGTAACTCTTCAGCTGGTAGGCATGGACATAAATAATGTGATGGTTGGTAGTGTGATCTGTGATAGTAATCAGCCAATAAGGGCCGCTACTAGATTCCAAGCCAGGGTTGTTATTTTCAATATTGATATTCCCATCACAAAGGGCTTCCCAGTTATACTTCATTACCAAAGTGTGTGTGAGCAAGCAGTAATAAAGAAGCTGATTTCTCAGCTCCATAAAAGTAGTGGACAAGTTGTAAAAAAGAAACCAAGGTAATGGTTTTTCATTTTGCTGTTACAAGAATAATTTTAGATTTTTTAAATGATTTCATAATTAGTAACTGTTTTATAGATTGTAAAGTGCTTAGTTTTCTGGTCACTCCTGCCAGCTGTGCACATGCTTTTCATTTCTTCCAATGATCAATTTTTCTTTTGTCTGTATATAAACTTCATGTATGATGTAAATTAATAATATTAATCTGTTATTATGTAATAGAGCAATATTATGATTCCTTAAGTGAATTAATATAATTCCAGTCTAACTTAAATTATAATGAACACACACACACACACACACGCATACACAACAAATGGAGAATTTACTGAAAAAAATGTATTTAATAGCAGAATATCACATTTTTAATAAGCGTGGTGCTTCATAGAAATAACAAAAAAAGAAAGACACTCAAACACTGGTAAAATTGGAATATATTGTTTTCAACTGTTTCAGGCAACTTTGTTTCCTCCTCTGTACACTAATTAAACTGTATTGCTTTGGTTGCTGAAGCAATGCAGTTTAATTAGTGTCCAAAAGTTTTCTCAAAATTTTTCATTAAACCTAGCTTTATATGCAACAAGATAAGAAATGGCAGTTGAGAATCTGAAAATGGCACACTTTGCATTATTTTTCTTAGGAACGATCTTTTCTTGTCCTAGATAATCCATAGTGCTATTTTTTAGTTGACTATCCCATAAGCTTTTAGCCAGCGGGTGGTTAATTGCCGGAACAAACTTCCATCTGTCGTTGTGGAAGTTGATAGGTTAAATAAATTTAAGGAGGAACTGGACAAACATTTAGAGGGAATGGTTGTGTGAATTTTTTTTTTTTTTTGGCTGATGTTACATAAGCTCATACGCTTGCTTTCTTGCATCACATGCCACGATTACTATTACTATAAGCAGAGAACACTAGTATTTGGAAAATCTGGCCTGCAATCCCAGTAAAAACATGATTCCAGTGATCTTCCATATTCTTCTATACCTGTAAACAACAGATTTGCATTTAGGTGTTGAAGGCTCTGTGTTTCCGTTATATCAAGGATATTCACTCCCTTCTCCCAAGTATAAAACCGGCATGTCATAAATAGTTTCACACTGACTTTGAAAATATCCATTTTTAGAAATATAAAATTTTTTGTATTGCTTTCTGATTTTGTGTCTTTCTAAGTATTTAACAATATTATCATAACCATATAATAAGATTGTTATTAGTGTTTGTTAACCATATAATAAGATTGTTATTATTATAAGATTGTTATTTACTAATTAATTCATATTTAATTAGTAAACGTTGACAGCAAAAATTAGTCTGTTTTGAAAAATGCATAATTATTTGTATGGAACTGTTCTTGTGGCTCACAGTCTGCTGCCTGCAAGAGTCCATGACTTTTAGCATTTTACCTGTTTTGGTTAGGAACACAAACAGGTAAAATGCTGACTAAAACAGAAAGGTTGTATGTTCTTGCATTATACAGGGTGATTCAGGAGGAATAGTAAATATTTTGGGAGGTTATAGTATCGATTATTCTGAGTAAAAAAGTTTATATAAACATGTCAAATTCTCAATAGATACGGAGATACAGCTGTTTGAAACTGGCGTGCAAAAAGCCATTATGAGAAGTATTAAAGAATGATAAATGACTTATTGTTTGTATTTATTGACTTTTTGAATGATACAAAACACAAATAATTGACAAATTTTTTACAGTTCACAATAAATATCGCATTTATGTTCGAAAATCCCACCGCCAACCTAATGCACTTTGCAACTCTTGTGGTAATATGACGTGTTGTTCTTCTGAGGTCGTCTTGGTGTTCCGTTATGAGAACAGCAGTATCCAAAATGTGAGTGAGCAATTCGTCTGTTGTATTCACCTTTTCTTTGTATACTGCGCTTTCCATCCATCCCCACAAACAAAAATCTAATGGAGTGAGGTCTTGGAGACCTTGGTGGCCCATGAATGGGACCACCACTGCCAATCCATCATTCAGGAAAAGTTCGATTTAGATATTGTATCACTAGATGGGTATAATGTGCAGGAGCTCCATCATGTCCTTGTACCCAAGGGAACATCCTCCAAGTGGAAGTTCGTTTTGCAGAAATTCTAGGTAAATAGGCCCTGTAAGATGATTTGGTAAGACAACAGGTCCAATCAACTGATTGTCGATGATACCGCACCACACATTTACAGAGAAGCGATTTTTAAAATTTGTTTCTACAGTGGCATGTGGATTTTCATCTGACAACCTATGAGAGTTACAGGTATCGTTGATACAGTCATTTGTGAAAGTAGTTTCATTGCTGAACAGTATTAATGGAATTCATTGGCGATTAGTATTTACTCAGCGACAGAATTCCAATTGCTGGGCATCGCCATACTCTTGTCTGTGGAACACTGATATGCGTAGAAATTCATGTGTTGATACTAGGACTACGTTCTACCTACTGAAGAATGTGTTCTATTTCATCCACATTTTGTTCATTTGCATGTTCAGAAGAAATGTGAGCTCTGGGAACTGTACCAGTCTCATGCGGTTTGGTGTAAACACTAATAAACGCTCTTGAATCCGGTATTCTGTGGTTAGGAAACCGTTGATGATATTCTTTACAATCAGCAGTAGCACTTCCACTACAAACACCATATCAGCATGTGTGAAGATGCATGGCATTCTTAACAACACTTCTAACACATCTTGGTCACATCTGATTCAGGGAGCTGTGTGCACCAGTTTCAGACAGCTGTATCTCCGTATCCATTGAGAATTAGACACATTTATATGCACTTTTTTATTCAGAATAATCAATGCTATAACCTCCCAAAATATTTACTATTCCTCCTGAATCACCCTGTATAGTAAAACTGTCTCTGAAATGACTTAGTTAATAGCTGCCATTTTTCATTTTTGTGTTCAAACTCCAGTTCTTCAGCTCTGTGTTCAAATCATAATTCTGTCCAGATGTACAGGTAGCCACATACAATAAGAATACTTCACTCCATAACTCCATAAAATGTCAACAGTATTTTTATTTCTCTTTCTAAATGCAGAAATTCTTCTTTTAGCCAACAAATTCCATCACTGCAATTTTATCCCAAAAGTTCTTTGTGTTTGACTGTTCTTTGATAGATTTAAAATACATATTAAGTCATTAAAAATACTTAATTTGTTTATGTGTGGTTCTTTACTGCCCAGTGGAATGTAACTTTGACATTCCACTAAGTTGTTTTCTTTTTTATCAGAATGGGAAGTTCTTTCCAGTTAGTTGGGATACAGGCATAGAAAGACCTTTACCAAGTCGTACTGGCTCCATTGCAAAAAAAAGTGCTAAATCCATCCCATTGCACTCACTTCTACCCTTTCTCAAGTAATGGAGAAATCTATTAACTGCCAACTCCTAAACTATCTAGAAACGTTCTTTCTGATCAGTGATTGCCAGTGTCAATCCACTGGTGATAGCTTGTTACCCGTCTATGGACAAATTCATTGGAAAAATTTGGTGAAACTCAAACAGTTGCTCTTGACATCTCATTGGCATTAAAGCTCTTATAAATAATTTAGCTTCCCTCTTATGGTTTGCCAACTGTAATTTGGTATCCAGTTTTCTCTCTGACCACTCACTGCAGCTGATGGTAGATGGATCTCTGTCTTCTAACATCTCCACTAATGCAAGTGTTCTGTAAAGTTTAGATCTTTTTCCCACTCTTCTCATTAATGAGTGGGAAATGCTGCTTACAGAAACAAATAATTTCATTCTTTGTTTCTATAAGCAGCATTAATTAATCATTTTGGCCTTTTATTTATTTATTTATTTATTTGCAGGGCATATTTTTCCCTCCTTTAAAAAAGATTCTGGAATGCAAAAATTGTAATACATGTACAATGAAATACAAAAAAAACTTTTGGAACATATAAATGAAGGAAATAATTTTTAAAATAAATGTATTGCATTTCTTAATGCAATTTCTGTTGTTTTATATATGTGACACATTAATTGCTTGTATTGTTGATTTGGAAGAATGATCTTTTTTGGTTTTTTCAGTCTCCAGTTTCTTACAGCTGGGCAGGTAGGCACAAGCAGCTTTTTTTCTACTGCTTATGCATTCTTTTGCAGTTTAAATAATTGGGGATTTTTCATTTTTCTTTGTAAAAAAACATTTTTATTGCTGTTTTTAGATTAAAAAAAGAAATACAAAATAAATTTAATTTTTGTATAAGAAATTCTGTAAAAGTTTACTTTGGCTTCTGTATTTTCACTTTATAGTTGCTATAGTGCCTATTTTAGATTTTTGGCTCTTATAAATAAATTTATAAGAACCAAAAACGGTTCTTATAAATAAATTTATAAGAACCAAAAACGGCATAAAATTTATACCTTTTGTATAAAATTATTTTATATAGTTTGGGGGTTATACAAAGAAATGAGGTTGTGATATCATTTTATAATTGTAAATATCCTTTTACTTCCTGCATTTGAATAGAGTTAAAATTTGTTTGTTGTTTATTGAGTGTATATACACTGAGTGATCACTAAATTATGACCGCCCCTATGAAAACTGAATGCGACCTGTTGACCACGTGAGGTACGAGAGTGTGCAGTTAGTCAACCTACATAGCATAGATAAGATGTCATTGGTTCAGTAGGTAGTAAAATTCCAAGTGTGATGGGTAAAAGGAAGGATTTATCGGACTTTGATAAAGGACAGATTGTGGGTGCTCGACGAGCTGGTGCCTTGATTTCTCAAACAGCTGAAATGGTGGGGTGTTCGAGAGCTGCCAAAGTTAAAGTGTACTAGCACTGGCGTCAGAATGGTCAAACAGCAATCCAACGGCAAAACTGCAAAGGACAGTGAAAGGTTGATGTCAGAAGTGAGCGCTGGGTCCCGATGATTTGTACAGGCGTAGCACTGTTGAAGAATTGACTACCCAATACATCACAGGCCAACTCGAAACAATATCTGGCATGACCATGCATCACACTCTCTCATGTATGGGCTATACCAGCAGACAACCCCTACAGCATCCTCTCATAACCAAGGTTCATTGGCGTAAAAGACTCACCTGGTGCAAAGAGTGTGCAAGTTGGACATTAGAAGACTGGAAGGTTTGCTGGTCTTGTAAGTCACGTTATTTACTCCACACTGTGGATGGTCGTGTACGGATTTGGCATCAACAACATGAGGCTCTTGATCCATCATGCATGGTATCAAAAATGCAGGCTGGTGGAGGCAGTTGTATGGTGTGGGGCATGTTTCACTGGCAGGAACTTGGATCCCTGGTGCATGTGGAACAACATATCACTTGTCTCTGCCATTGACAACTGCTTGCTGACTGTATACACCCCGCTATGTTACACTTTTTCCCGAATGGCAATGGTGTCTTCCAAGGTGACAATGCACCAAGCCATCGGGCACTTTTTTGTGCAGGAATGGTTTGAGGAACACAGTTCTGACTTCCAGCATATTGATTGGCTTCCGAACTCCACCAATATCAATCCCATAGAGCACTTGTGGGACATTATGGAAAGGCATATCAGGTGTCTGGATACACCAATCACCTCCATACCTGCATTGCTGACCACATTGCACACAGCTTGGTTGGCCATACCTCCCGAACGCTTCCAACATCTTGTTGAATCAATGCCACGTCAGATAGCTGCTGTACTAACCTACAAAGTATTAGGTAGGTGGTCATAATTCAGTGATCAATCAGTTGTATGTACTTAATGAAAAACTAATGGGAACATCAATAGTCCAGTGTGCTTATGCACACTACTGCTTTCAGAGTGCAGAAGCAATTAATTTTAAATGATGGGAACAGAGGCAATGAGTCATAATGACTGCTTTCCAAGACATCAGAAACATTCCTTTTGCTGTATTCCAACCTTTACTCTTTTAATAGTGGAAGCCAATACTTGTAACAAGCAAAATCTGTGGCTAGAATGTATTCAGTAATCTGTTACCGAATGCATTCTAGGCCTTGGCATGAAAGTATTAGCTATGCATGTTGTGAGGCCACTTAAAAACTTATTGACTAATGAGCAGAAGCAACATCGACAGTACTAATGAGGATAGTCACCTGATAAGTAGATAATGGCATGGGATACTTTTATGATATATGAATAAAAGAGCTGTTAAATGCATTCATTTCCAACATTTAGAGTATTTCATTAACTGTGAAAAAAAATGTGTATTTAAAATCAATGCAAGGCTAAATTATATATAGACTATCATTTGTGTGGGTATATGTTTTAACATAGACTTTCAGTTAGGTTTAGGGCATGTACGGGAAATAATTTTTTTAATAAAAGAAATATTTTCATATTGTTTTCTGTGAAGGTGTTTAGGAAAGAATAGCAGTGGAATGATAGAGATAGAAGTAAATCGCCCACTTTGTGTGGAGTTATATAAAGACTATAGAGATCTAGGCCGCTTTATGTTGAGATCAGGAGGAACAACTATTGCAGCTGGACTTGTTACAGAGGTAAGATGAGTTGAATTCTAATAAAATATAAAGTTGAGCAAAACACTTAAAACAAAATTAAAATAGCTACTTTATAATTTTGTATAAGTTCAAAAATTTAAACTAGGTAACCTCATACTACATTGACAACTCATATATAAGATGTATTAGTTGCTTCATATATAACAGGGGTGGCCAACTTAATTTGTGATGCGATCTACTTTTTTTTCCTTCAAAATGTACCATCTGAAGAATTTAATTGCACGTGGTTAAAAAATCAACACATTGGAAAATGTTTATAAATTTTAAAATTCAATACAATTCAGAATTCTTATTTTAAATTCATACGTATTTAAATTTTTAATTTATGTGAAGTTTGTGTTTTCATGGCATCTGCCACGCTTTCAAAATCGGGGATATACTGTGATACAGCCAACTGTAAAACATCTTCTGTATGCAAGTCCGTAAGAGTAGAGCAATTCTTCATCTTTGTTTGTTTCAAATACAAAAAGGCCGATTTACATAGATATGTGGAACCAAAACAGGAATTTAAAAGTTCACTGCATTTCTTTTGCATTTGGGTACTTTTCTCAGCAAACATATTTTCAAGTCTTTTTCTGATGATATGGCTTTTAGAAAGATATCGTTTCGCAATGTAATAATTTCAAATTCAAGTAATATTTTCTTCATGTGAAAAATCTCAGCAATTAGTTATCTGAGTCGACATTAAATGGATAAGAAATATATTGAACAATGTCGTCGATTGTTTTAAAATCACTGAATATGGTTTCAAAATCGTCCACAACTTTCTCAATTTCAGAAACATATTTTTCACTATTAAATTCAAAAACAGAATATTTTTGCAAAAACCCTGGAAAATTTCAAAATGATCGAATTTTTTTCCTTTGAAATCCTTAGCCATTGCCCAAAATTGATATTTATATGCAGAAATACTACTAATCATGTCACCCACATTTTTATTTTTTCCTTTTAATTCCAAATTCAGATCACTTAATTTACTGATAAAATCTACCAAAAAAAAAGCCAGATCACACAACCATTCCGTATCTTGTAGCTGCTGATAATCCTCTCCCCTTTGATCAACAATTTTTTAATTTCATTCAGCACATTTCGAAATCTCTGTAGAAACTTACTCTGACTCAGCCACCTCACATCTGTGTCTGGTTCTTTTTCGAGTTGCATTTTGAAGATGGAATCATGATTTTGAAAGCTATGTCCATAACACTTTTAGTATTTAATCTTATGCTGGCTAACACTTGTTGGTGGATGATACAGTGGTACCTCAAAAAAATCTGGGAATTAATCATCCTTTTGGCACAATGCAATGAATCCGTTAAGAAGGCCTGTCATTGCTTTAGCTCCATCTGTTGTTATTGATACAAGCTTAAATAGTGGTAATTTAATTTTTGAATGCGTTAAATATATCAAGGCCTCTAGTTCTTTCTTTTAACAAAAGAATCATTGAAAACCATACAAATAAAAACGAGCAATTGAGCTGTATCACTGACGAGATTCATCCAGTTGTAAAGAAAAGGACACACAATTCGCTCACATTTTTACTTATTTTTCGATACGTCGCATCACAGTATTTCGAGATAATTGCAGATCACGAAGAGCACTTTTAATTTCATTTTTGTTCCTAAAATTTTCAAAAAGAGAATCTGTTATTTCTAAAAATGTATCTTTGATGAATGCAAATCATCAGAGAATGATTTGCATTTTTTTACAATATGACTCACTTTAAATGATGCTAAAGTTACTGCTTTAGATTGCAAATTATGTTTCACAAAGAAATTTTGTTGCTTGAAAAATCTGGATTTAAGGTGTTTTAATTTATTTTTCTTTATATTAGACTGGTTGCAGAAAGGAGTCAATGTGAATGGAGAGTACCTAAACCATTTACGATTTGCAGATGATATTGTGGTCATAAGCCATGATCCCAAAGAATTAGAGGAAAATCTTAATCAGTTATGCACATTTAGTAAGGATTTTGGACTAAAGATGAATATGGCTAAAACAAAAGTATTCCACAGATGAACAAGTATTCCACAGAAAGGGACATAAAGATTGAAGGAGCAGTAATTGAAAAGGTGGAGTCATATACTTATCTGGGACAAGTTATTAGCTGTAATAATGATAAATGGCTGGAAGTCAAGAGAAGGATAAATTTTGGATGGATAGTATTCAGGAAATATAGTCACATACTGAAGAGCAATATTCCAGTTTGTCTGAAACGTAAAATAATGAACCAATGTATACTCCTCACCATGACTTATGGAAGTAAAACTTGGGCATTCACCAAAAGAATGGAAGAGAAGCTGAGAACTATACAGCGAAGAATGGAACAAATTATATTGGGAATCAGACTGTTAGATAAGAAGAGAAACACACGCATTAGGCAGCAAACCCAAGTAAAGTACATTCTTATCAAAACTAAAAAAATAAAATGGTCTTGGGCAGGACACATAGCTCGAAGACGTGATGACAGATGGACTAAGAAAACAACAGAATGGTACCCAGGAGGAGCTAGAAGAAAACCTGGAAGACAATAACGGAGATGGAAAGGTGAAATTCATGAGTTTGTTGGTAGTAAATGGATGGCAATTGCACAAAACAGAAGGAACTGGAAAGTTGCCGGAGAGGCCTTCATCATGCAGTGGATTGAAAATGGCTCATGATGAATTTATTTTTTTTAAGGTCACTATTAGGCAGAAAATCGGATTGGTATTTACTATGGAGTGCGTTGAAGTGCCTTTCTAAATTTCCTTTTCTTCCGCATAGCCATGGAAGCATTGCAAATCAAACAGTAACATTTTTCTTTTATCATTACATAAAAGTATTCTAGTTCCCACTCTTGATGAAAATGATACGTTTTACTCTTTTTCGTAGTATTAATTTAAAATAAAAGGGTATTAAATTAACATTTAAGTAGCGTCTAGTTATTAAGTAAGCTAAATAAAAATTTCACACATACACTATGCTCTCCACAATGTAACTGCGTGAATTTTCAGTCAACAAGCTTAGTAGTCAC
Organism: Mastigoproctus giganteus; assembly: GCF_048544385.1. Classification (NCBI taxonomy): domain Eukaryota; kingdom Metazoa; phylum Arthropoda; class Arachnida; order Uropygi; family Thelyphonidae; genus Mastigoproctus; species Mastigoproctus giganteus. Next base: position 220,335,131 of record NC_143578.1, read on the forward strand.
ACTGCACTTGACTACTCTTCTTGCTGTGCAGCCTAGAGGTGACAAGAGTAGTCACGTGAAATGGATTTGTAATAAGCGTATGCAGTGGGGCGCATAATAATAATATTTAGATTTTGACTAATCTATTTTTTCTATACTGTATTTTAAAATTCATCGTGATTGACTCATTGGCCACCCCCGATATATAAGATGTACGAGTTGCTTCTTGTTCTCTCCAGCACTTGTTTACTGGCCTTTGAGTCTGCTGTTGATGCCATGAAATTACCCTAACTTACCTTACTGTATAATTATTTTAACATTGTATGTTTTACTTTTTTTACCCATCTCTGTTCAGTAAGTGATTGAAGTTATGGGGGGAGAACAACACGAATATCACCCTTTGAGACTGAATACCTGATATTACAGAAAATTTGATACCTATACCTCGGTAGCTATTGTGTAATTCTACCACTTGTGGCAATTTGAGATAGCTTCATAGGCTCTAAAATGCACTAACAGTAAGTGTAAATTTTTTGATTGTTTTTCCCTCTCTCAAGTTTTAAAGTTAATGAAAACTGCCAGTACTTATAATCCATAGTAAAGGAATTGAAAGAATAACTGCTATTTTCAGGACAGCAGAGAATGCGAGCAAGGAAAGTAGAAGCAAGTTTCTAGACCATTGAATGGGGGGAAAAGTACCCCATTGCATTTATTTTATATGGAATATTTTGTTTACTAAAATTTTTTTTCATCATTCTCAAGACTATCCTTTATGTGTGATTGTCGTAATTGCTTATTTCTGATTGTTCTGTAAAAAAAGTTTTCTTCGTGTATGTTTAGTTTGGGATAAAAATTTTCTCATGCCAGTAATTCCATACATACATACATAAAATACATAAATGTATTTCCATATTCCCTAGTTGTGATTTTAGTGCCTAACTAAAAATCACGATCAAGGAATGATAAAATCCATAGGAGTATAGAATGAAGAATTCTTCAAACCTATGCTGAAGAAAAATAAATCAAGATCTCAAATCTCTGTGGAGTAAGGACTGGAAAGCAATAGAATTGTAGGAAAGGCGTTGCAAGTATTATGCGAACACTACACATCTAAAATTTATGAGTTGCAAATTGAGCAGTGCTGCCATTATTTTTTTTTTTTTTATGTAAACCCCAAACACGTGAGGTATTAGAACCTATAGTACTTAATACCATGCTTGGGATGGAGGTTGAGAAGATGAAATAACATATTTGTTGACATTGAACTTGAACTTCTGTAGACTAATTATCAAGAAATATGTATGAAGGAAGGTTGTTCCAGAAAACAGCAATTGAATGAATAAACGAGGAAGATGAAAAGTTGGACAGTAAATGGATGTTGGCTGGTGGCGGCATGTGTTCGGACTGTTTTGAAAGAGAGAGCGGGAATTACAGAAGCCAATTCAGAAGAACAGTGCCGATGGAAGTATCTGTAGAAAAGGCATGCAGCAGAAACAGTATGTCTATGAAACTGTGAGTGGAGAGTGGTTAGAGATGAATCATTAATTAACCTAACTGCCCTCTTCTGAATGGAATCAAGAAGCCTGAGAGAGGTTTTGGGGGCACCACCCCAGATGCGAGAACAATATTCTATGGCAGGGCAGATTTGCGATTTGTACAGCGTGAGCAGCTGTTTGGAAGAAAAGTAACGCCGAGAAGGAAAGAGAAAACCAAGTTTTTTAGATGCAGAGGAAGCAATATTTGTAATGCTTGTGCCAAGAGAGATTAGAAGTCGGGGCAATCCCCAAAAGAGATATATCATTTTGCCCAGAAATCGGAGTGTCACTAAAGATAAGCATAGGAGCAGAAGAATCCTTTTTGTGAGGTATAAGACAAGACTGAGTTTTAGAAGGGTTGAAATCAACTAAGTTGTCTTTGTCCCACTGGAGAATTACCCGAAGATCGGCATTTACGAATTGGTAGCAGATTTTCGAGAAGTTGAAGCTGATTGAGTAGGACAAGGTTTTTGAAAATGGAAAGTGGAAGGCAATGTGTTATCATCGGCAAAACTATGGATAGAATTTCCAGTGACTGGAAGAAGGTCATTAATATACAAGAGGAAAAGAGTGGGAGAAAGAACTGAACCTTGGGGGACACCGGCATTAGTGGAGAAGTTAGAAGACAGAGAGCCATCTACCGTCACCTTCAGTGAGCGATCAGACAGAAAACTGGATAACCAATTACTAAAAACAGTTGGCAAACCATAAGATGGAAGCTTGTTTAGAAGACCTTTATGCCAAACACGATAGAAAGCCTTTGAGATATCAAGAGCAACTACTTGTGTTTCACCGAACCTTTCCATTGAATTTATCCATAAATGGGTAACATAAGCCAGAATATCACCAATGAATCAACACTGACGGAATCCATAGTGGCGATCGTTGATCAGGCGGAAGGTTTCTAGGTAGTTTAAGAGTTGGCGATTAATTGCTTTCTCCATTACTTTAGAAAGAGTAGAAGTAATTGCAATGGAACAATAATTGGGTGGGAGGGATTTGTCACCCTTTTTAGGAACAGGCTGGATATGAATAAATTTCCAAGCAGAAAGAAAAACACCTTTGGAAGAAGAAAGTGAAAAAAAGGCGGCAGAGAATAGAAGTAAGTTCAGGAGCACAGGTTTTGAGAACAAGTGGAGAAATACCATCGGGACCTGGAGCTTTCTTAGCATCAAGATTCGTCAAAATCCTTCTGACATCCTTTTGATGGAAGACCACAGGAGGCATTGAATGGAAAGTTTTGGGAATGGTGGAAGGTGTTTTACCAAGATCATTAATACATGAGTTGGAAGAAAAATGGGATGCTAGCAGGTCAGCTTTATCCTTGCTGAAGTGACAACAGAACCATCTGGTTTGGACAGAGGTGGGAGCAGAGATGGGCTAAAGTTGCGGCCAATAGCTTTGGCAAGAGACCAGAATGCTCGGCTACCATTAGGGCAAGAAGCAAGTTTTCTACTCTTAGCCTGTTCAAACTCTATTTTGGACTGATTAATAACTGCTTTACAATTGTTGCGAGCTTTGGTATAGGCAGAAAATGAAACTGGAGAATTAGAATCAAGCCAATTATGATATGAATAATTCTTCTCTTGAACAGCCTTAGCACATTTATTGGAAAACCAAGGTTTAGATAAAGGATGAGATTTTAAAGTGGAGTGTGGGATAAAGGATCCCATTCCTGCAAGAATAATTTCACTGACACGATCTGAGCAAACATTGACATCACAAGTTTTGAAACAGTAATCCGACCAAGGAAAAGAAGAAAAGAAGTTTTGCATTTTTGTAATGCCAAACAACACTAGGTTGGGAATAGCCATGAGATAAAGGTTCCATTGGAGAAGAGACAATCACCAAGTTGTGATCTGAAGTGCCTAAAGGACCCCTCACATCGACCGTGTACTTAGAAGGGTTGTGAGAAAAAGATCAAGCGTATTGGCTGTATGATTAGGATTATGCAGTATTCTTGTAGGTAAATGAACAATCTGTGCAAGATCATTAGTAACTGCAAAAGCCTCAGCATCTCGACCAGTTGGGTCGGTGTGACTAGAAAACGGAAGCCAGCTGGAGTTGTGAACATTGAAATCACCAAAGAAAATTACCTCACTTTTAGGAAAGTTGGACTGGAGAAAATCAAGTTGCAAAGAGAGGAAGTCAGAGAGCTCCAAGTGATTAGTGGAGTTGGGAGAACGGTAGAGACAACAGATGAATTTGACACAATAAAGTAGAGAGATTTTAAGCCAGAGAAGAACAAAGAGAGGAGATTCCAAATTGCCAAGTCTCTGACAGTGATATCAGAACGGAGATGTGCACAAGTACCACCTTTGAGGTGATAGGAATCATACAGCGAATAATTTGGGCATCTGAGATGAGCAGTAGTCGAATCAACCGATAACTGAGATTCTGTTAGAAAAAGTACATGGGGTTTGGCAGACTGCAAGTGGAAATGGACATCCTTGAGATTAGAATTGAGACCATGTATATTTGTGAAATATGAATTAGGAAGTGCTTGGAAGGTTTAGATCTTTTTTCAGATAAGCTTGCTCTATTAATTTGACAATTCATGGTGTATTCAATAGTAAGAAAAAGTGGGTGGGACATGCTGTATGAAGTAATGAAATTTTTGGATATGGCATATACACGGATCCTTGACATAACGTGGCCTCGATAATGCTCCCCGCATACACACTACTCAGACTCCCTCCAGTCATCATCTGGCAGAGTAGAGGTAGCAAGATTATACACTAGCTGATCCGGAAGCCTCCTAGAGAGTTACCAGTAGGTTCGGTCTGGTGTACTAACTAGTGGCTGGCCTGCGAACACCGTTTTAGAGCTGTACCCTCAAAATGTAAGGAATATTGGATCTCGCCACGATGTTGATCATAACCTCAAAAATCATCAGTCATACTGCATGATAGAAGAGATAGGGAAAGGTTGACCGGAACTTAGCTCTAGAGACTAAACACGGGTTCCACCACTTCAAGCCTCCAATAAGCAAAGTGGTGGTATTGCACCAGCTGATGAGAGTTATCTACCACCTAATACTGCCTGGTAACACAGAGGGGCGGCATTCCTCCATGTAGTGTGGGCGCCACACCTCTATTCCTGCTTACGTTGGTTCACACCTGGGTTGTCATCCACTATGTACTTGTGCACGGAGGTTATATCCAGGATTACTAACACACACCATTGTGAAGGTGCAAGCAAATTTGGCTGTCACAGACCGTTCAGACTTCGCCGAAATTGGGTCAAGTGGACCCAATTTCAGCGAATAGAATGCCTGTGACAAATTTAAGGACCAAAATTATTAGTAATTAGTAATATTTATACTGAGGGTACCACTAATGATAGATAGTCTCTATTTTCCAGTTAAACTATAGTTTGAAATTAAGCCTAAACTGAATTAAAATCCACGAAAGACCATTTTAAATTCACATGTACTTATATTTTGCTTTGTTCTGAATGCTGCTTGATATTTTCATTCTTTTAGACTGTGATTGTATGAGAAATATATCCGCTATTTCTAAATTGCATAGACAAATGTAGTATATTCTATAGTTAAAAATAGTTCCTATAAACATGTCTCAAAAGGCTTTACTTCCAAGATATTAAAATTACAAAGCTATGCATGTAACATTGGTTTCAAATGGTACAAAATGTGCATCCAATCTTCACAATGATTCATGTTATTTGGTTTTTAGGAGCATTAGCAACTAAGGCCATATTGCTCCAAGGATATGCGGTGGTCATGGGCTCGAACCCTGTCTAATCAAGAAGCGTGTGTTATGCACTGCTGCTCCTGCCTACAGAGGCGCCATAATGATTCATGTAGTAGTGTTGTTCTGCTACATGAATAAGTAACCAGTGTGTCAGAGTACTTATTGTCAACATGTGCCTGCCTGCCTTGTTTACAGCACAGCATTTGTTAAAGTGATATTATGGGAGATACTACAAATCTGTTTACTTTTGTCAAGTCCACTGAGATGATTTTAATTTTAAGATTTTGCAGAATTTTTATAAGGTTCATAAGAATTCTGTAATTGCTGTTTACAGATATACAAAAAATTTCACAAAATTTGGGTGATTTCACATGCTTTCGAAATGTGAATGTGTCATTTCATTATAGTCAAGCTCACTCAGATTATAGGAAGTTTTGTTTGTATCTTCGAAAGTACGTAAGAAGTGGAGTTACTGTGTTTCATTAATTTGGATCCCTTACTGCACATTAAAATGTCAGAAAGAGGCACTATGAAGCCATATTGTGTATGCAAAAGAACATGGAAATAGAACTGCAGGTTGACATTAGTGAAGTAAATGTTCATCATTGGAGAAATTATCGCAATTCCATATTTTACTGTAAAGCAACATCTAAGTGCTTTACAGGGCCTAAGAAAGGAAGATTTCCACAAGTCAATGAAGCTGTGATATGTTTTGTAATGGAGATTACCGATCACTCGATAAACCATGCAAGTGAAAGCTAATTTTTAAAGGCAGTCGCATTGTGGTGCATCGTAGTGGATTATCGTTAAAGCACCGAACATCTATCTGTAAAAGAATTCCTGCAGACTTATAACAGAAGCTGATTAACTTTCAGTGACAGGTGATTAAATTAAGGAAAAAAAGAACCTATGAAATTGGAAATGCTGATGAAACCCCGGTCTTCTTCGATATGCCTTGAAATTACACAGTCAACGCTGAAGAAATCAAGATTATAAGCATGGGCTACAAAAAGCAGCATATCCCTGTGATACTATGCATCACTGCTGATGGCCAAAGATGTTATTGTACATGCACAAAAAAATGGATGGATGTCGGCAGAGCTTAAGGAAAACTGGCTAAATGTTGTGTGGAATAGACGTTCTGGAAGTCTTCGTAATCCACCTAGCATGCTTGTACTTGATGCATTTCGTGGACATTTGTCCAAATGGGTCAAAAATAAAATCTTGCAAAAACCTGGTGACTTGGTTGTGATTCCTGGTGGCATGACTAGCCAACTATAGCCACTAGACGTTTCAGTCAACAAACCATTTAAGGATTACGTGAGAAAGGAATATGAATGCTGGCTGTTGACCTTCGGAAAAATTAAGAAAGCGCCAGCATCAAAATTGGCAGAATGGGTATCAACAGCTTGGAAGCTGATGCCAGAAATAGTCAAGCACTCATTTAAAAAATGTTGCATTACCAATGCTCTCGATGGCTCAGAAGGAAGTAATGAATAACATACCTACTGCTAAATACCGGTATTGTTGTTAGTAAATTGAATTCTATTATAATCAAAATATTTGTTAGATTTATTTTAGTGTTTTATTTTATTTTTTCTGAAATTAAGGGGCGTCTTAGAATCGAAGAAATAGTTTCATAGACTATGAAAATGCCATAATCAATTACTGGACACCTGATCTGAAAAGGATATCGATATGATTAGTGTGTTTCTTCGACAAGTTGTAGATGCACACTGTTCCCAAATAGCATGTTATGGAGAGAACTTGTGAAATTGATAGTCAAAGCATAATTTGCTAAATACACAAATGATGGTATATCAAAGGTTGTGTATAGTTCGAGCATTAAGTCCTTCTTTAAAACTTAGTGATCATTAGAATTTTGTTGCAGAACTTGATAATAGCATTGCATATTAACCCTGTGAGATGTAACTTGAAAATAGCGAACCCCCTGTTAATTGGTGGCGGAAGATAATATGTGGTTTTCGGTACATTCGTAAATATAGATAATTTTTTTATCAGTATTGTTTTTGAATTTTTATCCAAAGTTATGTGAGCACACTCTACTTTTAACTTGTAGTAATGCTAGCATGGGAAACTGACACTGTAAAAGCTTAGAATTGTTTCTTTCCAGTTCATGCTATTTACAAAATTTTTCCATGTTATCTAACGATTATTAGCAGTTTCTAATGGTCAAACTATTGACTTTTTTTGCAAAGGAGTAACTACTCGGGATGGAGTTGTTTGTTTCTAGTTTATTTATAAAAACTCTCCCACATTTATTAATGGTTTCTAACAGTTATAAGCTACTTTGTTTTTGAAAGATTGGTAAGAAAGGCAGCAATTTTTTTTTTTTTTTTTACAATTACGTTGTCACTGTTGCAGGGCTAATAAAACTTTCTCAAATAAACCCTGGATTTATCGAAGAAGAGAGAGAACAGCAAATCCCACTTTCCTAGTAAGACGCTTTTGGAATTTGATGTTATATTGTCAAACCAGTGTCCCGTGAATTCTTTTAAGCTGTCCTAGCTAAAAAAGACCCTAGGGTGTGGTAATAATATATAAAAATTTAATTAAAACGAGAAATACACTGACAGATACTCTTGTTTAGTAGCCACATTACACCATGATAGGGTATGGACCCCAGTTGGTGACCTAAAAGCTAGCTTTGGAGATTTCCTCATATTATTGTAGTTCAAGGCTAGGACATTGCCTGGATCAGTGAGGTTCTTGCTTTGATTCCAGGAAAAGATGGTGGTGAATATGTTAGTGGAACACCTCTCATAACAGAGTTAGAGGAAGCTGTAGAATTTGGAATCTATCAAACTCCATATTTTCTTGCACAAAACAAGTACCAACACATTTTTGTGGCTAGATCAGGTGTGGTATACATTAAAATTATCATAGACCAGAGCCTCTCCCTGCCGATGCATTCAATAAGTAATTTGTGTTAAGTGTTATAGTTATTATTAAAAGAATATGTTATCAGGATAAGTATTTGTATATTGCAGATCCTCTGAAAGGCCACTGTTAGCACTGGAGCTCTTATAACCAAAGAGGAAAGAAGTGAAATTTTTGTTGAGCTTGTCAGTGTACTTCTGTAAAGATCCACCTGGTCATCTGTATTTAAAAAGGAAAAAAAAAAACAATAAAGCATTACATAAAAGAGTTTTTGTTTCTTTATATAGAGAATGTATTCCACAAAATTAACCATATATATTTTTTAAATGCTAGTATACCAGTATATGCATCTCTGGAATGTTGAATTAGCAGTTTGCCAATTGTGTGAACAATAATGTTGTTTTAGCTAAATTAGAACTGTTTTGTAAATTATATAGCCTTTCAAATTACTGCAAAGAAGGTTTAGTCAGCAACTAATTAGTCATTTAGACTGATTGCACCAGCCTGCTCAGATCTGGTTTCGTTAGAAGTCAGGTAAACAGGATTCTCTTAAATGAATTTATAATCAAGAATTTTCTTTTGACTTTTTCCTTTATTACATTGTATCAGAAAAACTGACCCATTCTAATATTTACCTAAACTCTTGCAGTGAAGAAGTGAGAAAATGTCACACACTTATACAATAAAGGCAGCTTATTCAAGTGATTACAACCTATAGTAGCTCTTTCCTTATTGTTCTTGAGTTATTTGATGAAGTGAAAATTACAGGTTCCCAAACTCCAGAGTTCATATATTTAAAGTCTTTCTGTGTATGGGCATCCAGATGCTTTGCCTTTCTTTTAGAAGAAGAATTTAGAAGCTAGAATGCTTTGCTAATGTCCAAATAAACAATGTCAGTTATCCCCTATATTGAATGTGACAAAAATTTTGATTTTTTGAGCAGTTATTTTTACATTAACCCTTTCATAAGTGTCAGGTTTTTGATATGGCCTCTTCTGTGGAATTCTGAAATATTTTGTTCACAAATGCTTTTGAATTTGTTCTTATTTTGACAATTGCCAAACGTCCGAATTTAAAAAAAAAAAAAAACAAAAAAAAACTTTTTGATGCATTTATTAACTTGATTCAGCTGCATAAACTTCTGGAACTGAATTTTAGCTTTCGTCAAGCCCATTATGTTTCTTTATATTTACAATACTGGCAAGTTTAATACACCATTAGAAGTGTGTTATGAGCTCTTGAGCCTGAATCCTTTCCATTAATTTAGAGCTATATTATCTCACAATGTTTTCCAGATGACGAAAAAACCATGGAGATGTTCTTTCCATCACCATATTAGGGCTGTCAAAGACATTTTATTTTAATTGTAAGTAATGTACTTACAGTAAAGTATAAATAATATTTTTTAATTATTGAAAACTGTAGCTTGTTAAGCGGATACAAGTGATTACTTCATGGAATCACAGTTACATTGCTATGAATGCTTTTTTTTAGATGTTAAAGGAATAAATACAATTTAGTGGTTTTGCAGAACCTTTTCTTGGAAAATTAAATTTGAGCTTGCAATTTATAGAGTTTAATGAATTAATGTGTGAAACTGCAATTTTTTTTTTTGCAACTGAGAATGGTTTAAACAGAACAGTTTAAATGATCAAAAAATAATACAAACAGATGGACCAGTTAAAGGTACAGGTGATGCACATTAACATTAATAATTCGTTCCAGAAAAACGAGCACTAAGTGAGTGCCGTATTCCTGTAATGTAACATATGTATTTGTGAGTTGTGGTCTATACCACCATAAACAATAGTGAAAAGATGCCAAATGTTGGTCAAAATATTTAATATTAAAAATCTGTACATATAAAATATTCTCCATTACATACATATATGGTAAGTAACTACATTATGTATCAAAATTAAACTTAAAATGCCAATTAAAATCATGAATCTATTACTCTGAGCTGTTGAGTTTTCTTAGCCTTGATCGATTTTGGCCCTCTTCCTAGTAAACTAAAAGGAGTTTTACTTTAAAATCCTCCACAGCATTACTACTCAACAATAAAGTCAACCGATCCTTCACTGCTTTGAAGCCTGACATGTTTTTTTTCTTGTTTTGATACGAAATTTAAAAAAAAAAAAAAAAGCCTTTTTTTCATCTATGTTAAAAACTTGTTGAGCTTCAATAATTTTAAGTTCTTTTTTGAGAGTTTCAGCTCCTTGATCTGCATTTACGGCTTCTCCCTGAATTTTAAGTTTATCGAATCAACCCCTAGTAGCTCTAAATGGTTCCACATTTTTTTTTAAGGTGAGCTTTCTTCATATCATCATATAGGCTAATTGCTTTTTATTTAATAATATTTAACTTAACGGAATTGTGAATTGGATATCATCTTCAATAAAATTATTTAGAAGTCTCTCCATTTCAATTATAATAGCCGGCCTAGCCATAACCAATTTAGTTGCTTGCAGTTGAACAGCCATCTTTCCCGCTGCTAAAATTAATTTTTTATAATTGTTCTTATAGTTGAATCTGCCAGTCCAAACTGATGGCACACATCCACTTTTCGTTGAGCAGAATTGATTTGTTTCAAAACATAATTTAATTTTCAAATTCAGTATTTTTCCTACCTTAGTAGGCTTCATACCGCATCCAGACGTTGCCGCATTTTAATTCTTATACGCAATTATTCATCTTTGAAAACGTAACTGTGTTGCATTAGTTATTATACAATGTTCGAGTAAACTTCCCATTACCTAACACTGTACTGAGTGATGACTAGATTTCAGATAAATGCAAATATTACAAGCAATATACTTGATCGTTGGAACTATGTAACAAGCCACCGTACTGCAATTCAATTAGCATGGAAGAAAATTTCGCAAGTCAGCGTGGGAAACTTTTTAATGCTGTTTTGCTATTCATTTTCAAGCTATCAACTACATCAAATGAAATGTTTTCGTTAAACATGCCAAAAATTTAATCTGTACACATGTAAAAGAACATTATAGTAAGATATGGGTTATAATATAAGAATAACGTTATAGCGAATCAGTGTTGAGTGAAACTCATAACGAGGGCCTGCTGTATAAGATATTAATGAAGTTGCCTTTTCAGGTGTTCATGAAATCAAGCTCAAGGAAAGATAGGATAATTCTTCAATTAATTTTTTCACAGTTAAAAGTGGATTCAAAAACTATCACTGGCACTTAAAGATTAAAACTGCATGCAGATTTTGTTAGCAAAAGAAATATTTCAACATTTTGTAAGAAGAGCAGAGTGGACCATGAATTTAATTAGTCAAAAATAATGAAAAGATAATGACTGTTTTTGAATGCAAAAGCGACGAAGATCACTATTGTTAACGTTTTTTAAACTCAGTTAAGAATTAGAAGTAGATTTAAAGCAGCTACATTAGTTAAATGGTTAAAAAAATTTTTTTTTAATAAGAGATTGGTATAGTTAATGTATACCAACCTACCATTAATATCTAGCAAATAACCTTTATTTACAGAAAAACTAATAATGTGTATCGAAATCTGTAGCTGCTGTGGAATATTCTCCACCATTTTTTTTTTTTTTTTTTATTGTAACTTACCTCATATTTTCCACCATTTGGCTTTCAAAGCAGTAACTATTTCAGCTATATTTTTTGGGTGGTCTCCCCTCACATGCAATCCATCCTAGTTCTCTATAAGTCAGGACTTTAGGGTTGGCCAGTGTAATGTTGTCCAAAACAACCAATGGTCCCAGGCCAAACCATAAAAAATAGCCCTGATCTCCACCAAATTTCACTGTTAGGATGATACAATTTGGCAGGTACCTTTCTCCAGACATGACCATCACACTGGTAGAGCTTTCCAAGAATGGCAGTAGGACCACGATAACATATCATGAAATGTCCTGCATCCCAGTCCTGTATGTCAATCTGGGTTCTGCTGGGCTTTCATGTCACATTCCTTCAGCTTTAAAGGTTTTTGATGGTTTCAGCACCAGTCCAAATCGTCAATTTAGGGATCTTCAGTGCCACTGAAATGTGACAGACTGCCCTATTATTGTTTTGTGCTGGAAGTCGGTCAACTCTGTCGATCATGCATCTTGCATTCACTACCATACTACACTCTCCTTGAAGGCCTACAAGCATATTTATATGCCTGTAGGCCTTCAAGGAGAGTGTAGTATGGTACAACTTTTACTATCAACTGAGGGGGGGGGGTTTAGATATTAATGGCAGGACAGTGTCTATACTTGGCTCTCTGAAGGAGAGGTCAATAGTCATTATTGCAGAAATCTTATTTGTTCCTTTCCAGATGCCTTGTGTTAATTTTTTTTTTTTTTTTGCTATAGATTTCAATGGTTACTTATTTATAGTCACCATACAGTGAAAGCATTAGCTTTCTGGTCCTGTGGAACTCCACTCTAAGAATGATTGTGATTTGTTTGGGATTTAAAGAAAAATTCTCTTCTGGGAATGTTCAGTTTGCAGGGGGTTGCAGTTGCTGAACTTGTTACTGTATCTTGTCTTATTGTTTTTTAGTGCACTCTCTCCCCAGCAAAAGTCTTAACTGAAAAATGGTTTATTTTGAATGATGCCGAAGAAAAGAAATCCGAACAAAGGCCCTTACAAGTGCCTGGTTCTAACTTGCTATTCAATCATCCAAAATACGTAAGCATTGCAGAGATGACAGTGACATGACATTGGGCCAAGAATTGCCCTTTAGAAATAAGTTTTTTGGAGAAATGGCTTAAGGGTAGGTCTAAGTGGTTGGTGTATTGATCTTTAATTAGCAGCAGGAATCACAATATGCATCCATATGCATTAGTTTAAATACCTAGAGGAATGTCACTTTCACCATGTCATCGCTACACAGAAAGAATATAATGATAATAAAAGGACCAGCTAGAGCTACTTCTGCACTACTGAAGTCTCTGTACATCATGAGATGTGGTGAGGAGGAAGTTTATGCAATCCTTGTGAACTTCACTTTGGTAGATTTGCTGGTGACTGTAAGTCATCTCAAATGGGAAAACGTGTCAGCTGCAAAATGCTTGGCACTGGTGGCAGAATCAAACTGTCAAACAGAAGTTTTCTAGGTGGATTACTAAGCCAGACTGAGCAACCACATTAAAACTCACTTGGATATATGCAGCTTGAAGACATGATTCGGACATTTAAAAATTTTTCAGATTAATCATATTGTTCTATATCATGGTTTGCAGAGATATCCACACATCTTTTAGGGTGGAACAATTTTTTTGAGTGTTACTGTGTTACTACCGAAGTCAAGGACTCTTAGTTTGAACAAAAAGGCAACTTTATATGAAATTTCTTTCAAAATAAAATGCAACTTTAAAAACAGTCTTCACTTTCCAATACAGACAACTCTCGGTTTGATCTATGAACATCGGCTACAACGAACGTTACAATCCATCTTAAAGGATTGTGACGTCACAATTTCTTAAAGTCACCAATAGATAGAGTTCTTTTAAAATGAAATGCCTAACGTAAAGTCAACATAATTGTAAGATTTAAATAAATAGACTTTTAAAAACGTTGTTTGAAAACAGGAAATTGTTGAACTGGGCAATAAGATGGACCTCAATCTTGATGTGAGAGCTTTTGGACTTGCATTTTGAGGAATTACTAGGTGGTAGATGACGCTCATCAACCAGTGCAATACCACCACTTTGCTTATTGGAGGCTTGAAGTAGTGGAACCCATGTTTAGTCTCCAGAGCTAAGTTCCCATCTCTTCCATCATGCCTGATGACTTTTGAGGTTATGATGGACATCATGGCGAGATCCAATCTTCCTTACATTTCGAGGGTACAGCTCTAAAATGCAGACCGGCCGCTAATTACGCCATATCCAAGAATTTCATTACTTCATACACCATGTCCCACCCATGAATTGTCAAACTAATAAAATAAGCTTATCTGCGAAAATATCTAAACCTCCCAAAAACTTCTTGGTTCATTTCACAAATATACGTGGTCTCAATTCAATTCTAATCTCAACAATGTCCAATTACACTCTGCTAAACCCCTTTTACTTTTTCTGACAGAATCTCAGTTATTGGTGATTCAACTACTACTCATCTCAGTTTCCCAAATTATTCGCCTCAAAGGTGGTTCTTGTGCATATGTCTGTTCCGATATTCCGTGTCAGAGACTTGGTAATTTGGAATCTCCTCTTTTCGATCTTCTCTGGCTTAAAAACTCTCTACCTTGTGTCAAATTCATCTGTTGTCTCTACCGTTCACCCAACTCCACTAATCACTTGAAGCTCTTTGATTTCCTCTCTAGTCCAACTTTCCTAACAATGAGGTAATTTTCCTTGGTGATATTAGTGTTCACAACTCCAGCTGGCTTCCATTTTCTAGTTACACCAACCCAGCTGGTCAAGATTTGAGGCTTGAGGCAAGTGTTCATTTACCTACAAGAATACCAGACAATCCTAACCATACAGCCAACACACTTGATCTTTTTCTCACAAACAACTCTTCTAAGTACACGGTTGAAGTGAGTGGTCCTGTAGACACTCGGATCACAACCCAGTGATTGTCTCTTCTAAGGCCATATTGCTCCGGGATATGCGTTGGTCATTCCCTGACCTTTCCGCATCCTCTGTATTTGGTGGTGACGGGCTCAAACCCCGGTCTAATCAAGAAGCGTGTGCTATGCACTGCTGCTCCTTCCCACCTGGCTATGGATGCACCTTCTCCAATGGAGCCTTTATCTCATGGCTATTCCCAATCTTTTATTGTTTGGCATTACAAGAATGCAAAATGGGATGACCTGCGAGATTTTTCTTCTTTTCCTTGGTCGGATTACTGTTTCAAACCTTCTGATGTCAACGTTTGCTCAGATCGTGTTAGTGAAATTATTCTTATAGGAATAGAAACGTTGATTCCACACTCTACTTTAAAATCTCGTCCTTTATTTAAACCTTGGTTTTCGAACAAGTGTGCTAAGGCTGTTCAAGAGAAGAACGTTGCATATCACAAGTGGCTTGTTTCCAATTCTTCTTGTTTCAGTTATTAATAGAAACCAAACTAGATTTTAAACAGGCTAAGAGTAGAAAACTTGCTTCTTGCCCTAATGAGAGCAGCGCATTCTGGTCTTTTGTCAGAGCTATTGGCCACAACTTTACTCCCACCCCTGCCAAGGATAAAGCTGACCTGCTAGCATCCCATTTTTCTTCCAACTCCAGGACTTCACAAGGCAGAGTCACAAACTCATGGGAGGCGTCAGTTAACAACATCCTTGACGTAACCTTTCACCCAAATGCTGACCCACAAACGCCAGAACAATTCCGGATGTGCCAGGAGAACGACCAATACCAAACGGATGAAAAGGAACGGGCTTTTGCTCTGGAAGAACTCCAAGCAGCTGCATACCGTATCAAAGGAAAAAAAATGCACGGGTCCGGATCTCCTGGAGCTGGAGATCGTGTTGAAGATTGTTGAGATAGCCCCAAACATACTCCTAAACCTCTATAATCTATGCCTCAGGACTGGAACTTTCCCCAAAGAGTGGAAGAGGGCCAACGTAAAACTAATTATCAAAAATGCTAACAAGCCGCCGGAACTACCAAACTCCTACAGACCAATAGCCCTGCTCTCTGTTTGTAGCAAACTCCTTGAGAGACTCCTCCTGACTAGAATACAAAACCACTACCTGCAAGCAAACTTGGTATCGCCAAAATAGTATGGCTTCTGTCACAGGGGCTGTCAACGGTGGATACCCTGAGAAATCTCTTGGTGCAAGCAGCAGCCACTGATCAAAAGTACTTCCTAGCTATTTCTGTTGACTTTGCCAGGGCGTTTGACACCCTCTGGTGGCCAAGCGTCCTGGCCCGGCTCCGGGAGACCAGCATGCCAGAAAATTTATATAACGTAATAAAAAGCTACCTGTCTGACAGACGTATCACGATAAACACCCCATATAGAACGCTTACAAGACAAATACACAGAGGCTGCCCACAGGGCTCTGTACTGTGGAACATCACAATGGATGAACTCCTTAATACGGACATTGGTGAAGCATCCTCGCAAGCCTTCGCAGATGAACCTCATCCTTATGGTCGCCGGAAACAGCAGACTACAACTTGAAACAAAGACAAACCATGCCCTTCAAATTCTTCTGAAATGGACCGAAAAGCACAATCTCAGGATCTCCGAAGAAAAAACTAATTCTATCCTCCTAAGGGGCTTCCTTGATCCGAGGAGACCCCCTCAGATCAAGATTGGTACCACCACACTGAGACTATCAAAAGAGCTCAAGTACCCGGGTGTAATACTTGATGCCACCCTTTCCTTTAAAACGCATCTCAACTACACCAGGAAGAAAATTAGGGGCTACACGGCCCTCATCACCAGGGTCGCAAAAAGGGACTGGGGGCTAAACAGCAAAACCCTCAAGTTCATATACAAAGCAGCCTTTATACCGATAGCAACCTATGCATCGGGAGCATGGTACTCTAAAGTCACCATGGCAGTAAACCACAGGTTACTCAACTCCATCCACAGAGCCATGATATTAGCCATCACACGGGCCTGCAGCACAGTAAGCGCACATGCGCTGCAGGTGCTGGCTGGAACCCTTCCACTCGACCTGGAAGTGGCCAGAATTGGAATCCTCTATGAAATTTCTAAAGGGAACACTTGCACCTTCATGGGCTTCAATGCAGATCCCACTGCTAACCAAGAGACTGAAAAGAAAAGACTTACTGCCCACCTCACGCAAATATGGCAATCTAGATGGGACAACTCTTCCAAGGGAGAGATCACTAGGAAATTTCTCCCCAACGTGGAGAAATTGCATCCGAAGGCCCTGCTGTGGTTCTCACCGGGCCTCTATACAACCTTTCTACTTATCAGACACGAAGCATTCAAGGCAAAAATCACAGCCCTGGGCATCACAGAGGACCCTGCCTGCTGCTGTGGAGTCTGAGAGCTGGCAGCATCTCATGTACGATTGACGGCTCTACGACGACCTTCGCTGCCAGCTCATCTCCAGGATCACCTTCTTGCCCAGAGACAGAGAAAAGCACCTACTTGACAGTAAAGAGCAATACATTGCATTCTCCAAATTCGCAGAAGACCTCTACAAGAGGAGACGTACCCTCATTGTACAACAACCAAACCGTGACCAACAGCAATAAAACTAATTCATGCTGAGAACTGATAACGACGAAGTGTCATGACTGCCGCATCGTGCACCCAACAAGGAAACCGATTCTACTAAGAATAAAGGACACGGCTTACAACCATTAGAATGACCACAACCCTGGACTTGTCAAAGGAACACACCGACCTGGATCGTGCAGTTCGCTGCCACCAAGCCATTTTGGCGAACAAAATCGAGCACCTGACTCGATTACTTTAAACCCAAACCCAGGCGGGGAAGAGGGGAGACACCCTGTCCCCCCCTCTCTCCACCGACCCTCCCTTTCCTTCTGGTGAGGCATGGACATGCCTCACTGACCACCTGGGGACATCTACTCTGTCACCCCCATACTTCTACCCTTACCCCCCAGCCTTCTGCCTCTCCTCCCCCACTATCTATACACGACGCAAACGCCCTACATCCTAAATTAATCAAATCAAAAATAATTTTCGCCCAGTCTCGCTCGGCCTATCACATGCATTGCTCTGCTCCTGCCATTTGAATGCATGGACGCTATGCACTTAATGCAAACAATCAAAAATAAATTACAACCGCATGTGTATATATATATATACACACACACACACACACACACTTATATATCTTCAATTTTTATTTATTTATTTATTTATTATTTAAAAAAAAATTTTTTTTTAGGTCCTAGCTGCCGAAATCTCAGGAAATTAAGCTAACTTAAGGGGTGAATTAAGCTAACTTAACTCCACGGGGTGAAAGTGGGGCAACGTTGGGCCTCAGCTGGGGTCCAGCAGCTAAATAACCAGATGAACAACGGTACACGACACCACACAAATACAATTCCCACACACTTTTAAATCCCTGGCTTTTCCAGTCAACTGGTTCACCCACAATGTAAACTACGCAGAGATGGGGGAAACCCCTGGTGCTGTTGGACCATAAACACACTTTCACTTTTCTTCCAACTCATGTATTAATGATCTTGGTAAAACACCTCCCACCATTCCCAACACACTCCATTCAATGCCTCTTGTTGTCTTCCGTCAAAATCCTTTTGACGAATCTTATGCTAAGAAAGCTTCAGATCCTGATGGTATTTCTCCACTTGTTCTCAAAACCTGTGCTCCTGAACTTACTCCTGTTCTTTGCCACCTTTTTTTACTTTCTTGTTCCAAAGGCGTTTATCCTTCTTCTTGGAAATTTGCTCATATCCAGCCAGTTCCTAAAAAGAGTGACAAATCCCTCCCATCCAATTATCGTCCCATTGTAATTACTTCTATTCTTTCTAAAGTAATGGAGAAATCAATTAACCGCCAACTCTTAAACTACCAAGAAACCTTCCATCTGATCAACGATCGCCAGTATGGATTTCGTCAGTGTCGATCCACTGGTGATATTCTGGCTTATGTTACCCATTTATGGACAAATTCAATGGAAAAGTTCGGTGAAAGACAAGCAGTTGCTCTTGACATCTAAAAGGCTTTCGATCGTGTTTGGCATAAAGGTCTTCTAAACAAGCTTCCATCTTATGGTTTACCAAAATTATTTTTTTGTGATTGGTCATCCAGTTTTCTCTCTGATTGCTCACTGAGGGTGATAGAAGATGGCTCCATCTTCTAACTTCTCCACTAATGCCACTGTCCCCTAAGGATCAGTTCTTTCCCTCTTGAATATTAATGACATTCTTCCATTGACTGGAAATCCTATCCATAGTTTTGACAATAGCACATTGCATTCCACTTTCCATTTTGAAAAACCTTGCCCTGCTCAATCAGCTTCAACGTCTCGAATATCCACTACCAATTCCTTAAATGCTGATCTCCAGGTAATTCTCCAGTGGGGCAAAGACAACTTAGTTGATTGGAATCCTTCTAAAACTCAGTCTTGTCATATCCCTCAAAAAAAAAAAAAAGGATTCTTGTGCTACTATTCTTATCTTTTGTGACACTCCGATTTCTAGGCAAAATGATATATCTCTTTTGGGGATTACCCTGACTTTTAATCTCTCTTGGCACAAGCACATTACAAATATTGCTTCCTCTGCATCTAAAAAACGTGGTTTTCTCTTGACATTACTTTTCTTCCAAACTGCTGTTCACTCTGTACAAATTGCAAATCCGCCCTACCATGGAATATTGTTCAAACATCTGTGGCGGTGCCCCCAAAACCTTTCTCAGGCTTCTAGGTTCCATTCAGAATAGGGCAGTCAGGTTAATTAAGGACTCCTCTCTAACAGTCTTTTCGCTTGCTGTCTCATAGATGTACTGTTTCTGCTGCATGCCTTTTTTACAGATACTTCCATGGGCACTGTTCTTCTGAATTAGCTTCTATAATTCCTGCTCTGTCTCTCTCTTTCAAAACAGTCCGAACATGTGCCACCACCAGCCAACATCCATTTACTGTCCAACTTCAAACCCACAGAACCAACTTTTCATCTTCCTCATTTATTCATTTAACTGCCGTTTTCTGGAACAACCTTCCTTCATACGTATTTCCTGAAAATTACAGTCTACAGTCAACAAATATCTTCTTTCGTCTTCTCAACCTCCAACCCAAGCACGGTTCTAAGTACTATAGGTTCTAATACCTCTCGTGTTTGGGATTTTCATGAATTAAAAAAAAAATTTAACTGTGATGAAATAATTGAAATAGAAAGATCTAAATTCTGGAGTAACAGAAGAACCTGATATTCCATAGCCTCCCAAAATATTTACAAGGTAGAAAATGGCTGCAGCTTTTAAATCAGTTTCTGAGGGGTTGGCAATCTTTGAAGAAGCAGCAGCAAATATGGAAAGAGGAGTTTATGACTGTCTAGCATGTTACATTGAGATTTTTGAAGGGAAAAAAAAAAAAAAAAAAAACCTGCAATCTTCTATAACATATTTTAAACAAGTGGGAAACCCAGCTGTTTCTTCATTATCAAACACCCTTCCAACTACCTCATCTGCACCTAGTGTCACTTACATGGAAAATATTTAACTCTAATGAAGATATTGATGATTAAAAGTTGAATATATATGTATGTATACAGTATATATATTATGTTAGTACTCATTTTCTTTATTTCTATTTTGTAACTCATGTTTTTAATTGAAATTAACAAGTATGATATATTGTTTTTTTATTATACGTTACGTATACAATAAACCATAATGCATACATACATTATAATAAAATGTATTGTATAGACCATTCGATATTTAGTACATGGTTTTAATGCTTTAAAATGGGTGCTAATGTATACAGTATGTATCTTAAAAGCTCAGGAATGCAAGATACACATACCGAATAAAACGTATACCGAACAAAGTCTTGGAACAGAACTTGTTTGTAAACCGACAGTTGCCTGTATTGTAATTAAGGCTCCCTGCATGATCCTTTGACTTCTCTTCAGTGACAGTGTTTCATTATCATTTGCAATAATTTCATTTATTTGTGATCAAGATCTCACTCTCCTTTCACATGTTATTGTAGCCATCAAAACTCAAACTATGACATAGTTGAATTTTAAGACAAAGTTTGTATATTAATCATCATTATTATACTCATACTGAAAATAAGTAACACTTTCCCCATTAGAGGACCACCATCCAGATCACAGTTTTGAAACTATTTGGCTTCCTTCAGCTTTTCTTTTAATGCACAACAGAAGCTTAAATTCATGAGCCTTAAAATATGGAATTTTTCATATGGAGAAGTTACTCTTTTGTGATTTTAAAAATTTCCTCTAAAAGTAACTTATATAATTGTTCTAATCTGTAGGTTCTATATACCTGTTGAAGTGGTTAGAATCATTATACACAACATATCAAAAGTCAATTTATTTTAATTATTATATTACAACTTTAATGTTCAGAAGTTGCACATTTTATTAAGAGAATGCTGTTCAGATTTATGTATAAAAAGGTTCACTTATACATAAAAAAAAAAAAAAAAAACACACACCACACACATTGTAAATGTACAGCACCACAGAACAATAAATACAGCTTTAAGTTAATATTATGAAAACCTTTTTTACAGTATAGCTATAATATTCACATTACGTTTGGTGGTGTGGGGGTCACCTAGAATGCACCAAGCAGTTCAGTATAGAAAATGAAGCACTACTACTACTACTTTCCCAAAATTCAAATCCAATGAAGAGGTTATCTACATGGTCAGCTTCTGAAATCTTTGTTGCTTAAACCTTAGTTTTTGCAACACTGCATAAAAGCAGACAGCTCTATATGTAGCAATGCCTTAATCTTACACAAAGAAATTTACAACGTCAAAAAAACAATGCTTGTATATAAAAGGTGACAGGCAATGCTTTATACAATGAATATCTAATAGTTTTTCTAACACAGCCAGCTTCTTTGGGATAAAATAAGTCCCCTTTTCAGGAATAGTAATAAATAAACAAAGGAATCAGATATTCACTTGTTTAGCTGAGCTTATGAATTTTATATTCATTTTAGATTAGCATTTGCAACTTAATGTCAAATATTTAAAATATCAAGTGACATCTTTTACTTAAGGGCTGATAATTATGATCACAGATCACAAATGCAGTTAATCTTTGACTATCTGATGCAGCTGTTCCATAAGGTACATTGCAGTGCTCATAATCACATTTTAATATTGAAATGCATCCTTTACAAATTGTGGGAATTACAAGGAACACAAAAATCATTTTTACAACTGTCAAGGAGAGCTCTGCACAAGAGGAGGGTGCTAAGTACTTGGCTTTTTCACCTTTTATTTTATTCTTAACACAAAGCAGAAAACGCACTTTAATGTATGTACTCTACTTTTCTTGATTGGGGGGGGGGGGGGGAGGGTGAACCAGTACATAAATTAAATCTGCATCAATGTCATTTTAAACACTAATTCTCAAGATTCTTATTCCTACTAAGCACCAATTTCTAATGACTTTAACATTATTTCTTGAAGTTCCAGAAATGTATTTGGGAACCTAATGCAATGACAAACTTTATAGGAACCTTTAAAACAGACCTTTTACTCATATGAAAAAAAAAAAAAAAAAAAAAATGGAAGGACATCCCACAAACTGTGCACTGCTTTAAAATCATCAGATCTTTTAACTCTGTATATTTACCAAATCAATTACCAGTGCTAACCTTTGTCCTATTGGATATGAAACTGATGATTATAGTGTCAGGCGACAAGCTATCTGACACCAAATGCAATAAAATACTGAATTTTTTTAATGATCATTTACCCATAAAATAAATATGAATCTTGCTGATTTCTACTACCCCGCCTTCCTCTACCACCACCACCACCTCTTGCTGGTCTGAATCCCCGTGCTTCAGAATCTTGTGCATCTTTCTTTGCTTTCCAGTGCTCATATCGTTCTGCCATGTTATACAGTTCCTGTGGTACCTCCTTGAAATTGCAGGAAAAAATAAATAAAAATTACACAAGCTGTATCTTAAATTGATTCATCATCTGGAAACACAATGCTTAAACTGTTCTCATAAGGTGTAAAGCAGAGGTTCCCAAACTTTTATAAATTAATATATACTTTAGTACATTTAAGTAAGCAAAGGATGTTAATATAATTGCAAAAATAAAATTAACTTCTGCAGCCCTGTGATAAGACACAGGCCAGTACTACTTTAAACTTTTTATTATTTTTTTTAATTTGGAAAATAAAATAGTAGTTTCTTTTGAGAAAGTTAACAGTAAACTCTCACTAATTCAAACTTCTTTTTTAAACTAGAATTTAATGATACAAACTTATTTCAGAATGGTTTCACAATCAATTTGTAAAAGTAACATCAAGACATTCTGATTATTATATAATGCCCTTGCACATCTTTCCTTACAACCCCCTAAAACCTATGGTTCAGGGAGTCATACTCAGCTGTAAAATGTTTGCATCAGTGGTGTCTGGCCCACAAATAATCTTTATACGGCCCATGCAGAAAGTGTACCAAAAAAAAAAAAAAAAAACCCTTAGCATTTTAAATTTTATTAATTATTTCAAGAACAGGGTACATGCAACACTGAAAAACTGGAAATAAAAAAATTTAAAAGACTGTGCAACATGTTGTGGCAAATATGTGAGAGTGTTGAAGTTATGAAGCCACATGTTGGTGTCATGAATTCAGTTTCTTTTATCTATAATTTGTATCAAATATGCCTGATCAGAAGCATGTGTGTGTATATATGAGGTGCCATCAAAATGTTCCGGGACAATTATGGCATACCTTCTGCTTGACAGTACACTTGGACACCACTAGTGTCCAACATTTTCCAATTTTCTTTTTATTTCTAGTTAACCTTTTACATCATAGAAAACAATTGACAGATGTTAGGATTTGAAGATTTTGACAAGAGAAGGAAAAAACTGGTTAATATTTTGGTATTGAGTAATCCAATTCCTCTATCACATGATCGTTAAATCTTGCTTTTGCACCATAACTATCATGCAGTATATACTGTATGTAAAAATAAGCATAATTGTACTTATCTAGAAAGTACAATTATGCTCTCTCTTTATGTACTCAACACAGAGAGAGAGAGAGAGAGAGAATGAATGAATGAATCCATATTTTGGAATATTTTATGCTGTTTAATACTTGTACTCAAGCAAACAAAAAAAGAATGGTTATATTACTATTTTCTATTTTGCCAAACTTAGGCAAAATACTCTTACTGTGTGAGTAGACCAGTTTGACATTTAGAACTGAAAAAATATACAATCATAAAAGATATTTCTTGGCTAAATGCCTAAGAGTATGAATAAATTTGTTCATACATGGGTAATGCACGCACATCATTTCTACTACCAAGGTAGTTTTAATGCACATCATCAGGCATCTCTCATATTGTGGAGTTATATTTCATAACTGGATTGTCACTACTGAAACACCACTCACTGATCAGAAAGAAGCGTTACTTATATAGGTAGTACAATACCACGGTAACTCGTGATGGTATTCACAATATGAGATATAATTAAAATGATGCATTAAAACTACCTTGGTAGTAGAAATGATGTGCATGCATTACCCATGCACAAACAAACTCCCTCAATATACAATCATGATTACAATTTTACCTTGGTTGAGGAATTATTTTTTTTAAAAAAATTGTGAATAAATAAAATGTCATTTACAGAAATGATCAGCTATTGTATAATAGGAAAATATTACACATAACTAGTGAATATAAATAAAATAAATAAAAAGTGTGGGGAGGAGGGAATTTTCAAGATGTTGGAATTTTCCAATTTGAATGTGGCAGTTTCTATATCCTTTGTATTTTAACTTGGTTTATCAAAGTATTGAGAATGAGAAAAGCTCCCAAAGATTCATACAAAAAAGATTTAATCCGTACAATCAAGGCAGAGTTTCATAATTGTAATCAAACATAAGCAGTGTGGCAACAAAAACAACTTAGTGAAGGAGCTCAAAAATGGTTTTATTTTTATTCGAAATAATCACTGCCTAACTGAATGAGCTTATTATACCATCCTAAAACTGACTGAAAAGAGTCAGCACAAGCATCCAAAAAGATGATGTCCAGTTTGGTGGTTAAGTTTTTCTTTAAGTTCTCAAATTTAAGACAAAGTCCGCTGGTGCTAGATCAGGAGAGTAGGTCAAATGGTTGATCTGTACAATGCCATGTTTTGTCTTAAATGTCCACAAAGCAAGTGTGGAATGGGCAGAGCACTGTCATGCAACAAGAATCAGCTGCCTTTCTCTTGAAATTGCAGCCACACCCAGGAGATGTGCTTTAATAATCTTTGAAATATTTGAACATAGAACACAGCATTGACTCTCTCCTTCAGGTACAAATTACCTTGAGACTCTCACCCTGTTTATGACAAAATGTGATCAGCTTTGTCTTGATCCTTCTGTAAATTAAAGTTATTGGGTCTTTGTGATGAATTTCACATTCACTCCATGCTCTGTCTCTGTGTTATACTGAAACACCCAACACGTCAGGGAAATTAGGATTGCCTTGACAAGTTTGGATGAAGTCTTCACACGAGGACACTGTGTTGTTTCTTCTCATCTGCAAGGCTGTGCAATAGCCTCGCAGATAAGCTTTCTCCCCCCGAATCTTCATAAAGAATTTGATGAATTATATCCATCTCATCAGTCATCATTCTGAGGGTAAAACAATGATCTGTTGCTACAATTTCAAGAGGTTGAATGGATGCCCACTTTTTGGTGCCTCCATAGCCAGGTGGGAAGGAGCAGCAGTGCGTAGCACATGCTTCTTGATTAGACCGGGGTTCGAGCCCGTCACCACCAAATACGGAAAGGTCAGGGAATGACCACCACATATTCCCGGAGCAATATGGCCTTAGTTGCTAATGCTCCTAAAAAACCAAATAATAACAGCCCACTTTTTGGGTCATCATGAGCATCCTCATGTCCATCTTTGAACCACTTAACGTTTCATTGCCATAAACAGTTTTTAACATTTCATATGTTTCTGTTGTAGATTTTCCCAGTTTAAACTAAAATTTGACCATTCGCTGCTCCATTGCAAAAGTCATGACATGGAATGCTAACATTACTAACAAAACTGGTTGTTACTTGCAACCTGTCAGCATACTAGACAATCTCTATATTATCATCTGTTGGACGAAATTTTGAATTATAACGTTCCGTTTCACTGAACATGACTGCAACAGCACCAGTCCAGGAACTTTATTGCCACACTTCATATATTTTTAAAGCTGTACCCACAAACACACGCTAGGCATTCTCTCTCTCTCTCTCTCTCTCTCTCTCTCTCTCTCTCTCTCTCTCTCTCTCTCTCTCTCTCTCTCTCAGCTGCTCTGAGGTAATGCCAACCAGCTTCTCACCAGCTTCCATTGCAGCAACTAACATGGGTAGTTTACCAAATAATTCGTTACAAGTCATTTTCTTGCCAAACAGTATTTAATTCATCAAACATGACCACAATCGGCTAAACACAGACATCACCTATGAAGATTTATGTAATTGTAAATGATAAAAATTGGCATAAAATCAATTTTAAAAAAAAATTGACTTTCAATTCTATGTGCACTTTAAAACAAATAGAAGGGGATCATTGTAAAGTGAGCTCCACCTGTATGTAATTTTTCTGCATTGATTATTATTAATTTGTAAGAAATATCCCAGAACTCCATTCCAGAAGAAAGGAATGTAAACTGTATTAAAAGTTTTACAAATTCAGGTGTCAATAGCGTGTTAAGTAGTTTCTTGTTTGTGACAACCTATCTTTACTATATATATATTTATCTATTCATTCGTCATTAAGTTCTGCTCAACTTTAACTAACATTACTATGCTGCTTCCATGGTCATGGCCATAAAAGAGATTAGCAATCGCACATAAAACTATATCAACTACAGCAATACCTCGCTTAGCACAGCTTCAAACAGCACGGGTTTCAATTAAATTTAAGTAAAAAATTTACTGTATATATTTATATATATATATATATAGATACTATACATATATGCTGCGTTGTCGTAGCCAGGTACTATACATACATGCTGCAGTGCCAACTCTATTGTCTGCCGTGTACATGTGACAATAGCTCCCTTCAGGCAGTCAGCTGCAATGTGCAACAGTGTTCAGTATTCTTAATTCCATCCTGACGAGATGACATGATAGTTTTTCAAACTTTTCATTTCAAAATTTATTTTTTACCCCTTTAAATATGATCGAAAATACATCTGCATCTTGGCTAGAAATCACTGCCAACAACATGCGTTCTGTTTGGCAGCATGAAATGCCCCAATTGGTAAATGATTTCACTGGTTTTGAATCGCAAGTTCAGATAATTTCCGAAGACACTGTGAAGGTCGGAAAAGACTTGGGATTCGAAACTTTGGACACTGCCAATGTATGTGACTGCACTGACTCACATGCGATTTAGTTGATGCAACTCTCCTTGAAATTGCTGAGCAAACTGCATATGCAGAAGAGGAAAACAATTCTGAAATGGACAACACTGAAATGACACAGAAACAATTTTCAACAGAACTGGAGAAAATTTTGGGGGGTTGACATGGTCTGCGAGGCGATTACAAATGGAGATCTGAATGTTGAACATTCAGATCTCCATTTGTGCATCAACAATGTGCATCAAGATACGTCAAATTTTACAAGATGGGATTCGATGCTACAAAGACTTGTACGCTGAGAAAAAGAAGAGACTGCTTCACCAGACTTCAATACTGAAATACTTAAATAAACAACTTTTAAAGCTTTTTTTTCTCATCTCTCATGATGTTAACTTTTCGTTAATAAAATTTTTGTAATATTTTTAAAATTTCAAATCCTGAAAATTGTTTATAGATTTATTATAATTTGTTTATAGACTGTTTCCCTGGCACACATTCAATTTATAATTATACCTCACTCAGCACAGTTTCACATAAGAAATAGTTTCGGTACCAATTATCAGTGCTGTGCAGGGTATTGCTGTATATAAAAATTCATCAATAATGGCAGATACCACCAACACTTGGAGAAACAAACTGGAAACTATTTAAACTGCATACATTTACTTACAGTTACAGCACTGAAGGCTTATTCAATGGCTAAATAGGCAAGTGTATCCATAAAAATATAGGTACAAAACGAGCACAATATCCTATTAAGATAAAGTGTGTCCAACTTCATTATTTTTTTCCTATTCTTGTTTACTATGCTTGCTGGGAGAGAAAAAAAAAAAAAAAAAAAACAACCCTGCTGTAGATTAGAAGATCTGGTATACAAATTGCAGTGCTGTGCATATGCTGGTATCTACCTTTCACTTCTCTTTCCTTTCTCATTCTATAAAATTTAGAATGTGTCTAAATACTAGAAGTGTATATATGGTTAGTTTTTCTGCTGCAGAAAGCAACTGAATTGTAAACAATCATCAATATTTGGGAAATTTTCCATCAGAGCAATTAAGAATTAAACCCATCTTTATTTATCAGCAGACATGTACATGCAAAGATATTCACTGAATATCCTCCCACCTTGCATAGTATTTTACTATATTTGTAAAAGAATAAGAGAAGTTTACCTCAATATGATATGTAGAACACTTCCATGTGATACTCTCCAGAAATTAAAATGAAAACAATTAAAAAATTGAAAATCTTAAATTACAGTAAGAAATATTAACAATTATTAAAAATCAAATGAACACAAAAATCAATTTAATGCAATTAAAAATTAATTTAACAAAAATTTCCTTCCTTAGCGTATTATGAGGAAAGACTTCTAACTTGTTGATATGTCGTTTCGTTGAATGTTGGGCGAGGGGGCGTTCAAGAACTAGCTGAAGTATTCTGCGGTAGACCGTTTTGTGTGTGTGTGGTCATCACACAACTCTTATGCATTTGGTCGCAAGCTCACGACAATGTGTTAGAACTTGTATGAATGTGTCTTGACCCTCCCAATAATGTATTCAATTTGTTAACGTGTCTGTTTTTTTTTTTTTTTAAATATTTTTTTTATTTCTGAGGCCTGGGCTTCACGTCACAAATCTATGGAGATCTTCAATACAGACCAATCGTTATGATGCAGAATTTTTTAATTTGTCACAAAGTTTCCTAACTTGGGAAAGGTATTTTTGTTTATTTGAATACCGAGATCTTAAGGCGGCTTAACTTATACAATATGGTAAGTGCTAGTTGCTTCACGCCTGAAATTTTATGATTTAAATTGACCCTGGCAAACTTCGGAACGATGTTGTTTTGAAAAGAAATATGGTAACTGTGGGCCGAGTATCTTAGTATTATTCTAATGTAACTTTACACCAAGGTATTCAAAAAATCTCCCATAATTGGGTGTATCGATAGGCTATACCTGAAGAGAAAGGAAGTGAATGATATAGTCAATAAGAGATTAAAAATGAATTTGATAGTATGAACCAGAGCTATGACGTAATTTTACACCAAGATATTCAAAAAATCCCCTATAATTGTGTGTATCGATAAGTTATACCTGGAGAGAAGGAAACTGAATGATATAGTCAATAAGAGATTAAAAATGAATTCGATAGTATGAACCAGAGCTATGATGTTCAATACTGCTATCAATATTGATATCAACGTAGAACGTATTGAGCATTATAGCGTTGGTTCATATTACTATATTAAGTAGGTTTACTAAAGACATTTTACCATATGAAGTATTAGTTTATTGGAAGGAGAGGACAATTATTACAATATACCCAAAAAAACAGGCTTGAAGACAGCTTTCAATGCAGAAATCTGAAATGTAGCCAATTATTTAGTTGTTGGGACGTTTGGGTAATTGTCCTCTTGTTCCAATAAACTAATTAAATACTAACTGTAAGTTTAAGGATGTGCTGTATTATAATGACTAAGTATATTAAAGTAGCACCACTTAATTTCTAGCACTCACCTCTTGATGAATCCGCTAGGATGTGATGAGTTATAGAAGACAGTTAATAAGAGTGAGAGACTCACTTGTACTAAATCATTACTGAAGTTGTGGTTCAATTTAAATTAAACCCATTAAAATATGCTCGTAAGAAGGAAATGTCATTCCATTCCACGGTTGTCTATTAAAAACCGTAAAGATGGGGATAACCTTAAATAGATTAATTATTAACAAAAAGCCACTATTTGTGCACAAGCAACTTTGCAACTTTCGATATTCATCTTCAGTTAGCTTTGCGAGAAGAGGAACATGAACATCATTAATAAGAAGAGCTATTACCCAAGATGCAATACAGGGCATGTGGGAACTTTATTTGTGTCAAGTCCCAAATAGGGGAGAGGTTGATTGGGAGTTTTGTGTTTAACACATTCAATGACGTGTTGAAGAAGCCATTCAATAACTAAAGCTTCATTTTGGAGAATTTTATAATTAGATTCCAATTTAATTATTGTAATAGCTGAATCGATCAGTGGATTATGATTGTGGGAATGGACATGTTGTTAACGCCGTACTAGATTGGTTAGATTTAAAAGTATTAAAATGATAATACACATGCATATTAAGAGATTTTGGAAATGCCGAATTTAGTCATGGTGCTCCCAATATAACAGGCATTACAGTCAATTTGGCATTGAATTTGGAACCTAGTTTATTATATGACGAAAAAACTATGGTTATACTTGTGTTTGCAAAGACTTGCCGAAGACGTTTCACAAATTGCCTGTGGTAAGGGAGAATGACTTGGGTTTTGCGCCCACTTTATAGATGGTAAGGTTTAAGAAATTGATTGAATTATCTATTTCCGTTTTGAGGGTAATTAAATACTTCACATGAGAAGGAATTAATTCCTTCTCAAGTTAAATTAATATATAATTTTGTTTTCTGTTACATAACAGTTTAAGATCCTTTGGTTCAAACTGAACATAACTCACAGGCAGTCACATGAAATCATATACGGTCTAACTTGGTTATAACAAGCATCAAGGAACTGACAAAATTTCCTTGTTATAACCATTACTCACTATATCAGTGATGAGTTAAATTTACCTCTTATTTTTTTAATTCTCAGTAACTTGATGAAAGATAGATTCAAAAAAAGAAAAGAAATATTAGAGGGAAAAAAAAAAATAATAATATTAGTATATACCTACATATTATTTGTATTAATATGCTTCTATTCGATTTTTAAATCAATCCAGCAAACCGTTGTTGCGTCCAAATTATTTAGCAAATTTTTCCGCTTGAGCCGTCAAGATCTATTGAAAATCCAGCACTTGTGTAGTGAACCACCGAGGCAACGTTTCATCGACGTTTGTAACCTCACACTTTCTAAAGTTTTTTTGTTGTTCTTTTCCAGTGCCGATATGTAGACATTTATTCTTGCACAATGTCGATACTGTTGAGGAGAACAAAGGAGACTTTTCACACACATCAACATGTTTTGTACCACGTTCTAACTCGTGAATAATTTAGACTTTTTTGTGAATAGAGAGAGAGACTCTTTTTTAGTAGACACGTTTCCGAAGGAAGGATTCGTTTCTAACTGATTTTACTTTAAAATGACAGTAAAGTTATCTGCATACATTCTTAGAATGTTCTGAAATGCGTAAAAAGTTCTTAGCAGTCTCGAAATAAATTTATGGTTCAGTGAATACAAGACAATCTGTAAATAGAGTTATGTGACAAGTGGAATGCCAATACGCTATTGTATAGCTCCGGTCCCCGAAAGGACAAGGTCATAAACTGGCCACTAATCCAATGGGGGTGGTCATAAAAGCTAAGTCTTTTCATTTTTGTCTATTCCAAGAATTGTTTTTTCCCCCCCCTACTATCTGAGAAATTAAGAATGTTTACATAGTTACAAAAATTTGTACGTTATATCCATGTAGTATGCTCATTATAATAGTGAGAGATTGGGAATATGCATAAATTAAAATCATTATGGCTTTTTGCTCATTACAGCCATTATCCGTGTTCTAACGAAGTTTGACTGTTTATTATTTACTTTGTAGCAGATTTTCACACTACTCAATAGATTTCTTGAATTCTGAATGGTGTTTATATTTATATATATACAGGGCTTTCCAATAGTAACGCTCGATTTTTGTAACGAATAAAACAATAAATTGTGAGAGTGATAGTGATCTATTTTTATTTTTATTATGAAGTATATGTGTTAACATTATGTTTTAAAAATTATATCAGATAAATGTCCGCCGCGGCTTTGTCTGGTTTGGTTAATCCTGGATACCCAATTGGTGATGACGTTATCGCATAAAAGTGGCTCAATTTCAGCAATAACGCGCCTAATGTTGGCCTTTAAGGCGGCAACCGTCCGTGGTTTGTTAGCATAGACTTTGGATTTTAGAAAGCCCCAGAGAAAAAAATCCAGTGGCGTTAGGTCGCAGGATCTGGGCGGCCAATTAACGTCACCATTTCGCGATATAACGGAACCTTCAAATTTCTCATGCAATAGTGTTACTGTATCACGTGCCGTATGGCACGTAGCACCGTCTTGCTGAAACCAAATGTTTGTTAGATCGATTCCATCCACTGCAGGCCAAAAAAAATCTCTTATCATAGCCCTGTATCACTCACCGTTGACCGTAAGTGCCACTTCTTCTTCGTTTTCGAAAAAATACGGACCGATTATTCCGCCGGACCAAAGTGTACACCATACCGTAACTTTTTCGGAATGTAGTGGGACCTCATGAATCTCCTGTGGGTTTTCGTCGCTCCAAATTCGGCAATTTTGCTTGTTAACAAAGCCACTTAACCAGAAATGAGCCTCGTCACTAAACATTATTTTTCGCCCAAAATCAGGATCGACCTCCAACTGCTCTAGCGCCCAATTAGCGAATGCACGCCGCTGCGCATGATCGTTGGGCTTTAGTTGTTGGGTTAATTGCACTTTATAAGGGTGAAGCCCTAAGTCCTTATGCAGGATTCGCCAAGTTGTCGTCGAAGACAGGCCAAGTTCTTGAGCCCGACGCGGAATGGACTGTTGCGGATTCTCACGCACACTTTCCCGGACTGCAGCAATATTTTCAACGGATCTTGCGTTTCGCTGACGTACAGGCACTTTCAGATTTGCCACAGACCCAGTTGCTTCGAATTTGTTTATTAAACGGCGAATTGTGGATTCTGAAGGATGTTCGTCGACACCATAAACTGCACGGAGTGTACGAAACGTTTGACGAATAGAACATTGGTTTTGATAATAATTTTTTACAATTTGACTCGTTGCTCAGTCGTGTAACGCTCCATAATAAAATGCAGAGACTAACTGAAAACGGCTACCAAAGATACCACCTGTGTGACTGTCGACTTCGTCATGCGCTGCTGCCAAACATCGAGCGTTACTATTGGAAAACCCTTTATATATATATATATATGTAAGTTGTATTAATATTAAATTAAGTATGCATAAAGGGATGTGAAAGTTACATAAGGTGCCAGTAATTATAAGGGTGAGAAAAGTAGAAAAAGAAGTGTAGTAGATTAGTGAAAGAATGTTAATATCCTAGAGGTTATGATGAATTAAGTAAATTATGGGCTGAATTGCCAAGCCAATATAAAGTAGGTCAACTGTGAAGTAAAATTAGTATAACAAAATACTAATAAAATGCAAATAAAAATAAAATGAAAATGGTATAGCCGTCATCAGATATGTGGGGAGAACATTTTTGGTAAATGAGTAAATGGTCTAATACGGGTAATGCAAAAAATGCTTGATCTGACATCAGCTGAAATAAATATTGATACATGATCGGGTATTTCATCAGGGGACTATACCTGACCATGTATCAGGAACTGCGTTTATATACTAGTCCATAGTAGTAGAAGAAAAGTGAAAGGCCAAAAAGGAATGAAAATGAAATTAGCACTTTCTAATACAGTATGGACAAGGTAGTCCCAACACGGTGCAATTTATTTAGGTAAAAATAAGTATTGAGTTGGGAGGATAAAAACGATTAATATCAATATGTTTAATATAAATATGTGGAATTTAGTGTAGGATTTCATTTTGCATAGATAAGGAGGTAATTATTCTGCAGTATGGAGCAATGTATACATCTTGAGAACCTTATTTTAGGAATTATGTGAATCATGAAATGGATACAGAGAAGAGAGAAATTAGTGTATTTTAAATATATATTAGGAACAAGCAAATGGTATAAAGATGATGTATTAGACTGAGGATGGGGAAGGGAAAAAGGAATATTTTAAATAAATAAAGACAAAAAATAGCAATAGTAGTAGGAACTATCCTACTTAAAACCTTAGAAAGTACCACAAATTAGCCTACAGTGAACAAGGTTATTTGAGCAAAATTAGAGTGAAAATTACCTACAAGTGACTGCCATTTAATGATACAAACTTATTTCAGAATGGTTTCACATGTTAATATTGGCATATTGGAAAGGGTTATTTTCAGTATAGTTAAATTACCTGTTCTGCTTCTTCCATGATGTCAATCAAGTGACGCGCTTGTCTCCAGTCTTCTCTAGTTATGAGAGTGATAGATTTTCCCCTTTTTCTGAAATAAATTAGCAAGCAATGTTAATTATACATAATTTGTTTGTAAGTTATCATTCTCATTTATTATATTAAACCAGACAGAGAGAGAGAGAACTGATGGCTATTTTTTTGGCAGCAATAATAAAAGAAAGGGCAATTTGTATGATAATCTTACTACAGGAATCAATGCGGTAATATCCCTTAAGATATGAAAAAAGAAAAAATAAATAAAATTACTGAAGTTATGCTGAACTTGGCAAGGTGCACAATTTTGCTTTTATGTAAAAAAGCACCTAATATTCAGAACGAAATAAAATAAAATAAAAAAAACAAAACAAAGGAACTCAAAACCTCAACCAAAGAATGAGTGCCGCTATCCAGAAAAATGTCAGTGGATGTTCCTATGAAATCCAAATCAGATAGAAAATAATGAACAAAACTCAAAATTATGAAGTAGATTGTGGCAGCTGCCCTCTGCTGGTAAATAAGCAAATATAACAGACAAAATGCAAATTTAAATGTTGACCCAGCTAGTCAGCAGGTCCAAACCAAATACAAATATGTAAATTAATATTTAATAAACATAATAAACAGATTTCACTAAAATTAAAATCAAATGACTAATTAATGCAAACCATAGAGTAAATTAAAACAACGAAGAAACCAAGTGGTGGTATGAAAATTCAACAAAGAATGGGACATAATAAAAAAAGTAAATAAAGGGGGGGGGGCAAAATAATGAACCACGTTACATTTGCATCAAAAATATTTTATAATTCTGAGTTCTGTTTGTTGTTTTCTGTCTGGTTCAGATCCAGTGGTCAATGATATACAGGAGTTTTGCCAGCAGAGATAAGGAGGTAATTATTCTGCAGTATGGAGCAATGTATACATCTTGAGAACCTTATTTTAGGAATTATGTGAATCATGAAATGGATACAGAGAAGAGAGAAATTAGTGAGGGGGAACAAAAGGGAATTCTTAATTACTTCAGTTTTTAATGATTTCAAGTTTTTAATTTCAAATTGGAGCATGTGGAAACTAGGCACCTGTGAGATCTGATTAGTGTTGTTGACTGAATTATATTATCATTAGTTTCCACCTGTACATGCTGAAAAGGCCTTTTACGAATGAACTTAGATGAAGTGTAATGGTCAGAGTGAATAAAGTATATACACCGATGAGCCAAAACATTACGACCAGCGAGTTGTTATGCAAATTGAAGCAACTGCAGGTGAATTATGGCACGTGCACAGGTTGGGCCACGGTATAAAAAACACCTGATACCGAGCTCCATTAATCAGTGTTACTCTTGTTCTTCAGATGGGAAAGACAGCAGACTTCAGTGAGTTTGACAAAGACCAAATTGTAATGGCCAGACAACTGGATCAGAGAAAATCTGAAACTCCACGGCTGGTGGGATGCTCATGGTCAGCCGTGGTTAGTACCTACCGAAAGTGGTCAAAGACCCACGAACCGACGGCAAGGTGTTGGACGACCACGGCTCATCGATGCTTGAGATGAGCAAAGGCTCTCCCGGATGGTACATGGCAACAGAAGGGCGACTGCGGCACAACTCACTAGTGATGGTAGTAATGTGTCACAACACACACACACACAGTACTAGGGCTGCGTAGCAGCAGGGTGCTCCAAGCGCCCATGCTAACCACTGTTCACCGGCGACAGCATCTACAATGGGCACGTGAACATTGAAACTGGACTTTGAGTGATTGCAAGAAGGTTGTGTGGTGCAATGAATCACGTTTCCTGTTGCACGAAGGGTACATGTGGGTAGTTTAACTGGGGAAGTAATGGTGCCTGTATGCACCGTGGAACGAAAATAAGTCAGTGGTAGCGGTGTCATGCTATGGGCGATGTTCTGCTGGGATACCCTGGGTCCAGTCATCCATGTGCCAGGCACTCTGACATCTACCACCTACCTAAACATCATTGTTGACCAGGTACACCCTTTCATGGCAACAGTCCTCCCCTCTGGCAGTGCTGTCTTTCAGCAGGATAAGCCATGCCACACTACCCGGATTGTTCAAGACTCGTTCGCAGAACATGAGGAAGACTTCCAGGTATTACCTTGGCCTTCAAATTCCCCAGGCATCAATCCCCTCGAGCATCTGTGATTTGTGTTGGAACAGCAACTCCAATCTCTTGCGTTTGCCCATCATTTTCACGATTTCTAAACAAAAAAAAAAAAAAAAAACCCAACATCACTGATGTAAATAATGAAACAAAAAACAAAGTTTGTCCTTTTCTGGTGGAACACAACAATCGATGCGATGCACTAAATCAACTAAACATTTGGTCTCTTTTTTTTTTTTTTTTTTTTTGTTTTGAGCAGTAGGTGTGGTCTTCACACCTACTGTTTTGAGGGTTGCCAGATAATAGGTATACTAATCTTCCAATGACGACTTATAATGCCGGTTCTTGTCGCTTATTTACGACTTGCAAAATATCTGTTTTTACCTATTCTAGTTAATACTTGAATTTTATGATTTCTGGTTGACTTTTCTTTTTCTAATTTGGAGTACTGAAGTGTCTAGGTTAATCCAATCTCGGTAAATCAAGAGTCTGCTGTACTTTATTATTCCCATATTTAATGTTGGTAATGTCTTCCATCTTTCCCACTGCTGGCATCATTCCCTCGCTCCTTGTATAATTCTCTATAGTAGTCTTCTGCTATTTGAATTATGCCTTCTCTGCTGTTTATAAGTAACACCATCACTTGTCTTTCTGTATTACTGCTCATTTAAATCCTTTGTTTCCCCTTAATGCTTGTTCTACTTTTCTTGTGTTAAATCATCTTATGTCCTCTCTGAGTCTCTTTCTAATGGCTTTGCATAACTCAGTATACTCAATTTTCTCCCTGTCAGTGTTTTTCTTGCTCTTCATTTGTCATCTTCGATTCATCATGACAAGTGTTTCTTGACTAATTTTTTCTTCTTTGGATTTCTTTTTTCCTATAGGTTTCTTGGGCTTTATCACTTCCAGAAAGTTGTAATATTCCTTGTCGATATCTTGGCCCTGAGCAGTTTGGAAAAGCTCACAAAACTTGTTCTTAAGTTCTAGTACATACTGCTTTTTCTCCTCTTCTGTTATCTCAAAGACCTTTGTATTATTTACTCGAGTCAGTTTTTTCCTTTCCTACATCTATATCAAGTGTACATCTTACCATTCTGTGATCACTTCCAACATTTACCTTATTCAGGACGGCAACATCATTCACAATATATCTTCTGTTAGTGAGGACGAAGTAGATTTCGTTAGTTGTTAATCCATTTGGACTCTTCCATGTCCACTTTCTGTTCACCCTTTTCTTGAAAAAAAGTGTACAGTATTGACAATCCTTGAGATTCTGCAAATTCTACAAGTCTTTCACCTGTTTCACCAATTCCAAAAGTTCCTATAGTTCCCCTCTCTGCACTGTTTTGTCTTTTTCCAACCTTAGCATTGAAGTCCCCCATAATAATACAGTAACCCCCCCGCTATTTGCGGTGGTTACGTTCCTGAGAAATGTCGCGAATACCAAAAACGTGAATACTGAGTTATGGCTCCCATAGTAATAAAGGGGTTCCGTTCCAAAGTATTAAATATAAACTAGTCTAAAATTTTGTCTATGTATGTATTATATGTACCATCATAATATGACTATGTACACAGACAGTACATAGTGAAAAATCGAAATGAAAATAAGAAACAATTTAATATTAAATGTAATATTTATTAGAAATTTCAAAGAAATCTTTCAAACTAGTGCCTTTGCTAGCTAAAACACTTGTCACCAGTTTCGCTAAAGTGTTGATAAAGGAGTTTTGCCCTTTCACGAATGATGAGTGAACTTAACGGAATTTTATTTTGAGTTCAGTCTTCTACCCACAGATTTAAAGCTTTTTCTAATTTAACATCACGAGTTACAGAGCAAAATTTTGAAGCAATTAGCACGTTTTCACAGACACCACGACGGATTTTTTCTTCCGATTTCTTGATTGATCGTACCGTTCAATCATTGATTTTATAATGTTTTGTCACTGAGGAGACACTTTCACCATTAGAAATTTTGTCTAATAACTCAATTTTATTCGCTAATGTCATCACCTTCTTTGATCTTTTCACATTTCCCTTGTTATTCGTAGCCATATTTTTGTAGGGGTTAGAAAAGAATTTGTCCACAATAAAGTCACTTTCTTCCGTTAACACACTCGAAAAAGTGTTTTCACTAATACACTGCAAAACGGTAGATTTTTCACTTTTGTAAGCATATCAATTTATAAATTTATTCAATTTATAAGCATGTAAATTAAAAGCAAACGGCGAAACCTTCCATGACAAGCACATAGCACATACTGAACAAGGATTAGCGAGAAACATCCACGCTCGCGATTTTGTCATCCCTCTCCCCCACCGCTGTTTTGACCTGGAAAGATGATTTTAGCCACGCCCATGTTTTTTTATGGCGGAAAATGTTCACAGCTTTAAAATTCACATTTTTTTAGGTTTCATTTTATATTAAATCAGCGACCGCGAATAGCGGGGGTTTACTGTAGTGTAGTGGGTTTTCTGCTCATCTAGAAGACTCAATTTCAGTGTACATTTCTTCAACCTCTTCATCATCATGGCTCGACGTTTGTGCATAAATCATTATAACCTTTAGTTTGTACCTCTTAGAAATCTTGAGTATTAGTCTTGACACCCTTGGTGATGTACTTTTGAATTCCAAAATGTTGTTTTTAAAATCTTTATGGACCAGAAACCCAACTCCACCTTCACTCCTTTCACTGTTTCCATTGGTGTACAGCAGATTTCCACTTGATAAACTTGTGATTCATTTCTTCTTCTTGTTTCGGCCAAACCGGTGATATTTTCATCACGCAACACAGCAGCAGCACCCAAGGCAGAATGAGCTGGTCCCAAAGGAACTAGTAGTTGGTGACTACTGTCAATGAAACGGGAAACATGCTTTGTAAAAAGGATAGGTGGAACAGTACCAAGGTACAATTTGTATGTCTGCTAGGGGCAAATGATGACAGAGCGGATATCATCTTTTAAGGGCACAAAAGGTGATATAGTTGTACACGTTGGCACTAATGATATTAAGAGTAGGAGACCGGCGGAATTAACCAGTTAACAAGTACAGGTCACTGTTGAAAAAAAGCTGTGAATTAGGGTTGAATTTGAAAGTGTCTGCAATTCTGCCCAGACACGATAGGAGGGAGTACATTTGTATATGATGAGAGCCCTGTCGATCAATTCGGCCCTGGAAAGATTGTGTAAGGCCGAAGGGATAGAATTTTTTTCAGCCTCGTCTGTACTTGTTAACAGGAGAGACTGTTCCTACAGGTATGGGATACACTTAAATAGAAAGGGTGCAAGAATGTTTGCTGATGCTATCAAGGCAGTGTTAGGTGGGTCGGAAAACTGCTAGATTGGGGGGGGATACAAGGACTAATAGATTAACAGTAGCCACTGACAGAGGTGAAAGTGATTCTTGCACTGCTTCTATTGGAATGTAAACACATGGGTTGTGTTAGGGTAGCTAAGAAAAAGAACAGGTGCATGTATACTTGAGTGTACACCAATGCTAGGAGTTTAGTAAATAAATTTGATGAATTTGAGGTATTGCTCAAAACATCAAAGGCAGATATTGAGGGGATTTCAGAGACGTGGTGTCACAAAGATATAAGGAATGCAGAACTGGAATTTGGGGAGTGCAATGTCTACAGAAAGGATAGACAGGATAGGAAGGGAGGAGGGGTTATGCTATTAGTTAAGAAATACATAAAATCCAAGGAAGCGAAGCCAGTCGACATCGCTGGACAGTGCAGTGTCGAGTCAGTTTGGTGTGACATAAGCATTGGGAGATCAAAATTGAGAGTAGGAGTGTGCTATAGGCCTAATGACTCTGATGAGTATAATAAGAAACTGTACAAGGAAATAGAGTGGGCCAGTAAATCAGAGAGTCTTATAATGGGAGATTTTAATTTCCCAGATATTGACTGGAATTTGGGGGCTGGTCACTCACACACTAGCAAGGCTTTGGGGATTCATTGGATGATTCTTTTCTACATCAGCATATTCGGAAGGCAACTAGAGGGAGGAATACTCTTGATTTGATTATCAGCAGTGATTCTTCATGCATTAAGAATCTGGAGATAAATGAACCACTAGGTGGCAGTGATCACAGTGTGCTGAAGTGGGATTTACTCAAAGAGGTAACTACCATTAGGGATAAAGGGAAGGGTTATTGCTTTCGTAAAGGCGACTACGATGGACTGGGACAGTATTTAAAGTCTATACAGTGGGACCAACTGATGATGTTACCAACAGCAAATTCAAAATGGGAAGCATTCAAAGAACTTATCTTGGAAGCTACTAGGTTTTACATACCAACTAAGAAATATTGTTCAAGGGTGAGGCCTAAGTGGATGTCAGTTGAACTAATGAGACATATGGCAGAGAAGAAAAATGCATGGGATACATATAAATTAAAATGTGACACAGAAGCCTATGATAGATATAAGTTGATCTGTAACCAAGTTACAAAGGAGGTTAGGCAGGTGAAGGCAGATTACGAGAAATTTTTGGCAAGGGATGCAAAGAAAAACAGCAGGGAGTTCTTTACTTATATAAACTCTAGAAGGAAGGGGATGAATCAGATTGGTCCACTTGATATCGATGGGTCAACTGTTGATGATCCTGCTCAGGTAGCTAACAAACTAAATGAATATTTTGTATCGACATTCACACATGAAGAGTTATTCAGCGAGGGGAATGCTAGAGGTGTATTCAACTCTGGCAGTAAGCTAGAGCATCTTGTAATAACTAAGAGTAAAGTGGAGGAGAAATTGTTGAAGATAAACACAAGAACACACCTGGGGTGGATGGGATCTATCCAGTTATATTAAAGGAGGTAGCAAAGGAAGTAAGCAAACCCTTAGCCATAATTATGAGAGCTTCCTTGGACTCAGGGGAAGTACCCATGGACTGGAGATGTGCAAATGTGACCCCAATTCACAAAGGAGGATCAAAGGGCGACACAATTAATTATAGACCTGTTAGTTTAACTTCTGTTCCCGGGAAATTAATGGAGACACTGGTTAAAGAAGCACTGCAGGATTATCTAGACAAGACTTCAGTTATAGCTCAGACACAGCATGGTTTTGTTAAGGGAACGTCTTGCCTGACCAATTTGATTGGATACTATGATGCAGTCACAAAAGAACTGGATGCAGGAAATAACTTTGATGTTATATACTTGGATCTTACAAAGGCTTTTGATACTGTTGCACATGGAAGACTGCTGCACAATTTGGAGCACTGTGGCATTGGAGGCATGCTGCTATGGATAAAGGGGTGGTTGAGGGGGAGAAGACAGAGT
The DNA here is from genome assembly GCF_048544385.1 of Mastigoproctus giganteus. Taxonomy (NCBI): domain Eukaryota; kingdom Metazoa; phylum Arthropoda; class Arachnida; order Uropygi; family Thelyphonidae; genus Mastigoproctus; species Mastigoproctus giganteus. The sequence continues at coordinate 220,376,738 of NC_143578.1, forward strand.
GGTAATCAATGCACACTGCTCTTCGTGGACTAATGTTATTAGTGGAATCCCTCAGGGTTCAGTATAGGGTCCATTATTGTTTTCTGTATTTATAAATGATATTGATGATGGTATATCAAGCTTAATGTCCCAGTTTGCAGACAATATGAAGGTTGGCAGGGTTGTCAAGGACACTACTGACACTATGCTACTGCAACAGGATCTTTAAAGGTTGAGCAGATGGGCTGAGAGGTGGCAAATGAAGTTTAACATTGACAAATGTAAAGTACTACACATGGGAAACAGCAACCCCAGAGCAACATATCAACTCTGTGGTACTACACTGACAGTGGTAAAGAATGAAAGGGACCTGGGGGTGGTTGTGCAGGCAGATATGAAGTTTTCTGAGTAGTGCAGACGGGCTGCAAGAGTAGCTCATGGTGTATTGTGAATGATATATAGGAATTTTTCTAGCAGGGATAAGGAGGTGATTATTCCCTTGTATAAGGCAATGGTCAGGCCACACCTAGAGTACTGTATACAGGTCTGGAGGCCTCATTTCAAGAAGGATGTAGAGATGCTGGAACGAGTACAGAGAAGGGCAACAAGATTAGTGAATGGAACAAAGGGGTGCTCTTACGAAGAAAGGCTTAAGTTTTGCAAATTACAGTGTCTGGAGACTAGGCACCAGCGAGGTGATCTGATAGAGGTGTATAAAGCCTTGAATGGTTTGAGCATGCTCAATGCTGATGGGATTCTTCCTCTTGCTCAGAATAATCACCTGAGAGGGCATAAATTCAAATTGAGGAAAGACAGATGTAGGATAGACGTGAGGAAATTTGCCTTTAGCCAGCGGGTGGCTGGTTGGTGGAACAGACTTCCATCCCTTGTCGTGGAAGTTGATAGCCTAAATACGTTCAAGGCTCCGCTGGACAGGTATTTCGAACGAACAGAGGGGTGAAGTGGAAGTGGTTATTTTTTTTTTGGCTGATGCTGCATAAGCTTGCTTTCTTGCATCAAATGCCTCTACTAATGCTAATGCAATTCAGGCTGGCTTTAGGACAGGATTCTCAACTATGGATCACCTTCACGTAATATCACAGCTAATGGAGAAAGCAAACGAATATAAAACACCATTATGCCTGGCATTTGTAGATTATGTAAAGGCATTTGACTCCATACAGCATAACGCAATGTTTCGGGCACTGGAAAGACAAGGCATAGATACCCCACATATTATGACTTTGAAGAAAATATATGAGTGCTACCTCCTTTATTAGACTAGACAAAGACAGTAGAAAATTTAAAATTGAGAAAGGAGTTCGAGAAGGAGACACAATATCTCCGAAGCTGTTTACTGCTGCCCTTGAGGAAGCTTTCAGAAGATTAGACTGGTCGCAGAAAGGAGTCAATGTGAGCGGAGAGTACCTAAACCATTTATGATTTGCAGATGCCATTGTGGTCATAAGCCACGATCCCAAAGAATTAGAGGAAAATCTTAATCAGTTATGCACAGTTAGAATTTTGGACTAAAGATGAATATGGCTAAAACAAAAGTAATGATGAACAAGTATGCCACAGAAAGAAAAATAATGATTGAAGGAGCAGTAATTGAAAAGGTGGAGTCATATACTTATCTGGGACAAGTTATTAGCTGTAATAATGATAAATGGCTGGAAGTCAAGAGAAGAATAAATTTTGGATGGATAGCATTCAGGAAATATGGTCACATACTGAAGAGCAATATCCCAGTTTGTCTGAAACGTAAAATAATGAACCAATGTATAATCCCCCACCATGACTTATGGAAGTGAAACTTGGGCACTCACCAAAAGAATGGAAGAGAAGCCGAGAACTACACAGCGAAGAATGGAACGAATTATATTGGGAATCAGACTGTTAGACAAGAAGAGAAACACATGGATTAGGCAGGAAACTTCAAGTAAAGGACATTCGCATCAAAACTAAAGAACTAAAATGGTCTTGGGCAGGATGCATAGCTCAAAGACATGATGACAGATGGACTAAGAAAATAACTGGATGGTACCTAAGAGGAGCTAGAAGAAAACCTGGAAGACAAAGGTGGAGATGGCTAGATGAAATTCATGAGTTTGTGGGTGGTAAATGGATGGCCAGTGCTCAAAACAGAAGGAACTGGAAAGTTGCTGGAGAGGCCTTCATGATGCAGTGGATTGAATATGGTTGATGATGATGTCTTGCTGTGTGTTTAATTTATCAATTAAACTATATTATGCATATGAAGAAAATCATGTTATATATGAGATTGCAGGTGTTCACTTATATCCGTGGTTTCAGCCACCCACGGTAGGTCTTGGAACATATCTCCCGCGGATACGGGGTCTTACTGTATTACTTAAAATAAAAATATTGTTTTATACAATATAAATACATAAATAATACTATGTGTTTCATTAATAAAAAAATGAAAATTAGAATATAATTACCCAGCTCGCCCTGTTCTCCCTATGCGATGTACATATTCTTCCACATTGCGAGGGAAATCATAGTTAAAAATGTGCCTGCAAAAAATCAATATAACACACCATGAAGCTGCCCAATACAAAAAAATACAGATTATGAGCACACAAAAAAATAACATTAAGAACATTTTGACATAGCATAAATATTCATCAAAATCCGTTATGGAAAACAAGTATGTGTTAAATACTTTACTGGAGCAACCCACTAATTACAAAGAATGCAGAATGATGCAAAGAAGCAAGCTTAGTATCTGCCCTAAAATAAATAAATAAAAATGTTTCTTTAGTTTTATAATTTATCCATTCCAAATATTCATTAATTGCTCTCTTTATGCCTAGGTGGATAGGGACAGGTGATAATTGTTCTTACTGTCAATAATCAAATAAGTTATTTGAAAGCAAATTTTTCAGCTCACAATTAAAGACATTCTGTTGTTTACCTACTTGCAGTTGTACTTATACATTAGGTTTGTAGCACTCTCCAGTGCTCAGCTGTGTTGTTCCTCTATATTATACTAGATTTAATGTTTGATGAAAAGGTTTGGTTAATGTTGCAAAAAATTAATATTATTCAACGATATATGTTATTCTTCAACATAATCTGCTTTTCAACTAAATGCTTCTTCCTGTCACTGAATAAAATATTTTTGGTAGTTCTTTTGTGAGTACAGGCTGGCCTCGATTAATGTGATTAATTCGCCCCACGAGCACATTGCGCAAAATGGAAACGCATTAATCGAATATAATAATCAATAGGAAAAATTATAATTGGTCCCTGACCTTCTGGAATGTCCATAAAGAATTTTAAAAATACCTTTTAAATAACTTTTTAACTGTATACAATGTAAAAGATAATGAAAATAATTATGGAATTAAATGTTTATTGCATAAAACAGCGGTTCCCAAACTGCGCACCATGGAATATTTTAAATTCTCGAGGGGAAACACAGCAATACTCAACATCTGTCAGACACCGCGTGAACTACTAGCTCGAGGTAGTTCACAGTTTCAGCCTTTCTTATTAAGTTGTTTGGACCTAACTACTAAACGGAACTGTTAGGTATTTCTTTTGTTCTGGGTGCGCCTTGAAAAAATTACTGAGACACTAAGGGCGCCATGAACTGAGAAAGTTTGCGAACCTCTGACATAAAATACACAATGAAGAAATGATTGTTGCAGAAATATTTGAACAGTGTTGACTTTCTCTTTTCATCAATCAATTTCTGATAGCCGACGACAATCTTCTCTGGGCCCTGGCGAAATAAATATCGCAGAAAACCTCAAACCTTTTGTTTGAGGTTCTCTGTGATACAAAAGATTTCATCTAATTCTTTTACCGCTATCTCCTTCGCGGTAACATTTTCATCCGGCTCATTTAAAAATTTGAATTTTTATGCAAGTGTGCATTGACTTTATTAGCAGGAGACAAACAAGTAACAAGTCTTTTTCTGATGGTTGAGGGAACACACCGAGGTGGGCAGCAGGTAAATGTTTGTTTATTGACCATACGACTTGCGGTAAGCTTAACACACGATTCAAATCTTTTTCAACTATCGCATAAAAAAATAAAATAAATAAAATAAAAAATTGTGCTAACTGGAAATTTGCATCGTGAAAAGTGGTATAACTTTTCAAATAGCGTTAACTGAAAATCGCGTTATGCAAGCCCTGCCTGTACTTTTAGGTGGTCACTGTTGTGTTTATTTGCATTTCTTGAATTGACTCAAGTTGTTTCTCTTTCATGTTCTGTTTTAATTTTGGGAATAGCCAAAAGTCACATGGTGCCAAACCAGAAGAATAAGGGTTACAACACAAACAACAGGAATGGCAATTTTTGTCTGCAATGGCAATTTTTGATATGGCACATCATTGTGTAAAGGAGCCAACCATTTTGCCAATTTTTTGGATAATTGGCATTGTGTCCCTGAACCATTTTAAAACCTCATTGGTGCAGACTTCATTAATGTTTTGATTACTGTACAATGAACATTATCAATTACTAACTAGAATAAAATTATTGCATTGATCATGTAAAAGATCAAGCTTATACAGCATGGGGAGGGGGGGGGGTATTTATGCTCCACTCATCAGTAGTCTGAGCAAGAGGAAGGATGCTAAAAGCATTTCATTTACTTAATCCATTCAAATGCCTTAATCACTCAATAAGATCATGTTACAGGGGACCAATCTCAGGATGTGGCCATTTGCAGAACTGAAGCCTTTCTTGGTAACAGCACCCTTTTGTTTCCCTCACTAATCTAATTGCTCTTCTCTGTGCCCATCCAACAGATCCACATACTTCCTAAAATGAGTATTCCAGACCTGCATGCAGTGCTTGAGATGTGGCCTAATCACTGCCTTATAAGAGAAGTATAATCACTTCCTTGTCCCTGCTAGCAAAATTCCTATATGCACTTCAGCAAACTATCTGACCAAAAAATTGCACACAGGTCTTTTTCATTTGCCCACCACCCTGAGCGTGTGCCACTACCACACGGTATGTTAATAGGGATTAATTACCCATAATAAAACACAGAAGATACCCATAAGTATTATCTTCTGTGGGTATCTTCTGTGTTTTGGGTTTTCATAAAAAAAATCCTGTCACAGGTAGTATGTGAAACAAAGGTTTGTAGTTTATATTGAACAGTACTGCAATGAATTTGATTTTTTTGCATATTTAAACTTTAAATTCACTCTTTAGTGATCTTTTGGATCAATAAAGTCTAAATAACATCAGATTAAGGGCCTTTTTTAATGTTCAACCTCTAGATCATGTTGCAATAGCACACCCTGATTACTGTCATTAACTGTCCTGCCACTCGCCACTCTTTGTACCATCTGCAAACTTATACCTTTTAAAATAATAAAAAAGAAAAGAAAAAAAAATTACTTTATAATTACATTTTTTTTTTCTAATTTGAAAATATTGATAAAATATTGATATAATTATAAATAGTCATTTCATTAAAAGGCAGAAAATTACAACTATATAGAAGGAGAATGCAAAAAAAGAATTAAAAATGGTCAAAATGGACCACTTTGGCAGTTTTAGTGTTAAGCCACTATTTCCCATACACCATTTAGTATCAACCAAATAACACCTTACAAAATAACAAAACTTACGTAATATCTTCAATGTCAAGTCCTCGAGATGCTACATCTGTAGCAACTAAAATCCTTACTACACCTGTTCTCAGATCTTCTAGTGCTTGTTCCCGATCACCTTGTTCCCTGAAAACATTATATGCATTCTTACTGACATCTAAAAAATAAATGTAACTGTGTTCTTTTAAACAGGAATTCAAATAATTTTCACGACTCAACCATAAATAGCCTCAAGCAATTTTATGTCCTATCAACTTAACTTTAAGTGATATAAAAACTGCTTTACTGGAAGCTGAATTAATTCTTTTGATCAGGGCAGTAGCTATAGTGACAAGTGAGATTTTTTTTTTTTTTTTTTTCAGTACAAGTATACACAAAACATTTATCCAAAAAGGCTAGTTGAGAGAAACATTTAATCTGAATTCAATTAAAACTACTGTAAAGAAAATGATGGCAAGGTACTATACAGAAAACTGTTAATAAAAAAATCAAACTGTAAACACTGGTTATGGTTTATTTGTCTATCTACTTGCATTTGGATGCTAGAGAGTCATAGGTATTATATTATAAGCATTCTGCTCATCTGCTAGGATTATCCTTATAGTTTTTCAGGCATGTGTATGGGTAATTCCTGTTTTTCATGGGTCTTTTGAAAGCCTTACATGACAGTGGGCACAGGTCATATCCTGGGGTTTCCAAGAGGAATGAACCATGGGTGAGTCAAATGTTATTATTTGGTAATGAGCTGACTGTTTTTGTTCCTTTTGTTAGCTGGCTATTCATCCTATGGTGTTCAGGCATATTTTGATGCATGTGTGCACAGAGGGATAATTTGGCTTCTGTAATTCCCCCCACCCCAAACCAGTCCAAATACATGACAACCAGTCAACACCCATTTACTGTCCAACTTCAAACTCACAGAACCTATTTTTCTTCTTCTTGCTCCTCCCGATTTATCCCTTCACTTCTGTTTTCTGGAACAGCCTTCCTTCATATGTATTTCCTGATATCATAATAAAGAAATTCCAGTCTTAATGTCAGCAGGTATCTTTTGTCTTCTGAACCTTCAACCCATGCATGATACTAAGTATTATGGGTATCCTTTGTGTTTTGGGTTTTCATAAAAAAAATCCTGTCACAGGTAGTACGTGAAACAAAGGGTGAGTAATCCTGTCACAGGTAGTACGTGAAACAAAGGTTTGTAGTTTATATTGAACAGTGCTGCATTGAATTTGATTTTCTTGCATATTTAAACTTTAAATTCACTCTTTAGTGATCTTTTGCATCAAAAGAGTCTAAATAACATCAGATTAAGGGCTTTTCTTATATGTTAGGAGCATTTAAATTAAACTGAGAATACTCTTGAGTTACTACACAGCTCCCATTTTATATTTAGACCTTTCTTTAATTCTCAATATATTAAAAACAGTAAAATGTGTTCTTGGATGCTGGAGAGCCATAGGAATAATACCATGAGTTTGTATTTCTTATGCAGAAAATATTTATTATATATCAATAAATATATGTGCTACTTGTACAGGTTAACACAGTGGCATAACAAGGAAAACTGAGTGGCTGTGATAGTAATGCACAAAGCAGGGCAGTCTCCAACCAATATTTTAATTTCAATTAATGTATCTGGCCACTGGGTGACAGATATAAGGGTTGGAACTAAATAATAAAAGCTACAGGAACACACAAAGAATAGAGACCACTCTAGATCTGCTTGTCTATGAATAGCCAGAATTCTAAAGGTGATTAAGAATGTTAGCAATTAATTTTCGAAATTATCTATGCAAACAAAAGGTGATGGGCAAATAATGGGGATATCTGAACTACATCAAGAGTAATGAAATGAGACCTAGAGTTGCACATTTTCTATTGGAGGACAGCAGATGATATCAATTCTTGTTTTAAAGATCAGAGGGTGCACCAACATTTAGGAGAAGGAATTATAATTTGTACAAATTTTAGAGAAGGTTGTAAAGAACCAATGCATATTCCATGGATGCTAGTGAACCTTTCTTCAGAAGTCAGTTTCTGCTCATCACAAACATGATGATATGTTTTTATATCTCATCATATTTAAAAATTTTGCAATGATGCCTGCATTAAATTTTACTTTAAAATTGGAAAATCTACAAATGAAACATTTGTATTCCTGTATTTAGCATACAGGGACTCTGTAAAAGGTGTATAGAAGTTTTTAACTGGCACTGCCATTTCAAAGTGGGAAAAGAGTCTGTTGAAAGTGGTCCATGATCTGGGCAATCTTGAACATATGAAATCTTATTTCAAGTGTAAACTTTGGTATTAATCAGCTTTCCAGAAATGTTTCCAAGAGTGAGAAAATTATTTAAGTGCCTAATAATTTTCTTAGAGGAACACTATTTCAAGGGGAATTTATCATCATCATCAGACATTTTCAATCCACTGCAGGATGAAGGCCTCTCCAGCAACTTTCCAGTTCCTTCTGTTTTGAGCACTGACCATCCATTTACCACCCATAAACTCATGAATTTCATCTATCCATCTCCACCTTTGTCTTCCAGGTTTTCTTCTAGCTCCTCTTAGGTACCATCCAGTTATTTTCTTAGTCCATCTGTCATCATGTCTTCGAGCTATGCGTCCTGCCCAAGACCATTTTAGTTCTTTAGTTTTGATAAGAATGTCCTTTACTTGAGTTTGCTGCCTAATCCATGTGTTTCTCTTCTTATCTAACAGTCTGATTCCCAATATAATTCGTTCCATTCTTCGCTGTGTAGTTCTTAGCTTCTCTTCCATTCTTTTGGTGAGTGCCCAAGTTTCACTTCCATAAGTCATGGTGGGGAGTATACATCGATTCATTATTTTACGTTTCAGACAAACTGGGATATTGCTCTTCAGTATGTGACTATATTTCCTGAATGCTATCCATCCACAATTTATTCTTCTCTTGACTTCCAGCCATTTATCATTATTACAGCTAATAACTTGTCCTAGATAAGTATATGACTCCACCTTTTCAATTACTGCTCCTTCAATCATTATTCCCCTTTCTGTGACATACGTGTTCATCATTACTTTTGTTTTAGCCATATTCATCTTTAGTCCAAAATCCTTACTAACTGTGCATAACTGATCAAGATTTTCCTCTAATTCTTTGGGATCGTGGCTTATGACCACAATGTCATCTGCAAATCATAAATGGTTTAGGTACTCTCCGTTCACACTGAATCCTTTCTGCAACCAGTCTAATCTTCTGAGAGCTTCCTCAAGGGCAGCAGTAAACAGCTTCGGAGATATTGTGTCTCCTTGTCAAACTCCTTTCTCGATTTTAAATTTCCTACTGTCTTTGTCTAGTCTAATAAAGGAGGTAGCATTCTCATATATTTTCTTCAAAATCATAATATGTGGGGTATCTATGCCTTGTCTTTCCAGTGCCCAAAATTGCCTTATGCTGTATGGAGTCAAATGTGAGGCATAATGGCGTTTTATATTCATTTGCTTTCTCCATTAGCTGTGATATTATGTGAAGGTGATCCATAGTTGAGAATCCTGTCCTAAAGCCAGCTTGCTCTTTCAGTTGATTCTCAAGTATTCTTTCTAATCTGTTAGTAGTGACCCTTCTGAACAACTTGTAGATGTGGGATAACAAGCTGATTGGTCTATAATTTCCAATTTATGATTCATCTCCTTTCTTATGCAGCAAAACTATGATTGCATTATTCCACTGCTTAGGCGTCACATCTTTTCTAATGCACTTTGTGAGTGAAGAGCCTTGCCAGTTTTTGTGTTATGTCTCTTCCTCCCAATTTTAACAACTCTACAGGAACTTCATCTTTCCCCGGGGATTTCTGATTCTTCATTTTCATCAATGCATGTTCTACTTCATCTGGAAGAATATCGGGTATGTCGTATGTGTTGGTAATTTGCAATCCATCTTCCCCACTGCTGGCATAATTTCCTCGCTCCTTGTATAATTCTCTGTAGTAGTCTTCTGCTATTTGAATTATACCTTCTCTGCTGTTTATAAGTACACCATCCCTATTCTTCAGTTTCAGTATTATTTGTCTTTCTGTATTACTGCTCATGGCTGCTGATTTAAATCCTTTGTTTTCCCTTAATGCTTGTTCTACTTTTCTTGTGTTAAATCTTCTTATGTCCTCTCTGAGTCTCTTTCTAATGGCTTTGCATAACTCAGTATACTCAATTTTTTCCTTGTCAGTGTTTATCATTTTTCACCTACGGTTCATCATAACAAGTGTTTCTTGACTAATTTTTTCTTCTTTGGATTTCTTTTTCCCTATAGATTTCTTGGGCTTTATCACTTTCAGAAAGTTGTAATATTCCTCGTCGATATCTTGGTCCTGAGCAGTCTGCAGAAGATAAAAATTGTTCTTAAGTTCCAGTACATACTGCTTTTTCTCTTCTGTTATCTGAAAGACCATATTATTTACTCGAGCCAGTTTTTTCCTTTCTTTTCTTACATCTATATCGAGTGTGCATCTTACCATTCTGTGATTACTTCCAACATTTACCTTATTCAGGACGGTAACATCATTCACAATATATCTTCTGTTAGTGAGACTCTTCCATGTCCACTTTCTGTTCACCCTTTTCTTGAAAAAAGTGTTCGTATTGACAATCCTCGAGATTCTGCAAATTCTACAAGTCTTTCGCCTCGTTCATTTTTTTCACCAATTCCAAAATTTCCTATAGTTTTGTCTTTTTCCAACTTTAGCATCGAAGTCCCCCATAATAAGTGTAGTGGGTTTTCTACTCATCTAGAAGACTCAATTTCGGTCTATAATTCGTCAACCTCTTCATCATCATGGCTCGATGTTGGTGCATAAGTCTTTATAACCTTTAGCTTGTACCTCTTAGAAATCTTGACACCCTTGGTTATGTACTTTTGAATTCCAAAATGTTTTTTAAATCTTTATGGACCAGAAACCCAACTCCACCTTCACTCCTTCCATTGGTGTACAGCAGATTTCGCCGACTGGGTAAAGTGCCTACATGGCAACTCAAAGGTCGCGGGTTCGAATCCCGCCTTGGGCTTGGATCAAAGTACTGCAAAAACCTTGGGAGGTGCATTATTATTATTATTTTTTTTTATGTGAACCCAAAAACGAGAAGTATTAGAACCTATAGTACCATGCTTGGGTTGGAGGTTGAGAAGATGAAAGAAGATATTTGTTGACATTGGACTTGAACTTCTGTAGATTGTATTTTTCAGGAAATACATATGAAGGAAGGTTGTTCCAGAAAACGGCAGCTGAATGAATAAATGAGAAAGATGAAAAGTTGGTTTTGTGGGTTTGAAGTGTTGATCATTAATACATGAGCTAAAAGAAAAATGGGATGCTAGCAGGTCAGCTTTATCCTTGGCTGAAGTAACAACAGAACCATCTGGTTTGGACAGAAGTGGGAGCAGAGATGAGCAAAAGTTGCAGCCAATAGCTTTGGCAAGAGACCAGAATGCTCAGCTACCATTAGGGCAAGAGGCAAGTTTTCTACTCTTAGCCTGTTCAAACTCTAGTTTGGACTGATTAATAACTGCTTTACAATTGTTGCGCTTTGGTGTAAGCAGAAAATGAAACTGAAGAATTAGAAACAAGCCAATTACAATATGCAACATTCTTGAACAGCCTTAGCACATTTATTGGAAAACCAAGGTTTAGATAAAGGACGAGATTTTAAAGTGGAGTGTGGGATAAAGGATTCCATGCCTGCAAGAACAATTTCACTGACAGGATCTGAGTAAACGTTGACATCAGAAGTTTTGAAATAGTAATCCGACCATGTAAAAGAAGAAAAGAAGTCTCACAGGTCATCTCATTTTGCATTCTTGTAATGCCAAACAACACGAGGTTGGGAATAGCCATGAGATAAAAGTTCTTTTGGAGAAGAGACAATCACCAAGTTGTGATCTGAAGTGCCTAAAGGACCTGTCACTTCAACCGTGTACTTAGAAGGGTTGTTTGTAAGGAAAAGATCAAGCGTATTGGCTGTATGATTAGGATTGTCCGGTATTCTTGTAGGTAAATGAACAATCTGTGCTAGGTCATTAGTAATTGCAAAAGCCTCAGCATCTCGACCTGCTGGGTCAGTGTGACTAGAAAACAGAAGCCAGCTGGAGTTGTGAACATTAAAATCACCAAGGAAAATTACCTCACTGTTAGGAAAGTTGGACTGGAGAAAGTCAAGTTGCAAAGAGAGGAAGTCAAAGAGCTCCAAGTGATTAGTGGAGTTGGGAGAACGGTAGAGACAACAGATGAATTTGACACAATGAGGTAGAGAGATTTTAAGCCAGAGAAGATCAAAGAGAGGAGATTCCAAATTGCCAAGTCTCTGACAGGGAATATCAGAATGGACATATACATTAGTACCACCTTTGAGGCGAAAGGAATCATACAGTGAATAATTTGGGCATCTGAGATGAGCAGTAGTTGAATCAACTGATAACTGAGATTCTGTCAGAAAAAGTACATGGGGTTTGGCAGACTGCAAGTGGAAATGGACATCGCTGAGATTAGAATTAAGACCACGTATATTTGTGAAATGAATTAGGAAGTGCTTGGGAGATTTAAATCTTTTCACAGATAAGCTTGCTCTATTAGTTTGACAATTCATGGTATATTCAATAGTAAGAAAAAGTGGGTGGGACATGCTGTATGAAGTAATGAAATTTTTGGATATGGCGTACACGTGGTAAGAATATACCCAGATCCTTGACATAACATGGTCTCAACAATGCTCCCCGCATACACACTACTCGGACTCCCTCCATTCACTATCTGGCAGAGTAGAGGTAGCAAGATTATACACTAGCTGATCCGGAAGCCACCTAAAGAGTTACCAATAGGTTCGGTCCGGTGTACTAACTAGCGGCCGGCCTGCGAACACCGTTTTAGAGCTGTACCCTCGAAATGTAAGGAATATTGGATCTCGCCACGACGTTCATCATAACCTCAAAAGTCATCAATCATACTGCATGATGGAAGAGATAGGGAAGGGTTGACCGGAACTTAGCTCTAGAGAGTAAACATGGGTTCCACCACTTCAAGTCTCCAATAAGCAAAGTGGTGGTATTTCACTGGTTGATGAGAGTCATCTACCACCTCGTACTGCCTGGTAACATAGAGGGGCGGTGTTCCTCCGTGTGGTGTGGGCGCCACACCTCGACCCCTGCATACGTTAGTTCACACCTGGGTGGTCACCCACCATGTACTTGTGCATGGAGGTTATACTCAGGATTACTAATAGTCCCACCATCTTGAAGGTGCAAGCAGAGGATTTGGCTGTTACAGACAGTCCTGACTTCGCCGAAATTGTGTCCACTTGACTTGAGTGTCACCCGAATATCTGTTCGATCAGTGTTTTAGACTCCAGGTAGCAAGTACAGCTTGTCTGGCATATCTGAGAGAATGTCTGTGACAACCTCAAGGACCAATTTATGCCCACAGAAGTCGATGTGCCAACAACTACCAAAAAAATACAGCAAATTTCCACTTGATAAATGTATAAGTGATTCATTTCTTCTTGTTTCAGCCAAACTGATGATATTCCAATTCACATTTTCTAATTCGTTTTCCAGCTCTAACATCCTGTCTTCACTGATGAGTGATCTTACGTTGGAACAGGCTAAGTTCAGTTTCCGTACATGGCAGCCTGGTTGAACCCAGCGATTCTTAGCTCCCTCTACTTCCACTCTGATCCTCTCGCTGCCGTAAGAGGGGGAGTGAAAGCCGCTGGGGACTGAGGGCCATTTGTTTTTTTGTGCTGTCATATGGTGGAGGGTCTTTTCCTCTTCACGCTGACCAGGTGTCTTGAAGAGAACCACTCTACACGTTCATTGCCACCTAAGTGACGTAACAGGGCTTACCATCGAGAAGGTGTGCATGAGTGGATTTTAGGGAGGCAGGCCAACCGGACTTCTAAATCTTCTGTAATAGAAAGATATTGTATCCATCAGTGTTTTAGACTGAGTGTCTGATAACACACAGGATACCTGTTCCCCTCCAAGGGGAATTTAAGTATAATATAAATATGCTTATGTCACTACATAATAGCAGTCATGGTCATTTTGAGTAATACTGCCAAATTTTGTTTATTAATATAGCAGTAAATAAATTATATAAAACAACAAAAAGGTTTCTATTTTTTTTATTGTATTTATTATAAAATGCCCTTGTAACAACATTTACAGCAGTACTTGAGGGCTTTCGTAATAACTACTGTAAAAGAAATATAAAACTGCTTTACATAGAATTTATTGATATATTAATAAATGTCAATTAGCAATTTCATTTGAAATAGCAGCCCACTCTAGCCTTTACACAAACATTCAATCTACCAGGCCCCTAACTTATCATAAAGTGTACAATGAAATATTGGTTACTGTTCTGATCACTAAAGGATTTAATGCCAATACTGACATATCTTTTGAAGCATGCAATAATCTGTAGTCAGTGCTCTCAGAAGCCCACTCTGATAATGTGATGAAATCCATGACATGAATCAAAGCTCATGCTTGTGATGCCAGTCTTATTAGCAGAAATTGAAACCTGCTGCTGAACACTCTGCTGGTATCCATGTAACATAATTTTGAACTGTTTTAACTTCTTGTTCTCAGAAATGCAGGTCTAATATTTTCATGGCTCATTCCACCAAACCAACAGCAGTGCTGAATAACTTCTCTCCCCCCAAACCCAATTCTAAGGTTTGGTTTGGATTTTATTGGCGCATTAGCAACTAAGGCTATAACCCAATTCTAAGAGCCTTCCTGGAGTTATGGGTATAAACTTAATCACTTTCGATGATTAAAAGTTTTCTTCAAAACTTTTAAGTGTTTCTTATCTGTGAATAAGGGTTCTGTATTTGGGTTTCACATATATACTGAATTAACAGCAACAATCTAATTTCTTTTCGAGCAGGAGTTAACATTTATCCTAAACATTTAGTATTAAGCATTCAATCCTTATATCTGATTGAATTAAATGATTTTGAGTGACATTTTAATTTCTCCGACCATCAACCTTTCTTTTTAGAAAGAATGGTGGTGAATTCAATCGCTAACAATCACGAGCTGTCATCCTTTCTGTGAGTAACTTTTAACAGCACAGCTGAAAATGTTCAGTGGAGACTGCCCTGCTTTCTGTAGTGTTGTTAATAGTTATTTGATTTTTTTGTCATCCTATCCTATCCGCACACCTATACAAAATAAGCAACATGATTATGATTTATCATTTTGATCTGCTTTACAAAAAGGCAAGTGTATTTAATACTGCAATTTGAAATTTAATTTTGTTCAGGCAGTGTATCCCCAAAACCAAGGGAACCAACTACGAAATTCATTTAATTGTAAAACGTTTTGAATGAACAGTTTAAGTAGGGTATCAAAAGTGAGTAAAAGTGTTACTGATCAAAGGTAATAAAATGTAAGGGCAGTTCAAGAAACTATAAAAATAGAACTGCAGATAGCACAATATAAACTGCTCTTTCTTACCTATCTCCATGTATTGATTGGCATTCAATTCCTTTAAGAGCTAGGTCACTTGATAGATCATCTGCACTATAAATCAGAGGGAAAAAAAAGGATATTTTTGTAAATAAACATAATGAATAAAGCCCCATAAAGTTACTAAAATAAATACAGAAGTCTCAATTATTACATTTCTATCAAAATTTGACTGTTGGCATTCATGGCGAGCAGACGTTTTTTTTTTTTTTTTTTTTTTTTTTGGGTAGTTGTTGGCACATTGGCTTCTGTGGCCATAATGCACCTCCCAAGGTTTTTGCAGTACTTTGATCCAAGCCCGAGGCGGGATTCGAACCCGCGACCTTTGGGTTTCCAAGCAGGCACTTTACCCATCTGGCTAGCCCGGTCAGCGAGCAGACGTATCTTGGCGGTGCTCTTCATAGTGATTACAGAGAATTAAAGATTAGAGGGGTTTAGTGGAGTAGAGTAGGATTACAGAGGTTTGAATATTGCTTTTAAATAATTTATTTAGTATACTGTAAAGTTTTTGATGTTTTTTCTCCCCCATATAATAGCTTTATTTTTATAATATTATAAATATAATTTTTTGAAAGTTACTGCATTTGATGGCATACAAGACACTTTTCCCCCCCGAAAAGATGCCTTGAAAAATCACCTTGTCCTATATGCAGAAGTGAGGATCATCGGCGTTGGGCAGGTTGTATTTCGCCATTTGGTCAGAATATTTTAAATTCTGATGGCTAATGGGATACCCTAGGGTACTTTTGGACTTGCAGAGTTGTTGTTTGGAATCAGTTTCAAGAAGTTTTGAAAGCCAGGGAACACAGGAAAAGCCTTAGAAAGTGATGGAATCTTCAAGATTCTTCTCCAGGTTTCTCAATAGTTTGCTTTAAAAGTTGGTACAACTGGCAGGCCAGTTAGTTCTGTGTAGGCTTTGGTGATGTTGAGTGTGTCTCCATATACAGCCATGTACTTTGCGTGTGAAGCGACTATAATCACGACAATGAATTATAATCATTGTGGGTGACTGGAATAAAATACAGAATAGTGTTAATTGTATACCAGTCGTTTTTAATCAGAACCCAGTTTCGTAACAATATTGTTTAATCTTAGCGCTTGACATTATTTTAAAGTATTTTACTTTCAGAAAATGGCTGCAGAGAAAAGAGGTTAAGTTACACCATCGAATATAAACTAAACATAATAGATTACGCTAAAAAACATGGTAACAGAGCTGCAGAAATGTTTTTTGGGCCACTGCCTATGGAAAAAATGATATGTGTCTGGTGGAAGCAAGAAAAAGAACTTCAAGCTGCTAAAAAAACGGAAACAACCTTCGTCATCCCACTCCACATTTGCTAGAAGTTGAAGATGTAAAAGAGTGGGTAGTAAGTGAAAGGAATTTAGGAAGAAGCATTTCTACCAAAATGATTATGCATAAGGCCAGGATATTAGCAGAAGGACAAGGAATTTCAAATTTTTCAAAAACAAAGTTGGTGTTACTGATTCATGCAAAGGCACGGTTTATCAATGAGTACAAAAACATCAACTGCACAAAAATTACCAGCAGATTATGAATAAAAAATACTAGAATTCCATAAACTTGTAATAAAGGCACGAAAAAGAACTTCTTTTGAACTTGGCTAAATAGGAAATATGGACGAGGTCTCACTAACTTTTGATGCACCATCCAATAAAACTGAATATCAAGGGTCTAAAAACGGTGTCAATAAAAATCACTGGGCATTAGAAAACACCTATCTTTCTGTACTATCAGTACCTGCTGTACCGATAGCACAAAACTGCCACCATTTTTATTATTTAAAAGAAAAACTCCACCTAAGGAAACACTCCAGAAGGTGTATTTGTTCATGTTTATCCAAAAGGATGGATGGATGAATCTGGAATGAATTTATGGCTCCAAAAATATGGGCAAGGCATCTGTGGTCTCTTAAGGAAACCATCTCTTCTCATTTGGGACCAGTTCATAGCCCATAGAACTGAAGGCATTAAAAAGAGGGTGAGAGAATTGAATACACAGGTACTTGCCATTCCTGGTGGACTGACAAGCCAACTGCAGCCTTTGGAAGTATCCATAAACAAGCCATTTAAGCAAAATATGAGAGAACAGTGGAACAAATGGATGGGAGAACCCGATTATGACCACACACACACACACACACACAAAGAATGAAAAAGCCCACTATTGCACAGGTGTGTGAATGGGTTAAGGAATCTTGGAGAAATATAAGTGGTAAAATAATTACAGACTTTCAAGAAGACAGGAATTAGTAATGCCATTGGTGGCACAGAAGACATTGCGTTATTTGAAGACAGCGATACCAACATTAGCAAGAAAGAGTTTTTGAGATTTTGGTTTTCAAAATGACTGAACTTTCCCTTTGCAGAACACTGTTTTTTACCATTCCCTCACTGTCCTTTTCTTCATTTTCAATTCTAGTGGTAGTTTTCTTCATATAAAATATTTTCTAATGTAGCTAAGATTCTTTTGTCTTTTAAATTGCTTTATTGGTAATTCAATAATAATAATAATTAAATAATGTATTATTATATTTAGTATTTTTAGGATGTATTATTATACTTAGTATTTTTCTTGCTGTTCTGATTGTTTAGGTAGGATGGGCTTTTTTTCTACCATACACATTAGAATAAACATTAAATGCCTAAATACAAACTTTCTTTCCTTAATTTTCCTTTCTAAAATGGGGGTACGTCCTATATGCCCATACATCTTATATGCCAAATACAGTACTTTCATTGATACTTAGTAAATTTTACAATGGTTGTAACAAGATCCACCTTGAACACTTTGTAAGAGGGTATCATGACTCATATGGAAATATGCCGATGGCAATTTCCACGTGAGTCATGATTTTTATCCTTTGCAGAACCTGTGGTATACATTCCAAGGTCGACCTAGTGGATAATCATAGCCCACCTGGCAATTCTTTTCTTTGTCACCATTGTACTGAGTGTACTCTTAAATTAAAATTTGGTGCATTGCTAGAACAATTTGAGTCAATGAAAAAAAATGGGTGCTTGCTCTCAAGAATAATGTAACTGGGAGCTTGTCAGAGACTCAAGGCTAGTAACCTACAAAGTGATGCACTCCTGACTTGGGCCCCAGAACAGAA
Source organism: Mastigoproctus giganteus (assembly GCF_048544385.1). Taxonomy (NCBI): domain Eukaryota; kingdom Metazoa; phylum Arthropoda; class Arachnida; order Uropygi; family Thelyphonidae; genus Mastigoproctus; species Mastigoproctus giganteus. The sequence continues at coordinate 220,394,968 of NC_143578.1, forward strand.
TAACCAAGTGAAAAACCCAAGTTTCCGGGAGAAAAAACCATTCTACCTTCACCTGAGACCAACTCAGCCACATGAAAAAGGCCCATAAAAATTCCCCCACCATTGACGGGACCCCAACTCAGTCGTTTCCTTCCAGTGTTGGGATGGTGATCCTGTCAACTGTGCTACCCATGAGGGCAAAGTGTTAGTAAGCTCCTTGTGACATTGATTCTGTAAGGACAATATTCATTCATTAACCTATATTCAATTTATTTTGGCATGATTCGTATGTAAATGTAAAGAATTTTTTTTTTTTTTTTAATTAAAAGTGCTTAGCATATAGAGTAATTCCTTTACATAGTTTGCAAAAACATTTGGGTATGCAGATTAGTAGTGGTAATGGGGTAATGATTCACTTTCAATTGATGTCCAAATATTGATGTCCAAATACCTTATACGTGACCTTTGAGGATGAGTAATCCTTTGGAAATGGCCTCCGTAGCCGAGTGGTCAGGAGCGGGAGTGCAGTAGCACACGCTCTTTGAGTAGACCGGGGTTCAAGCCCCTGACTGCTGAATACGGTCGATCTGCCAACCCGCACTGGACCAGCATGGCAGATTATGGTCCATTTCCCTCAGCATGAATTGTTGAGGAGGCTTCCATCCTGCAGTGGGTTGATAATGGCTGCACTTTACTTTTTACTTTTAATCCTTTTTATAAATCAGTGAGCCACCAATGGAGAGAGGAAATTATCTCTTTAATAATTTTGTTTCATGCAGCATGGTAGTTTGAATTTGTTATAAAGTCCTGATGAAATGGGTATAAGGCAGAGAATAGATAAGGCAATTTGAATCTAACAGTGTTTTTGCATACCATTAGCTTCAAACCGAAAGTGTTAAATTATGCCAGAGTACACAAAAAGACGGCAGAAAAACATTTCAATCCTCTTCCAAATGGGAACTCAATACAATTATTTGTAAATTTGTTTCGAATAGAGCCACTCCCCGACTTATATAAGGGTTGCGTTCCGTGGAACTCTACATAAGTCAGAATTTCCCTAAATGCTTATGCAGCACACACAAATTTGATTGAAGCAAAAAAAAGAAATGTTTGATGAACATGTAAATATAATTATTTATTCAATTTTTTTATCTCAGGCACAGGAAAAATTACAAAAGTGTACAAACTACAAAAATTTCAAAAAACAGAGAGGAGACAGGCATAATGTCAGCAACTTTTACCTTTCGAGCATCGTTGCCAGATTTAACTCTCCAGCTGATAAGCACGCCGCTGCGGAAGTTGAGGGCTGTGGAGATTTAGAAGAGGTTTTTTCCAACACATCGCAAAATTTCTTTGTAGCTGCAGAATTGGTACTGATGACTCCACCGCATACTTTAATGTTTTGGAAACCAGCGCGATGCTTGAACCTATTAAACCACCTGTTGCTTGCCACGAACTTGACTTGGGGTTCGCCATACTTATTCTTAATATCTTCATAAATACTTCTTGCTTTTGTTTGAATGGCCATTAGACTCAGGGGCACTCGCTTCTGAATCTGATTTTCTATCCATATTATTAATAGCTTTTCCATCTTCAATACAGCACCTGAATGCTGTTTTGTGATCACAGTTGATCTTAAATGCATTGTTCCTTTAACACATTCTTTTACACGTGCACTGTCCCTTAAAATAGTATTCACTGTTGAAGCAGTGAGACCTAATTCCGTGCAACAGATGACAAACTTTGTCCTACTTCGTACTTCTTAACTAATCATCTTCATTTCTAAATCAATTTTGTTTTGTTTCCTAGCATTGCCAGCACTTGCACTTTCTGTTGTCCCTTTCCCTTCATCATTGTAATAAGTAAATAGGATTGAAGAGAAGATTCTGAAAATTTATTTGTTTTTTTATATGATTGAAGATTTCAGTGAAGGGGGAACTTATTTCACCATAATACTGTACGTAAAAACCGACAGAATTCCAGTTATTGGTATTATCACAAATGCAATAAGATCAAGTTTACTACTAATTTATAATAGATTGTGCTAACAAAAAAGCCCAATAAACCGGAAAGTGCAAATTGCTTTATGGTAGTGACTTCCAGAAATATGTTTTAGAAAAATATCACAAAGACGTTCAAAACTGATTCTTATAACGGGAACAAATGATAACGATGAAAGGGTAGTGCAATTTCCATTATAAAAATTTCAACATCCAAGGTCTTGGAACAAATTACCAAAACACACACACACACACACACACACACACACACACACACACACACACACACACACACACACACACACACACACACACACACACACACACACACAATGTGCTGTTAGGTTTACATTACGATATTTTCACGATACCTCCATTTATTCCTATGGTACGCAAAATAATTTTGCCACGATTTTTTTTAAAGTTTTCACCGGCTGGCAAAAACTTATGTAAAGTCGAATTTCCATAAGTCAAGTATTACTTTAGCCGGGGAGTGGCTGTATATAAAAATAAAATATTTCATTAATTCCGTAGTAATTAATATGTAATATATATACATTCAAACTTGATTATAGCATCAAGGGGACCAACAAAATTTCCTCGTTATAACCGTTATTAGATATATCAGTGATGAGTTAAATGTACCTCCTATTTTTTAAAATTCTCAATAACTTGATAAAAAGATAGATTCAAAAAATAAAAGAAATACTAGAGAGAGAAAAATAACACAGCATTAATATATATTATTTGTATGAATATGCTTGTATTTGGTTTTTTAAAACAATCCATCAACCATTGTTACATACAAAATCGTCATGTCCAAATTGTTTAGCAAATTTTTCCCCTTGGGCATTCAAAATCTGACTGTCTATTGAAAATCCAGCACTTCTTTGTGTAGTGAACCGTCGAAGCAATATTTCATCAGTGTTTGTACCCATTTCATTATGTTCTTTTCCAGTGCCGATATGTAAACATCTTTATTCTTCCACAACGTCATTTTACACAAAGCGTGTAAAATGTTTTTATACACTTCAAAAAATGCAGTGTGTAAAAAGATTTTACACACTTCATTTTTTGCATCACATTCTAGCTCACGAATAATTGACTTTTTTGCAAATCAAGAGACACTTTCTTTTGTTAGAAGACACGTTTCCGAAGGAAGGGTTCGTTTCTAATTGATTTTATATAAAATGACAATAAAGTGATACAAAGTTCTTAGAAGTCCCGAAATGCATACAAAGTTCTTATACACACAGTTGAAAAAATTCTTAGAAGTCCTGAAATAAATTTATGGTTCAGTGAATGCAAGACAATCTGTAAATAGGGTAACATGACAATTGAAATGCAAATTCACTATTGTATAGTCCCCATCCCAAAAAGGACAAGGTCATAAACTGGCAGCTAATCCGATGCGATGTGGGTGGTTATAAAAGCTCACTCGCCCTTTTCATTTTGGTCTATTTTAAGAATTTGGTTTTTATTAATTACCTGAGCAATTGAGAGGACGCTGGCAGCCTTGCTTGGCCAGACATACAATTCCTGTGCTCCTCAGAATATTGTGTCAAATAGTGTTTGAATTGGTTTTATTCTGTGTTTTGAGAGTTCCACTCGTCAAGATCTATCTGCAGACATCTATATCATCTAAGGTAACCAAAAGATATGATTATTTAAAAATTTTGATTTCGCCGTATGCTAGGCAATATGGCAACGCTTTATACGCTGTCCATTGGTTAACATTGTAGAATTTAAATGCTTTGGCTGTGTTCTTTTAATATAATTAATTTTAATTGAGTTCAGATATCAAGACAACCTTTCAATTTCTGAAAATATGATTTTCATAAAGATGGATACTATATCAGGTTTTTATTGTCAATTATGTGTTGTATATGTGTGAAATAATTATGTCACTTGGAGGCGGCCATATCATCTTTCGCGCTAAGAACAAAGGGCTTTCCCTGCTGTTGTCTTTTTTGACTCTTGATGTCATATCACCTGACCTGAACCTGACCACGTCATTGGCTGAGATCTGTCACCAACTACAACTACAGTGAAAATTAGGTAAACCAGGTAATAATTGACTTTGATAATCAAAGTAATATGCAAATGAGTACAGAATATTTAAGATAGGTTGTGCCTCTAGGACACACACTAATAGCACGTGACTTATATTGTAAATCCTATTGGTGGTAGCTGTTCTTGTGTAGCACTTCATAAGTTGATTCACCTTGCAGATGATACTAACTTGCAGTGGGTATTATCTGCCCTCATTTTCTGAGCTCCTTCTGTGAGACTGTCTTGCCACTCACTCATCTGCAGTGAACTCGCCAATCTGTATCTGCTCAAAATGGAGGAAATCGGCTGCAAACAAAACCCTGCCTGTCACCAATAACCCTGAAATAGCAAAACAACATGAGGGATCTCAAACTGAACCTCCCCATTAAGAACAAAAAAAAAAAAAAACCCAAACAGTACCAAACTTGATCGGGAAACCATGTCAAAATCTCAAAATAGAGGGACCATGGAACCTCCCCCTCCCTCAAACTGAGTACACCGACAAGAGACAACCTGACCTCCCCTTGACCCCAACATGCCTGAGGGGACAGTTATCCAACAATTGCTACAACTCAAGTAGCTGTTGTTATTTGGTTTTTAGGAGCATTAGCAACTAAGGCCATATTGCTCCAGGGATATGCGGTGGTCATTCCCTGACCTTTTCACATCCTCCATATTTGGTGGCTCACGGGCTCGAACCCCCGGTCTAATCAAGAAGCGTGTGCTATGCACTGCTGCTCCTGCCCACCTGGCTACGGAGGTGCCATTCACTCAAAGTAGCACTGGAGAACTTGCTCAAAGAGCCAACTAACAGAGTTAAAACATTTCTTAGGGCAGAAATCGTCACCCTATGGAATAAGCTGGAAAGCGAAAAGGCAACTGCAAAATTGGAAGCCTACACTGACTGTGGAGTAAAACAAATGGAACAGCGTGACTCCACATATGCCCAAGCGCTGAGGAACCCACCATCGGACTTTATATTCCCGAATTTCAGGAGCTGGGCTACCAGACAAACAACTTGGGTGGCAACCTACAGACTACACTGTAAAAAGCGTCATCACCCAAACCTAACCTAGTGGTACTTAAACTCCTCACCAAATGAAGGTCATATGTCCAGTGAGGAGGTCAAGAAGACCGTCACGGACTCCTTGACAGATGACTTAAAGAACACTAAAATCAAGTCAATTCGCAAAATGCAAAATACAGGAGTAATTATAGAGACAACCACAAAAGAGGATGCTGAACTGATTGTTAAGAACCTTAAAATACCATCTCTGGGACTCCTGGCTGAACCCCTAGACAAAAGGGCCCTTTGTATACTGGTACTAGATGTGGACAAAGGTCTCCCTCCAAGAGGACTTGCAAAGCGAAATTTTCCACAGTAACTTAAAACAGGAACTCTTGGATGAAGAACCGACTTCTCGCATAATCCCTAAATTCCAAACAAAAACCAGAGCTGGGCATGCCACTAACTGGATCTTTGAGCTATCACCCAAGGCCTGGAAGATCCTCTCCCAGCAAACAAAAATTTACATAAACTGGGGCAACCACCGCTTTAGGGAGCATGTAGCCGTTCCCAAATGTTTCAGTTCCTGCCGTTTCGGCCCACACACACACACACAAAATCTGCCACCTGTGCCCACTGTGCCGAAATGGGGCATGAGTACGCTACATGCCCAAAAAAGTCTCAACCTCCCACATGTGCGAATTGCAAGGCCCTAAAGGTGCCAGCCAACCATTCACTCCGTGACAGCAATTGCCTAGTTTATCTCAAAGTCAGAAGCGCTCAAGAATAGAATATGGGGAGTAACAGACCAAACCTAAATATCCATACTGTGAAAATAGCACAACATAATGCTCAGAGGTCCAAGGCTGTTGTTGCTGCACAACTGGTCAAAAAGGCAGATGAAGAGAACTTAGATGTGCTGCTCCTTCGGAAGCCATACACTTATAACAAGGAGGTAAAAGGCTACCCCTTGAGATTTAAATTGGTCCAGGTTGATGGTGACACACCCTGTGCCACGATTGTCATTTCCATTCCAGAACTGACTGTCACCAAAATCACCGATCTGTGTGTGCAGTAGAATTGCCCCGGTGGTGAAATTACACGTGTGCCCATGTAATTTCACCACCGGGGCAATTCTACTTAGCTTCGATATACTGTTGACTGGGGGAAAAGATATTCTTCTTGCCACCTGATATCTACAGACCATCCAGCTACAAATGCCAAATGCAAAACTCATTGTAGGGGCTGATGTTAACTGCAAGTCCCCACCCTGGCACAGCCAAACTCAAGGTCACAGAGGAAATAGAAATGGCCAATGTCTTGAGGACTACCTATCTAACAGCAACCTGGTCATTCTGAACAAACCTAATTGCCTGCCAACTTTCTCCAGTACGAAGCTACCATAAATGTCACCTTAGCCTCAAGCTCCATTGCCCAGCACCTTACTTCCTGGACAGTCTGAGAACTGGACCACCTCTGACCACAGGGTACTAACCTTCCAACTACACCGTTCCCTAGTCACTCAACCAACCAAACTCAACAAAGAAGATATACCCTGAATAAGGCTGACTGGAACCTTTTTAGGGAGGAATTGACCAGTGCAGCCAGTCACTACAATCCTAGTGGCCTCAGTCCAGACCAGCATCAATGCACAATTACACATCTCATCACTAATGCTGCAAACAAGGCTATTAAAAAGAATGTCTACAGAACTCCAGGCTCCTAGACGCATTTACCAACGAAAATGCTTTCAACGTGCAAGAAGAACATGGCCTCCAGAAGAAACAGAGGCTTTACTGCAGCAATATCGAGTGACCAGGAACCAGTACATCACATCACAATAAAACAGCACAAAAGGTGCTCATGGATGCCCTGGTAAGTACTGAAGGGAATGCCGACCCCTGGGGGGGTTGTGTACAAAGTGACCACTAACTGACGAGCTCCCCAGAGGCAAGGTCATATCAACCACAAAATTATCGAACGGACACTACACCAGATCGTGGCAAGACACTGTCAATAATATTCTAGACGCTACATTCCAGCAGCCTGTTGACCTACACACAATGGAATAGCTACTGTAAGCTCTGTAAGGAAAATGAAACATATTGCACAACTGCAATTGAAGAATCCTTCACCCCAACTGAGCTAAACTTAGCTGCATCTAGAATCAGAAACAAGAAAGCTCCGGGCAGAGACATGCTCTATCCAGAAAGCCATTGAACTTATTCCCACTACCATACTCAACCTGTTAAACCACTGTCTCCACCAAGGATTCTTCCCCACACAGTGGAGGACTGCAACCATTAGACTTATATTGAAGAATGCAACTAAGCCATATGATCTGCCACAATCTTACCGGCCCATTGCACTGCTGCCAGTCTTCAACAAACTTCTCGAATGGATGATCTCCCATAGAAGCCCACTACAATCATGCTGGTCTCTCCTCACCTAACCAGTACGGTTTCCGGAAAGGACGCTCCACGGTAGATGCACTGGAAACAATCACTGAAGCTGCTACCAACTGCAACTCCAAATACTTTATACTAATCTCCTTCAACTTTGCTGGTGCCTTCGATTCCCTCTGGTGGCCCAGTGTCCGGGGCAGGCTACGGAGGGCACAATTCCCAGAAAACTTATATAGATGCATCAAGACCTATCTTCAGGACCAGTGAGTTGTCGTGTCCGCTCTCCACTGCAGTGTCTCCAGACGATGCCCTCAGGGGTCTGTCCTGGGGCCTCTCCTCTGGATGATTTGTTGAACACCAATGTTGTTATTTGGTTTTTAGGAGCATTAGCAACTAAGGCCATATTGCTCTGGGAATATGCGGCGGTCATTCCCTGACCTTTCCGCATTTGGTGGTGACAGGCTCGAACCCCGGTCTAATCTAGAAGTGTGTGCTATGCACTGCTGCTCCTTCCCACCTGGCTACGGAGGCGCCCCCTGAACACCAAACAATATTGTACAGACCCAGGCCTATGCAGATGACCTGGTCATGCTCTTTTCTGCCAATAACAGCCCAACTGGAAGCGACTGCCAACCAGGTCATCTCCACCCTTCAAGCTTGGGCAGAGCATAGCAACCTAAAGATCTCCCTGGAGAAAACCAGTTCAATCCTACTAAAAGGTACCCTTGATTTGAGAAGACCATCCCAAATCAAGGTCAATGGTGTTACAGTAAAACTAAAACCAGAGCTTAAATATCTAGGTTTGATCTTAGACAAAAACCTTTCCTTCACCCTTCATCTAGACCAACTCAGGATTAAGATCAGGAAGTATGCTGTCCTCATAGGCAGTTACTTGCGCTAGTTTCACCACTGACTTAGCAAATAACAGAAACACTGAAAAGAGACAACGAACATCTAACAGACACCTGGCAAGAAAGAAGGCAGACCTCAACTAAAAGCGCTGTCACCAAAACATTCCTCCCGGATGTTAGGGCCTCACACCTGGCTGGTTTTCACCAGGACTCTATGCTACCTACCTCCTCACTGGACATGGCTCCCAGAAAAAACTACATGACTTCGTAATTTCAGACTCACCCTGCTTCTGGAGAGCATCAGACGTGGGAGCATCTTGCCCACAGCTGTGAAATCTACGAGGACTTCAGGAGGATCCTAATAACGAAACTACACTTCAACTACCAAAATCAAGAGCACCTCACCCTATAGAATGAAGAAACTTAACGAGTCCTGACTCAATTTGCAATGGACCTATTTACCAGGCAGAAAGCTCTACCACCACCACAGTATCCGAATCAATAGGTCAACAGTTGACAACCATGGCTGCCAACTGTTGCTGCACATTGCTGAGCCATGGATGCTAACACCTTGGACCAACTTACAAAAGATTTGACCGACAAACCATCCAGAGTATAGAACCCAACTTTATCCCTCACATCTCAAGTAGTCAACTTGTCTCCCCACTTGGTTGGGACAACACTAGCAGTGCAATCAAAGACAGGGTCCACACATACCTTGACAAATTCCTCATCATTGACCCCTGGACCAAGATATGACACATCTCATCAAGAAGAGACCTACCACCGATCCCTGGACTTGACCATCAATATCTTGGACTCCCGGTTTTGACCTCCCCACTATTCATTATCATGGACTACTGGACCAGCCTTCAGTCTGGATACGACAGAGAGCCCATTGTCGGCTCCTATTGACTGGCCATGTTAGCCGTACCCTGCACTTGCGGGGTCTCTCTCTCTCTCTCTCTCTCTCTCTCTCTCTCTCTCTCTCTCTCTCTCTGGGGTGGTTCAAATGTGGAAGAACCTCAGTGCATGATGAAGAAATCTCATGATGCCTAGAAACTGCTGTAACAAGAGTTTTGCAAACATTGAGGCATTAATCCTGAAAGATTACCGTATTAACATCAAAGAACTAGCTGCAGAGCTCCATATTAGTGTAGAATCTGTGAACATCATCCATCAAACAGTTGCATATGAGTAAATTTGCTAGGTGCATTCACAGACTTCTGACCCCTTACCAGAAGAAGGCAAGGGCACAATGTGCACATGAAATGTTGTCCATGTGCCAGGAAAAGCAAGAGGAATTTTATCATGGTTAGTCACCATGGATGAAACTTGGATCCATCACTACGATCCGAATGGAAACAATGGAATCATACAGAATTGCCCCCCCCCCCAAGTACTGGCATGGTGAAGTCAGTTTTTTTTTTGGGGATCACCATGGCGTAATACTAGTAGATTACCTTCAAAAGGGCTGTGCTGTGATGGTGAAGTATCATTCCAATCTCCTCGTAAAGCTACGTGCTACTATAAAAGAAAAAAGACGGGGAAAGCTGTCAAAAGGTGAGCCACCTGCTCCACAATAATTCCCTTGCACATTCCTTACATGCTATAGTGATGTGTTCCCATGAATGTAGGTTTGAAATATTACCGAATCCTTATTTCTCCAACTTTGCACCCTCAGATTTTTTACACTTTTCTGCTGCCAAGTTATGGTTTGAAGGACAGTCAGAGGACTGCTCTTCAAACCACTGTCTTCAAATCATTCTGCCATTCTGGCTGGTGACTATGCTGAAAAAGTGTAATGCATAGTATTTGTTTGTTTGAAGGACAGTCAGAGGACTGCTCTTCAAATCATTCTGCCATTCTGTCTGGTGACTATGTTGAAAAAGTGTAATGCATGGTATATGTTTGTTCCCACCACCCCCCAGTATGTTCAAAGAATATAAAAATATATTTTTAAAAGGGAAGAGACCGTTAGTACGCTAACACTTATGTTCATTATACTAACACTTATTCAGAATTCATATTCACAGTACTTTCACTATTTGTAAGTTTCATGCTATTTAGATTAATACTCAAGGTAATGCAAGTTATAAATCTTGACTGCACTATTTACCAATAAAATCATAAATAATAGAAAGAAATAATAGTTTTAGTCAGAGTACTTACACAGATTTCCTGGAAACGAAAATTATCACTTTATCTTCTGGTGCCATATTTCTGATAAAATCATATACCTATATATTCAAAAATTGGATATCAGTTCATTAAACAGTCATGAACAATATAAAGAAAGCTTAAAACAAACAAAAAATTTCATATTATAGCAAAAAAGTCATTTTTTACTTACAGCATCTCTCTTTTCATCATTAGGTAATATAATCACTTCTTGGGTTACACTATGGACTGCCTGTAAATTGATTAAAACCAATAATTAAACAATAAAAAAATAGATGCACTGAGCAGCTGAGTCACTCAAATAGACAATTTAATTTATGTGAAATATTCTACAGTGCTTCTACCAACCTTAAAATGGAAAAAAAAAAATAAATAAAAATATCCAAAGATATAAGAAATACAAGGTCAAATGCACAGATCAAATAATGAATATCTGCATTACACAGTAGCACCATATAAAAAATAAAAATATTTGAATAGTCACCCACCCAGCCTCAACAGGCAGATACAAGAATCCTGGAATGCAACTGTTCTTTAAATTAGTTACCTAACTAATCGAAATAAATATTACTGCACCTGTAGATGGTGTGCTTGTGTTAGGTGAGTATACCTTACTCATTTTGGTTCAGCACAAGAATATGTCCTTGCACTTCTGCTAGCCTCATAATTAAAAATAAGGCACTGGCAGAAAAATAGGTCACAGTATCTAAATATATATTATTAGCATAATATTACTATTCTTTCACACCGTGTAGAAATGACCTGGGTTCAATCCTGTCAATGGGAATTTTTATGAGCTTTTTTTCACACTATCTGTGTTGGTAGGTCTCAGACAAGAGTTACATGGTTCTCTCTCTCTCAAAAATTTTGGTTTTTCATTCCACAAAACATAAAATATGAATGTTTTAGTTGCCTTAGTGCAAATATTAAACAAACATACTTTTAGGTTTCTAGATAGCTTTCCAGCCTCCATGTTGGTGAGAAATTCCACCTGGGCCTTATCATTTTCTAATGGTCTGTTCCCAATCACCCCCTACATCCAAAACCTTGGCTGATTAAACAAAAATGATCCCCCCCCCACCCACACACACAAATCAGATTTCTTAATATGCAGCATAGAGGCATGCCAGTACACTTTGATGAGCACAAACACAGGCTTCAAGGGCAGGTCATGGAGTTTTGTCAATGATATATAGGAATTTTGCTAGCAGGGAAAAGGAGGTGATTGTCCTTCTGTATAAGGCAGTGGTCAGGCCATGCCTTGAGTACAGGTCTGGAGGCCTCATTTTAGGAAGGATGTAGATTTGCTTGAGTGTGTACAGAGAAGGGCAACAAGATTGGTGAGGGGAATGAAGGGATCCTCTTACCAAGAGAGGCTTAAGTTCTGCAAATTGCAGTGGCTGGAGACTAGGCACCTGCACAGTGATCTGATTGAGGTGCACAAGGCATTGAATGGGTTGAGCACGCTGAATTCTGATGGGATCCTTCCACTTGTTCAGATTACGAACCTAAGGGGAAATTAAGAAAGGACAGATGTAGAATAGATGTGCAGAAATTTGCCTTTAGCCAGTGGGTGGTTAATTGCTGGAACAAACTTCCAACTGTTGTGGAAGTTGATAGGTTGAATAAATTTAAGGAGGAACTGGACAGGCATCTGGAGGGAATGGTGTGATTTTTTTTTTGGCTGATGCTGCATAAGCTCATACACTTGCTTTCTTGCATCACATGCCACTACTACTACATTTAGAATATTCCTGCCAATGCTCATTGTTTATTGCCACTAGAGCTTAGAAGTCTGCACAGGCCTACATTTTTTATTTTTACCCGGTCTGACCCGAGCCCGGATTTGTTTTTCAAATTCACCCCCCCACACCGATTGAAACTTTTTATATAATTAAAATCACTAGTATTACTTTGAAGTTTCATAATAATAAAATAAACTTTCAGATTCAAAATTCAATATTAATAATATAAAAATGAAAATGTAATAAATTTTCAATTTACCATAGTAAGTCCAAAACGAATATCAATATCCACCACTACTTAAATTAAAAAATTAGAACTGACTGTCACTGGCAATTCTCACTGTATAAATGATATATAAGCATTCCCCTTACTTGTATTTCTAAATTACTGGTCAGTATTGGATATAGCAAAGCAGTTAAGAAAGTATTACAAGTGAATTTTCTTAGAATTGAAAGGTCAACCCAAAATCTCGGATACAGTAGAACTAGAGATTAATGGTATCACACTTTTAATAAATATTGTATACTGTACACATAAAACTAAAAAGGAACCCATTGCCAGGGGACAAATAATGACTCATACTCTTGATATAACAAAAATTGCAACTTAATGCCTGCTTAAGGGTAAAGGCTACTTCAATGAGAAAAATACAAACCGGGTCATTTCCACGAAAGAGTACAAATTTCAGTGAATTTTGGAGATGGCAAAGTGCGCCTTATTGGTCAATTAAAAGTGTCAACAGACAACTAATAGACGTTTTTTCAAAAAAACCTTTGAGAATCTAAATACATAACAAAATATTTAAAAAAATATACACGTAGGCAATAGCTTGAAATGTTCGGAAATAACAATTCATTACGATTATTTGTACCCGAAACGCGTCCGAACTTCGTTCGTGTTACTTTCGTAGTGTGTGTGTGTGTGTGTGTGTGTGTGAGAGAGTGAACGCATAATCATGTTCTCATTCTCTATCACATGACAAACTCACTATTTATTGCTATATTATTGTATCATGCACTATTTGGCCAAAGAAGAGGTGCACTGCCATGAAAGTTACCATGTTTTTGATTTTAAGCGAGTTTTCCTTAAGTGATTTTAACATTTTATCTTGTATAAAACATGTTAGTATTTTATACAAGATAAAATATATTTCTATAATTTTTAGTATATTATTTGTATTTACTCTTATTTTAATTTTACTTATTTTTGTATATTTATTTTAATAAATTTTAGTAGGTTGTCTCAAGTAATTTTTACTCTTGATATGATCCCTAACACACAAGGCCTTTTCTATAATATTTAAAAGTAATAATAAGACAAGCTTACAGCAAGGTCAAGGGTACCAACGAAAACTTGCATTGGTTTTGTCATGTACTGCTCTGCTAAATCTCGTACACCTGGTGGCCATGTTGCACTAGTCATAACTGTCTGTCTCTCAGGACGAATACCAAGCAAAATCTTCTTTATCTGAGGTTCAAATCCCATATCAAGCATTCTGTCAGCTTCATCTAGCACCTAAAAAATAAAAATAACACATTTATTTATTTTCAGGTAAGTTCAATCCAAAATGAATGGGTAGTGTGTTAATAAGATAGAAATAATAATAAAAAAAAGATATCTTCACTGAATGTCTAAAGAGTATGAAAGAGTTGGTTTATGCAAGGGTACTGCAGTTCCATCATTTCTACTACCCAGGTAGTACGAATGCATTGTTTATTTGTATCTCATATTGTAATCCCCTTCACAACAAGTTGCTGAGATATTGCACTGCTTTGAATAAGTAACTCTTCACCAGTGGAGAAGACTAATGTTACTTATTCTCAGTAGATACCACCATCCTGGTTGGCATGCAACACTGCCATCGCACGCCAATGCCACTTGATTGTTGCTGTGAATACTACTTACAGTTTCTTCCAGCAACACTTCTTTTGGCTTTTTTAATGTCTGTCTATTTGGTACGCTGCTTTTATTACTTCCCACATCAAATTTTAAAGCAAGTCTCTTTACGATTCTTTTTGTTTTTTAATATTTGGTACTGTATGTTGGCCAATGCCAAATTCTTCAGCAATTTTTTTCCCCCCAGGGACACCAATTTCAAATTGTTTTATCACTTTGAGCTTGTTAATGATAGTTGAGGTAATGTGTTTTCTTTTTATTCCACTTTTCAATTCTTTAGAACCCATAATTATATAAAATATGTTAACTTATGTACATATATACGTATAAAGAAGTACTGAAATGAAGTGATATAAGCAATAACATCCGTCTGACTCAGAGTCAACAATACTGAACACCACGCAAGACAATGTAATCTACGTTCTGTCTCTCTCTCTCTCTCTCTCTGCACAGTCAGAGTGACTTATCTGCCTTCCTAAATCCCATGTGTGTTTCAAAGTGCTCAACTGTGAACAGAATTTTTCATATTTCGATATGGATTATCCGGATTAACTGTAACTGGATTAGCGAGGGTTTACTGTATTTACATTTAGGATTTATATTCACATTGAACTTCTGGTGATTGAAGGCTGAAATCAGGCACTTATACAAGGTGTGATGAAAAAGTTTGGGGACTGACTTTGTATTTTGAAACTGTGGCATTATAAACAAGTTGCCAGTTACAACTTGTCATGACACCAGTGACTCATCTAGATATAGTGATGCACAAATTACATGTTTATTAGCAGTTAATCTGAACTGGCAAGCATTAAATAGATGTTTTATTGCATTTTAAAATGAGCAATTTAACTGAGCAGTGAATCTGCATCAAATTTTGTTTAAAATTTGGGAAAAGTGCAACAGAAAACTGAAGATTCTATGTGTTATTCAAAGACTTTTTCAATAGTCTGCAAAGTTTAAGAAGGCTGCTTATTTGCTGAAGATGATCCTCACCCTGGCCACCCTTCAATTTCAAAAACCAATGATCCAATCACTCATATCCTGATCAGGAGTGATTGCATTTAATTACTTGTGAAGCTGCCATGAATTGTTATTTCTTATGGGGCATAGAATGAATTTTAACGTAAGATTTGGGAATGTGATGTGTTTCAGCCAAATTTGTCATTAGTTACATTAGAGATGTCAAAATCTCTTAATGTTAAGATCTTTGCCAATGTGTTGTTGATCCATATTTTGCTTCTTCTATCATGCTTACATGGCCATGACTATGAAATAAATGCGCAGTCTCCTCAATGGAAAACTTTCATCTTCTCTAAGGCCCCAAAAATGAAGTCAATTTGATCAAATGGGAATATAACATTTATTAGATTTGCTCTCAGTCACAGGCACTGTTCATTATGAATTTATTCTGCGTGGTGAAATAGTAAATCAGGAATACAAAAAAAAAAAAAAAAAACACGAAGAAAGAGAAGAAAGAAGAAATTCAATCGCAATTGCACAAGGCTGTTCACAGAAAAAGACCACAAAAGTGGGCTTCTGGGAATTGGTACTTGAACAGAAGGTGAAGTGCTCAGGAGACAATGTTTCCTGAGCACTCTGCACCTTCTGTTCAAAAACTTCTTGCAAAGCACAGTGTTTCCCCATCTGCCATAACCACTAAATTTAGCTCTGTGGTTTCCCACTTCAAAGGGCCACATTTCCATTGAGGAAATTATGTTCCCCCATCTGCCATAACCACTAAATTTAGCTCTGTGGTTTCCCACTTCAAAGGGCCACATTTCCATTGAGGAAATTATTCGGAACATGACACAAGAAACTATTAGCAATTCTAAAGGCTTATCAGGAATGTTTCCAGAAGTTGTAGAATTTGGAATCATTGTATTCAGTGTCTTGGAAACTAGTTCAAAGAAGTCTATCTGGATAGCTGGTAAGCTTTATCATTTCCAAAATACTAGTCCAGTCTCTGAACGTTTTGATCACACTTCATATATTAGCTCACTAATGAAGGAGATAAATTTTTGCCACCAACAGATACATTCAGGCTAAGAAATTACCATATCACCATCAGGAAAATGTTATGCAAAAAGGACCTTCCTGTAATGGAAAGAGGAAAAAATATAAGAGGATGTGGTAAGGAGAATGTTACAGATTTGGCAAAATTTCAAGATTCATTTGCCACCTGTGTCAGAGCACGTGAACTGTGTAAAGAATTGTTGTACAGTAGAATGTCGGTTATCCGGAATAATTTGAAAGGCTGATTTTTTTTATTATTATTTTTTTTTTAATTAACAGTAGTACAGTAAGCTCCGGTTATAGTGGTCACATTTGCAAATTGAATTTTGATTATAATAAGCGAAAGATTGACTACTACCTGTTTATAATAGATTGTACAAACAAAAATCCCAATAAACCGAAAATTGCAAAACGTTTTATGGTTGTGACCTCTAGAATTCCATGTGACCTTCAGAAATGTGCTTTAGAAAAATATCAGAGACTACGGGGTTTTCTCAGAAAACATGAGTGAATTTCAGATTAGTTTAGTTAGCTCCAGATTTGGTAAGAATAATATCAGCCCAAAACTGCGTGATTTATTATTTTTCTCAATTTTTAACGGTAAAATATGAATGAAATGAAAACGTGCAGTTTAACATTGCAACGAAAAACGGAAATTTCTCCAAAGAGTTTAATGTGGGGACCTCAACAATTTATATCAAGAAAAATTCCAATGCTATAACAGAATTTGTGTAGATTATGAATGGAGGATCTAGTAGGAAAAAGAATGTTGAAACCTGAAAATGCCATTTAGAGAGTGCACTCACTTTATTTATTTATTATTATTTTTTGTTTTCTTCAGAGCAAAGTTTGGGTGAACTAGTGTCTGGCCCAATGTTGTGTGAAAAAGCATTGGATTTTAATCTAAACTTAATAGGTAGGTAGTGAAGATTTTAAGGCAAGCACAGGTTGGCTGAAAAACTTTAAAATGAGACACGGTATACATGAACTGGATATTCAAGGCAAGAAACTTTCTGCAGATGAATCAGCAGCAGTCTCCTTTGAAAAGTAAGTTTGCTTCAGTTATAACAAATGATGAGAAAGTTATTATGGAAAGTATTACCCAGAAAAACCCTAGTCACTAAAAGAGAAATGCCTGCACCAAGTTTTAAGTTGTTTGTTTGTTTGTTATTTGGTTTTTAGGAGCATTAGCAACTAAGGCCATATTGCTCCAGGATATGCGGTGGTCATTCCCTGACCTTTCCACACCCTCTGTATTTGTGGTCACGGGCTCGAACCCCGCTAAGTTTTAAGGTGAGAAAAAAGCAAGTTACAATTGCTATGTGTGCAAATGCCACCAGGATGCACAGATTGTCTGTGATCGTTATTTGTAAGTCAAAAAAAACCGAGAGTATTTAAAAATCTTTCAATTTTCTTGTTTTGTATAAAAATCATAAAAATGCCTGGATGGATGTTTCTATTTTCCGAGATTGGTTTATATATATATATATATATTTTTTTATTTAATTTAATCATAAGGTAAGATTAAATTTATTTAATCTTACCTTATGATTAAATTAAATTTATTTAATCTTACCGGAAAAATTATCCGGTTCAATTATCCAGAAAATTTCCCAGTTAGATTATCCGGAAGAGATCTGACATCAATTATTCTGGATAACTGACGCTCTACTATACTTTGTTGATTATCACCACAGCTTTGGTCAACATCCATTGGTGTTTTTCCGTGACAGCTGTAAAACTGAGACAAAAGGTTGGAGTAAGGCATCTTAATAATAGTGATGCCATTTTGAATATAATGAATAAGATCACTCCATGCTGATCTCAGAAAATTGAGTGCATCACTTTTCAGCAAATGCCTATATTCTTGCCCTCAATAGTTCAGAATTCTTCCACTGCCTTGGTTAAAATTAATTCGGGCCTCAACCACAGTCACTGTTGTTGGGAAAAGAAATTACTCTGGAAATTGCTGCATATGGCTATAAGTTGCTCTGCATCTTTTAGAAAGGTGATAATAAGGCATGGGAACCAACAAGCAAAAACCACATAAATATGCAAGTGGTACTGGAAAGTGTTTTCTACAAATATTCAAATGGCCCTTACGAACATTAGAAACATTGGAACATCAATGAATACAAGATGTGTAGAGGATAAGAAAAAGAAAGAAAAAAATCCAGAAAAAACAGAAGGAAGGAGGATGGGTATTAATTTTTTTCTTCTTTCACCAAAGGCTCAAAGATGGGATGAATACATGCCACATCATTTCTGATAAGGTCATGTCTGGTTTGTACATGCAGGCAGATAGAACTTGTGCATCTTTAATAATGTCAGCAACATGAGGGACATTTTTTTCTGTGTCTGCAACACTAACAATTACATAATTGTTACAGTATTTAAAAAAAAAAAAAAAAAAAAACAAACTTTTCCCTTATGCCATGTGAGTGGCTAGCCATGGCCTTTGAATTCCTTCAGGCATCAGAACTGCACCGTATCCTCACTATAGTTCAAATTTAGTATCTTAATTTTTGTTTCTATTCAGAATTGATGTTTTCCATCAATTGAGATATGCACAGGAGACCCCTTACATGTGAAACTACAGATGTTGTGAAAGGATGGTTTAGTCCCTGTTCTATTTGTGGGTCAGTGGAGCACTGTTCACTTTTCATAGTGGTAATTTTGAATGGTTTTTCATGTATTATGTATATGCATTCAAAGCCTAAAATCCAAATAGCTCACTGGGAGAAGGCTCACCCCCTCTTTAAAGAGGACTTCAAAAATTCTTCCAGCCTCAACGAGACCTCCCCAAATAATTGATAAGTGCATTGCGCTACAAGATGAATACTTTGAAAATGAATATATTGATCTGAATCATAAAATATATAACACTGCTAAATGTACACGCCTTGTTACTTTCTGAATAGGCATTACACGTATTTTAATTAATAATTACATACAAATTCACTGAAAATAATACTTAACAATTTATAGATTCTGAAATTTCAAACTAAGCAATATTTACCAAGTAAGTTACACTCTGAACATCTAAAACATCATTCATTACTAAATCATTCAATCGACCAGGTGTTGCAACAACTATTTCCACTCCATCAGAAGCAATGTTAATCTGTTCTTTTCTACTTCCTCCTCCGTAAAGACATACACTAAAGATTTAAAAAATAAATAAATAAAAATAACCAATAAATGATATTCTTTTGATAACAGAAAATTGCACAGACATATCAGCCTGGATACTTTAAAAAGTAAAAACAGCTTAACTAAAAATAGATCACAAAACTGTGCAGATAAACACAAATGAACCTAACAGAAAGGATTTTTTATCATTATAGGGAGAAAATACACACACACACACACACACACACACACACACACACACACACACACACACACACACACACACACACACACGGAAGATGTTTGATGAGTCAGTCTTCACATTATTAGTAATAGAGCTCTGTCTTTATCATGAAGTCAGTTATACAAGTTATAACAAATCTTAGATTTAAATCCTCTAACTTTATAGCTGGAGCAGTTAAATAGTGCCAGTATATATTTTTATGGTCCAGGTGGGGGGGGGGAGAGGTCACCGAGACACTAGTGCACCTGACTCAGAGTGAAGGATCTCTACAAAAGATTTATATTCAAGTCCTGGGGGAAGGGGGGCTTCCTAGTTGTGCTAAAATATGAAATATTATGTTAAAATTTCAGGGCTCTTCATTGTGCCTAGTAATCAAGCTCTTGTAAATGGTAACAAAGTAAAGTATAAATTGAAAGTGCTTGTGATGAGAATCATCAGAATGGTTAATTATCTTAATTTTTGTTTCTATTTAGAAATTTGTAACACTTGGATTACAAACCAGAGGCTAAAAATGCAACCGTATGTGGAAAGTTGGGGAAGCATTAGGATTAGTAGAGGCATATGATGCAAGAAAGAAAGCTTATGCAACATCAGCCATATATAAAAAAAAAAAAAAAAACACTCCCATTTCACCCCTCCGCTTGTTCCAAATACCTGTCCAGCTCAGCCTTAAATTTATTTAGGCTATCAACTTCCACGACTAAGGATGGAAGTCTGTTCCACCAACCAACTACCTGCTGGCTAAAGGCAAACCTCCGCACATCTATCCTACATCTGTCTTTCCTCAATTTGAATTTATGCCCTATCAGGTGATTATTCTGAGCAAGAGAAAAAATCCCATCACCATTGAGCATGCTCAAACCATTCAAGGCTTTATACACCTCAATCAGATCACCTCGCAGGTGCCTAGTCTCCAGACACTGTAATCTGCAAAACTAAAGCCTTTCTTTGTAAGAGTAACCCTTTGTTCCATTCTCTTTACTCGTTCCAACAGCTTCTTTAACCAGTGCCTCCATTAATTTTCCTGGAACAGAAGTTAAACTCACAGGTCTATAATTACTTGTGTCAGCCTTTAATTCTCCTTTCTGAATTGGGGTCACATTTGCACATCTCCAGTCTATGGGTACCTCCCCTGAGTCCAAGGAAGCTCTCATAATTATGGCTAAGGGTTTGCTTACTTCTTTTGCTGCCTCCTTTAATATAACTGGATAGATCCCATCCACCCCAGGTGCCTTCCTTGTGTTTATCTTCAACAATTTCTCCTCCACTTTACTCTCAGTTCTTACAAGATTATTTAGCTTACTAAATCAATTACCTGCTCAGCTACCTGAGCAGGATCATCAACAGTTGAACCATTGATATCAAGTGGACCAATCTGATTCATCCTTCCTTCTAAAGTTTACATAAGTAAAGAACTCCTTGCTGTTTTTCTTTGCATCCCTTGCCAAAGATTTCTCGTAATCTGCCTTCACCTGCCTAACCTCCTTTGTAACTTGGTTAAAGATCAACTTATATCTATCATAGGCTTCTGTGTCACATGTTAATTTATATGTATCCCATGCATTTTTCTTCTCTGCCATATGTCTCATTAGTTCATCTGACATCAATTTAGGCCTGAACCTTGAACAATATTTCTTAGTTGGTATGTAAAGCCTGGTAGCTTCCAAGATTAGTTCCTTGAATGCTTCCCATTTTGAGTTTGCTGTTGGTAACACCATCAGTTGGTCCCACTGTATAGAATTTAAATACTGTCTCAGACCATCGTAGTCGCCTTTATGAAAGCAATAACCCTTCCCTTTACCCTTGATGGTAGTTACCTCCTTGAATAAATCCAACTTCAGCACACTGTGATCACCGCCACCTAGTGGTTCCTGCATCTGCAGATTCTTAATGCATGAAGAATCACTACTGATAATCAAATCAAGAGTATTGCTCCCTCTAGTTGCCTCCCGAACATGCTGATGTAGAAAACAATCATCTAGTAAATCCACAAAAGCCTTGCTAGTGTGTGAGTGATCAACCCACAAATTCCAGTTAATATCTGGGAAATTAAAATCTCCCATTATAAGACTCTCTAATTTACTGGCCCACTATTTCTCTGTACAGTTTTTTATTATACTCATCAGAGTCATTAGGCCTATAGCACACTCCTACTCTCAATTTTGATCTCCCAATGCTTATGTCACACCAAACTGACTCGACACTGCACTGTCCAGCGATGTCGACTGGCTTCACTTCCTTCGATTTTATGTGTTTCTTAACTAATAGCATAACCCCTCCTCCCTTCCTATCCTTTCTGTAAACGTACTCCACAAATTCCAGTTCTGCATTCCTTATATCTGTGTGACACCACGTCTCTGATATCCCAACAATATCCACCTTTGATGCTTTGAGCAATACCTCAAATTCATCAAATTTATTTACCAAACTCCTAGCACTGGTGTACACCAAGTATACATGCACCTGTTCTTATTCTTAGTTACACTAACACAACCAATGTGTTTACTTGTACCTCAATGACTCCCAGCAGTCTCTGAAATATCCTGCATCTTAATTTCCAAGCTGCTGCTGCTCATTCCAATAGAAGCAGTGCAAGAATCACTTTCACCTCTGCCAGTGGCTACTGTTAATTTATTAGTCCTTGTATCCCCCCAATCTAGCAGTTTTCCGACCCAACTAACACTTCCTTGATAGCATCAGCAAACATTCTTGCACCCTTTCTATTTAAGTGTAACCCATCCCTGTAGAAGCAATCTCTCCTGTTAACAAGTTTGGACCAGGCTGAAAAAAAATTCTACCCCTTGAGCCTTGCACTATCTTTCCAGGGATGAATTGATCGATAGGGCTCTCATCCAGTGTTGCCATTTTAGCGGTTTTCCCGCTAGATTTAGCGGAATTGCTTCAGGTTTAGCGGATAAAAATATGAAATAGCGGATAGCGGATTTTTTAGCGGGAAGAGTATAAATGTTTAGCATTTTATGTATTTTGGCAATGTAACATTTATATTAAGAAATATTAAATTAATTGTTCAATTAATTATTTAATTAACAATAAAAATAATTCATAATTGAAATAGTAGGGATATCATATTTCATAGTTTTTTTTTTTTTTATAAAGCGAAGAATCGGTTTTATATTATTCTGGATTTCCCTGAGGAGAACCCCAACAATTTTACGTAGTTACGCTCGCGGTCAAACGACCTGATCATTGGGTCATAGCTTTAAATTGTTGAATCAAATCTAAAAATGTGGAAAAAATTCTAATGACGCCTTTTTTTGAAACAGCGAAGGAATGGCATTGGATAATTTTTCTTCGTCGTATTTGTTTGGCTTCCAAGAAATGCGATCCGAATTACCGACATCTCTTTCAACGTTTCTAATAACCACAGAGCAATAAGTAATAAGAGTAATAAGTAATAATTATTTCTAATAACCACAGTGTAATAATATCTTAGTATAGTCAGTCCTCGTCTAACACGACAGTTGTATTCCTAGAAACCCTCGTGCAATGCAAAATCGTGCGTTTAGTAAATCCACCAGCCGACAAAATCAATTCAAATATTTATACAGTGCCATAAACGATGGTGCAGATCCGAAAAAGATAGTTCATTCGTGTCAAACAAGGTGGTTATCCATTGAAGTTGCTATAACAAGAATTTTAGAACAGTATATTGAATTAAAAGCCCATTTTGAAATAACTCGTTTGACTGACAAATGTTATACTGCAGAACTTCTTTATTCAATGTTCAAAGATGAAAGTAATTTAGCATATCTTTTATTTTAAAACCTATCTTATCTGAAGTACAAAGAGTAAACAAATTATGTTATTGTTATTTTTTGGAGCATTAGCAACTAAGGCCATATTGCTCCGTGACCTTTCCGCATCCTCCGTATTTGGTAGTGACGGGCTCGAACCCCGGGCTAATCAAGAAGCATGTGCTACGCACTGCTGCTCCTTCCCACCTGGCTACGGAGGCGCCTCAGTAAACAAATCTTTAGAATCAAATACTGCCGATCTTACATTATTACTACATGATTTAAACATGCTATTGTCGATGATTGCCAATAAAATGTTTTTATCAAATACACATATTGAAAGGATAGAAGAGGACATTAATAATTATTTAGACCCTAAGCCATATTTAGGTTACCAATTTGAAAGAAAAATAAATGAATTAATAATGAATAAACTTATCACAACAACAGATGAAATGGCAATAAGAGAGAGATGCCGTAATTTCTTGATTGATTTGTATCAACAATTAAAACAACGCCTTCCGGACAACATAAAAGAATTAGAAAAAAGTTAACAATATATTAAAGCAACAAAAAGAACCACTGATAAATTTATTACAAAATTTAAAATTGTCTGAAGTAGAAATTGAAAAAAATGGAGCAACAGTATATAAACATTACTCTCGTTAAATGGGAAAACATCAACAATACAATGAAGTTTTGGTCAGAAGTTTCGAAATATCGAGATGCAAGCGGTAAAAATCCATTTAAAGAAATTAGCGAATTTGCATTGGGTATTTTAATTTTGCCATTATCCAATGCAGATGTGGAAAGAATATTCAGCAACTTAAATCTAGTAAAAAACAAAACACTCAACAGAATGAGTGTTGGCACGGTTAATCTTATCAGTACGATACGGGCTCAAAAGAGTTGAAAAGTGTTGTAAAAATTATGTTTTACCTGAAGAATTGCTTCGCAAAATAGGTACACAAGAAGCATATGATGAGGAGGTATTGAATTTCGAAATTAATTTAGATTTTTCGATATTGATTTTATATTAAAAACAGAAAAATAAATAACTATTTATATATACTATTTGTTTGTTTGTTTTTATTCACTACAAAGTACAAACAAATGAAAATTTAAAAAATTTGGCGGGTCAAGTGCTAAAAATAGCGGATTTTGAGTATGCGGCTAGCCGGAAATATTATTAAGAGTTGGCAACACTGCTCTCACTCTCATCATATACTCCCTCCTATTGTGTCTGGGCAGAATTGCAGACACTTTCAAATTCAACCTTAATTCACAGCTTTTTTTCAACGGTGACCTGTACTTGTTAAGTAATTCCGCGAGTCTCCTACTCTTAATATCATTAGTGCCAACATGTACAACTATATCACCTTTTGTGCCTTTAAAAGATGATATCCGCTCTGTCATCAACTTTTGCCCCTAGCAGGCATACCCTGGTCCTGTTTCACCTATCCTTTTTACAAAGCATGGTTCCCGTTTCCCTGACAATAGAGTCACCAACAACTACTTGTTCCTTTGGGACAGGCGCATTCTGCCTTGGGGGTTGCCGCTGTGTTGCATGATGCCCAAGTGCGAGCTCTGGCGTTGGTGTGGGCAGTTGAGAGCTTGATGGGCCCCTCACTTTTAATCCTTCGAGGGCATCCACCCTGTCCTACAAGCTCTCATATAGGCCCATAATAACGCTGAGTTGTCGCCTGATTTCCTTACACTCCTTGCATCGCGCACATACAAAGACATCCCCCTTGGCAGTATCATGTCCCGTACCTGACTGCTCCACAAACATCAAGCAAATAGTGCATTTTAAAAGGCTGTGATTCAGAGGGCAACTGCCCCCCCTCAGTTCTCCCCTGAGCCACAGCACTCCCATTAGCTTGAGCCTTTTGCTTTGCTGCTCTGGTCAGAGTCATGATTTCGATTTAATTTCAATAAAATTTCAATTTCAGTACAAAATTAAAACCCTAAACTTGTATCCCAACATGGTTATAACGCTATATTTATGTTTCAGTATCGAGTGTTATCTACGAAATCTCTTTATATAACTTTCGTATCAAGTTAAGTATTAATTTATTTTTGCTAATTATTTATGTTATGTAATCTAAGTCGTTATATGTATATAGTTAAAGTACAATTTAATTGACAATGAAGTTTAACAAGATTAATAGATTTACTGATTAATTGACAATATTATATTATGTACTATACTAAGCTTATGCTATATGGTTTGAGATATTTTTTATCGCGTAACAATGGCGGCAATTTACGGTAAATCTACAGACACTTAAATATCGATTAACTTCCAAATCTCGCTGTCTCAATTCAGAATAAACTAAGGATCCTGACTAGCTACTTACAGAAAATAATTTGATATAACAATTGGTTAATAAATCGGCTAAATATGGTTAAAAAAAAACCTCTCGTTCAACGGAGCTGCAACTTGTAACACCTGGATTTGATACCCTTACCAATACTAAGTAATACCTACAAAATCTCTATCTAAGTTAAACTTTAAACTAAGTATCGTAACTAGGAATATAAAGCTAGTCTAGAAAATAAGTTAATATGCCAATTTAAGCTTATAAAAGAGAAAATAAATCGGAAAAAAACGTCTCTGTTCCAGGAGCAGCAATAAGCTACGTCTGCACAGGCTACTCTCGTTCTCAAACTCTATATGACTCTCATGTTTGAATTGAAATCATCTAGATGAGTAGGATTTCCAGGAGTATTATCTAATAGAAACAAAATCTTGAAAGGAATGTCATTGGTCTTTACAATATTTTTCAACCTCAGGAATGAAGCAGCATTTAAACCGCACGGGTAGGGTGGCTTTATCGATACCCTTAAATGCATGAGGATTTTTAGAATGGTACACAAGCAGTGTTTTAATCTGTAATCTCCTGCTGCATTAGCCCCAAGCAAGAACATGGCCTTATCTTTTGAAGCCTTGAAACCTAGCATTGTTTTTTCCTCTTTAGCAATGTATGCTTAATCCAGCATTTTTTTCCAATACAGAGCAGTCTCGTCAACGTTAAAAATTGCTGCGTTGAATAGCCGTCTTCATCAATAATTTTTTCCAACACATCACAAAATTTCTCTGCAGTTAGTTGCAGAATCAGCACTAGGGACTTCACTTCATACTTTAAGATCAACAGTGATCACAAAACAGTGTTCAGGTACTATATGAAAGATGGAATAGCTATTAATAATATGGATCAAAAATCAGATTCAGAAGAGAGTGCCTCTGAGTCTAATGACCATCCAAGCAAAAGCAAGAAGTATTAAGGATAAGTATGGCGATCCCCAAGCCAAGATTGTGGCAAGCAACGGGTGTTTAATAGGTTCAAGCTTCACGTTGTTTTCCACAACAGATAAGTGCGTTGATCCTTTGACATGTTCTTTTATACGGGCACTGTCATTTAAAATAGTATACACCGTTGAAGCAGCGAGACCTACTTCTCTTGCAATAGATGACAAACTTTGTCCTTCTTCGTACTTCTTAAATCATTTTCATCTTCATTTCTAAATCAATTTTGTTTTGTTTCCTGACACTACCACCACTTGCACTTTCCATTGGTCACTTTCCCTTCATCATTGTAATATGTAAATAGAAGTTTCTGAAAATTTGTTTTTTATGAAAGATTTCGGTGACGGGGCACACACTTCACCATAATACCCACCCAATTGCAGTTATCGGTATTATCGCAAATGCAATAAGACCGAGTTGACATTTATAATAGATTGTGCTAATGGAAAAGCCCAATAAATCAGAAAGTGCAAATTGTTTTATGGTCACGAGTTCCAGAAACGTTCTTTAGAAAAATATTACAAAGGTGTTCAAAATTGATTCTTATAACGAGAACATATGATAACAACGAAAGTCTAGTTCAATTTCCATTATAAAAAAATTACCTTTTAGAGGGATAAATAGTTTAGTAATATAGTGAAATTTTCAACTTCCAAGGACCTGCAACAAATTACAAAAAAACCACAATGTGTTATGGGTTCAGATTATGATATTTTCACAATACCTCCATTTATTTCCATATTTTTTTCAGTTTGCACCAGCTAGAAAAAACTTGCATAAAGTCGATTTTGCACAAGTCAGGGAGTTCCTGTATAAGAACAGTAGTATGCAAAGTTGACCACTGTGAGGTTAAATTAGTCTCTTTTCTATATGCATTGATTACTCTGCCATTTTGATGTTGATTTCTAAGTCTAGGTAGTGAATTATTTTATCTGAACTGATTTTCCAGTGGTAGTTTTTGTGGGTACATAATACCAATGGTTTGTAAAAATCATGGCATGATGATGACCAAATCATTAAATAATCTAAAAAATAAAAGGTTCTTGGGGAAAAGAGATGCTGCACATATATTGATTTGTGGATTGAAGTCGTTATATATAAAGAAATAATTGCAAGATTAGCCTGGCATTTTAGGAGCTGCCCTGCTCCCTTCTTCTGAGGTTAAAAATATAGAGGTGTGGCCTAAAGGTAAAAAAAAAAGATAATGACAAGGAGTGTCTTGTCACCAACTAAACATCAATGTCTCATTTATGAAAGTAATTTTTGTCAGTTTATTTTTTAATAAAATTTTTATGAATATAACATTTTACAAGAACATCAAATTTAAATCAGAAACAACTATTGACAGCTTTTTTTTTTTTAATGAAAAATACCAAACGTGAGAGGTATTAGAACCTATAGTACTTAGTACCGTGCTTGGGTTGGAGGTTGAGAAGACGAAAGAAGATATTTGTTGACATTAGACTTTAACTTCTGTAGACTGTAATTTTCAGGAAATACGTATGAAGGAAGGTTGTTCCAGAAAACAGCAGTTGAATATACAAGGAAGATGAAAAGTTGGTTCTGTAGTTTGAGGTTAAACAGTAAATGGATGTTGGCTGGTGGCAGCACGTGTTCAGACTTTTGAAAGAGAGAGCAGGAATTATAGAAGCCAATTCAGAAGAACAGTGCCCATGGAAGTATCTATAGAAAAGGCATGCAGCAGAAACAGTACGTCTATGAGACAGCAAGTGGAGAGACACTGTTAGAGATGAATCATTAATTAACCTAACTGCCCTCTTCTGAACTGAATCAAGAGCCTGAGAGAGGTTTTGGGGGCACCACCCCAGATGTGGGAACAATATTCCATGGTAGGGCGGATTTACTATTTGTACAGAGTGAACAGATGATTGGAAGAAAACTAACACCGAGAGCAAAACAGAAAACCAAGTTTTTCAGATGCAGAGGAAGCAATATTTGTAATGTGCTTGTGCCAAGAGAGATTAGAAGTCAGGGTAATCCCCAAAAGAGATATATCATTTTGCCTAGAAATCGGAGTGTCACGAAAGATAAGCATAAGAGCAGAAGAATCCTTTTTGCGAGATATAAGACAGGACTGAGTTTTAGAAGGAGTCAAATCAACTAAGTTGTCTTTGCCCCACTGGAGAATTACCTGGAGATTGGCATTTAAGGAATTGGTAGCAGATATTTGAGAAGTTGAAGCTGACTGAGCAGGGCAAGGTTTTTGAAAATGGAAAGTGGAATGCAATGTGCTACCATCAGCAAAACTATGAATAGGATTTCCAGTCAATGGCAGAAGGTCATTAATATACAAGAGGAAAAGAGAGGGGGAATGAACTGAACCTTGGGGGACACCAGCATTAGTGGAGAAGTTAGAAGACAGAGAGCCATCTACCATCACCCTCAGTGAGCGATCAGAGAGAAAACTGGATAACCAATTATAAAAAACAGTTGGCAAACCATAAGATGGAAGCTTGTTTAGAAGGCCTTTATGCCAAACACGATCAAAAGCCTTTGAGATGTCAAGAGCAACTGCTTGTGTTTCACCAAACTTTTCCATTGAATTTGTCCATAAATGGATTACATAAGCCAGAATATCCCCAGTGGATTCACTATGGTACTGAAGCTATGGTACAAGTACCTAAAATTTGAGTGTGAAAACCAGAAATGAATGACATAATGACAAATTAACATAATATAATAACTTAACAGTTGGCAATTATAAAAAACAGTTGGCAAACCATAAGATGGAAGCTTGTTTAGAAGGCCTTTATGCCAAACACGATCAAAAGCCTTTGAGATGTCAAGAGCAACTGCTTGTGTTTCACCAAACTTTTCCATTGAATTTGTCCATAAATGGATTACATAAGCCAGAATATCCCCAGTGGATTCACTATGGTACTGAAGCTATGGTACAAGTACCTAAAATTTGAGTGTGAAAACCAGAAATGAATGACATAATGACAAATTAACATAATATAATAACTTAACAGGTTTAGGAATATACAATTTTATATTTATGAAAAATACAGATGAAAAGTGTTGGTTGGTCTGCTCAAAAAGGTTTATGACACTGGAGAAACTCTCGGAAAATGGTTGAGATCGTCATTCATACCCATATCAAAATGTGCAAACGTAAATACACTTTCTCAATGTAGAACAATTAGTTTGATGAGCCATACATTGAAGATACTTCTAAGGATTATACACATTTGAATTTATAAAAAGTGTGAGGAAACATTTAGTGATTCTCAATTTGGCTTCCCTGTATACCTCTTGATTCACATCTCGAAGTGAATCAAGAGGTATACATTTGCTTCTTGGATAATCAGAAAGTCTTCAATCAGGTAAGACATGACAAACTGTTCAAAATTTAGAGAAGATTGGAATTGACAGCAAAGACATCAGAATAACAATGAATTTGTATTGGGGACAATCAGCAAAAGTATGCATAACAGAAAAATTAGAAGAGATAGAAATCAAAGCAGTTCGTCAAGGATGTATTCTACCATCTATATTGTTCAAAGTGTATGCTGAAGAAATTTTTAAATAAGCTAGAGAGAGAGATGTATAGAAGGGATAAAGATTAATGGTAATATAATAAACATGATCAAATATGCAGATTACACTATTTTGTTGGCCAGCTCTGAGTATGATTTACAATCACTAATGGATAGAGTAAATAGAATAATTGAAATTTTGGTATGAAGTTAAATACCAAGAAAAGGAAATTTATGGTGATCGTAAGAAAGAAGTGGAAACAAAAATTACAATCAAAATGAAGAAACTGAAAGGATTAAAAGTTATCACTATCTTGGATGTATGCTGAGTGAGGACTGGGACAGTTCTATTGTAGTACACTCAAGAATTGAACAAGCACGTGCAGCCTTCATTAAAATGAATAATCTTCTATGCCACAGTGATCTTACGCTTCCTTTAGGAATAAGAATATAGTAATAGACATGTGATGCAAGAAAGCAACCGTATGAGCTTAAGTAGCATCAGCCAAAAAAAAAAAAAAAAAAAAATCATACAACCATTCCTTCTAAAAATTTGTCCAGTTCCTCCTTGAATTTATTTAAACTATCAACTTTCACAATGATAGATGGAAGTTCATTCCAGCAATTAACCACCCATTAGCTAAAGGCAAATTTTTGCACATCTATTCTACAACTGTCTTTCCTCAATTTGAATTTATGCCCCGTCAGGTTTGTAATCTGAGCAAGCAGAAGAATCCCATCAGAATTCAGCATGCTCAACCCACCCAAGGCCTTATACACCTCAATCAGATCACCTCGCAGGTGCCTTGTTTTCAGCCACTGCAATTTGCAGAACTTAAGCCTCTCTTGGTAAGAGGATCCCTTCATTATCTTCACCAATCCTGTTGCCCTTCTCTGTACAAGCTCAAGCACTCTACATCCTTCCTAAAACGAGGCCTCCAGACCTGTACGCAGTACTCAAGGTGTGGCCTGACCATTGCCTTATAAAGGGATAATCACCTCTTTTTCCCTACTGGCACAATTCCTGTATATCATCAACAATACCCCATGACCTGCTCTGGCAGCCTGTCTGCATTGCTCAGAAAACTTCATATCTGACTGCACAAATATTCCCAAGTCCTTTTCATTTTTTACCACCCTAAGCGTAGTACACACAGTTGGTACGTTTCTCTGAGATGTTTTGTCTTTTCTGTCCTCCTTTATGGAGCTGAGGCCTGGACACCAACAAAGAAAACCCAGAAAAGGTTAAATGCTTTTGAGTTGTGGTGTTACAGGTGAATGTTAAGAGCATCATGGACTTATAAGATAAAGAATGATGAGATCACGAGGCAGATGAAGAAAAAGACAGAAATAACTAGTATCAGTAATGGCCACTGGTGCAAGGAAGCCTATTGCTTATGCAGCACCAGCCAAAAATAAATAAATAAATAATAATAAAATAAAATAACAAAAAAATATATAGAATAAAATAATAAGAATTAAAACAAATTAATAAGAAAAAAATAAAAAAATGAATAATAAAAATTAATAACAGAAAAGGAAATGGACAACCTATGCATTTCCCTTCTCCTTTAGGTAATTATCCAGCTGGCATTTGAATTCCCCAGATTGTCAGCCTCTACCACACATGAAGGTAACTTATTCCAGTAATTTATAACTTGCTGGCTAAAATAAAACTCCCCACAATCTGGTGTAAACAACTCCCCCTGTAACTTTTATGGCCCTAGTTCTAGAATCATTTATAACTGTGAAAATTTCATCCTTATTCATTTTTCTTATGCCTTCACAGAGCCTTAAACACCTCAATAGAGTCTCCTCTAAGGTGCCTAGTTTCCAAGCTCTGCAACCCACATATTAAAAGTCTTTCTTCAAATGTACGCTGGATTTACACTTTGCTAGGTTAAAGCATAGCTGCCATTTTTCTGACCATCCCTGAAGTCCATCTAGGCCATTCTGAAGAACTCTGCTTGGTGGCAATCATAACTACTCTACCAATCTTTACATCATCTGCAAATTTAGACATCACGTCCTTCATCGATGTCATTTATGAAAATCAAAAACAGTGGTTCTAATACTGATCCCTGGAGAACTCCTCTTCTTACATCAATCCAATCTGTGGAATAGCCATTTATCACAACCCTCTGCCTCCTGCTCTGAAGCCATCCATCTAAGGATTTTCCCTGTGATTCCAACCTGTTCCAGCTTATAAAGTAACTGCTCATGCGGGGCTGAGTCAAATGCTTTACTGAAATCCAAATAAACAATGTCAAAATTATTCCCAAAGTCCAGTTCTTGAGTGACTCTGTCAAAATAGCTAACCAGATTAGTTAAACATGATTTTCCCTTTACAAAACCATGCTGAGTATCTTTCAGAATTCCATTTCTATCTAAGTGATCCTGAATTCCACCCTTGATCATAGTCTCCATGATTTTCCCACTTCACTCTTAGAACCGCCTTTGTGTATGGAGATACATTGGCATTTTTCCAATCCAACGGAATCACTCTCCAGTCCAGTGATGCTCTCATAATTAGCTTCAATGGTTCAATGCACTCACTTGCTGCCTCCCTTAAGATTATAGGATAAATGCTATCAACCCCAGGAGCCTTACTGGCCTGTAGGCTCGAAATTTTTTTCATTAAATAAACATGTGAAATTTCAACATCATTAAATTTTTTCGACTTCACTCCCATAATTTCTCTTTGACATAAAGGATTTTCTTCTGTAAATATCAATGCAAAGTAACTGTTGAGTTCATCTGCAACTTCAGCTGAGATATCTAATACTGTCCCACATCCATTACATAAGGGTCCAATCTGGTTTGTCCTTCTCTTCTTTGCATTTATATATGTGAAGAATTCCTTATCCCCCTTTGCTCTCCTTGTCAGCGATTTCTCATAATTTGCCTATGCCAGCCTAACCTTTTCAGTGGCATTATTACAGATCAATTTGTAGCTGTTACAGGCTTCAGTACTTTTTATTGCTCTAACTTTTCCATGCCGTCTTTTGTCTGCCCAAGTAATTTGGCAACTTCATTATTCATCCAACTTGGAATCCTCCTCGTGGAGTATTTTTTAATGGTATATAAGCATTCAAGGCTTCTGTGATTAATGTTTTAAAGGTATACCATAATTCAATTGTATTTGCACTTTGTGAGATATCTACCCAGTTAATACAGGCCAAGTAGCACCATAAGTCATCGTAATTTCCTTTCCTGAAATTATAACCCATTCCTTTGCCTTTAACTACTGCTACCCCCCCCCCCTCTCTTCATCGTCCACCATAGAACTCTGATCACTTCCTGCTACTGGTTCCTGTACTGTCAGCACTATTATCTATTATGTCATCTGGTTCATGGGTGATGATGAGGTCTAGAGTATTCTTTTCCCTAGTACTTTCCCTGATATGTTGATACAAATAACACTCATCTAGTTGATTTAAAAATTGTCCCCCATGTGGAGTTTCCTTCCCATTTGCTCCAATCAATTAGAGGCAAATTGAAATCACCCACAATAAGACATTCACACTTACTTGCCCATTCCATTTGCATGTAAAGGCTCTCATCATAATCTTCACAATCACCTGGCCTGTAGATTACTCCCACTCTCATTATACCTTTGCTTCCAACTATTTCATACCATACAGAGTCTATACTAGCATGCGAAACGTCTGAATCCGGGAAAGCTTTTGTCGCACTCAGGCTACTTTTGATAAGAAGCATGACCCCCACTACCCCTTCTATCTTTCCTGTCCTTCCTAAATACATTGTACATACCGTACTGAAACTCATCATTCCTTATCTCTGGGTGGCACGTTTCTGTAAGCTGTATTATGTCAGCATTACTTGTCCTAACTAGCAGTTCAAATTCACTTATTTTATTGACGACACTTCTGACATTACAGTATTAACAATTAAGACTTAGTGTTCTTGTATAGTTTACTACCCTGACACACATCCGTTAATTATTTAAGCTTGCTTCCCTGGTCACTAACACCATTAAGCAGAGGAAACTAAAATATTTAGGACACATGACAAGGAATGACAAATATAAGATGGTGGAAATGATAATCCAGGGCAAGATCAATGGAAAAAGAAGTCTAGGGAAAAGGAAATCTTGGTTGGCAACCTCAGAGAGAGGGTTTGTTTAGGGCTTCTCCCTCACATTTGTCCATTGAGAAGATGACAGCCAACCTCTGCAAAGAGATGGCACATTGAAGAAGACATAAAATAACAGGATGGGGAAAATAATTTACAAAATATATACATAAATAAAGTCACAATATAAGTATTTGAATATTGGGGCCATTTTTGATTCCACGAGGAAACATTACTGTGTTTGTTACTATGAACATTCCTGTTTGTAACATTATTACGTGAATGTTACTATGTTCATGAATGGGACAATTTAATTTTAAAGTATGAATGCTATTACTGACAAGAATGAAATTTCAATCACAAATCTATTAACCATATCAGCATCTAAAATTTAAATGTGCATCTGGCATTTGAATTTTGAAGTAGTTTTACCATATGTAACCTTAGTGCTATGAACATTTGCTCATATGATAGTTAAAGGGTTACTAAAAGTTAAATGGGAATTATCTTGAAAAACTGATTATCCAATATGTTTACAAAAACATCTTTTCTGTAACATAATGTTTAATTTAACACATCCTTTCCAATGTTTTGCACATGTATTAACAATTAGTGGAAGTTTATCTAAGCTTTTTAAAATAATTTCTAGTGATTCCAAATAAACAAATGTATATATTCATATAGAGATCAAAATACAGGAATCAGAACTTACCACTTGATATCCTTGTAACTATATTTTTTTGTTTCCCTTTCAATCTGCTGAGCCAGCTCTCTAGTTGGAGCTAAGACTAAACAGGATGGTCCTGATCTTTCTTCTCTTGGCCTGATTAGAAAATAAAAACAACTTATCCAAAAATAGTTTAGCTTTACCACACAAAGTTCACAGAAAACTTGGATTTATAATGGAAGTTTGAAGGTTTAATAAAAGCATGGATTTCAATCATTTGTATTTGCACTTAGCTAGCAGGAAAAGACAAATTTCAGCAAGTATCACATTATAAGAAATAAGCACCCTGTTCTGCACAAAACAAACCTAATTTGGGTTATTTTAATCAATAACTATATACATATTAACTACTACCAGAT
The DNA here is from genome assembly GCF_048544385.1 of Mastigoproctus giganteus. Classification (NCBI taxonomy): domain Eukaryota; kingdom Metazoa; phylum Arthropoda; class Arachnida; order Uropygi; family Thelyphonidae; genus Mastigoproctus; species Mastigoproctus giganteus. The sequence goes on from NC_143578.1 coordinate 220,430,219, forward strand.
ATTTCAGAGCTTCATGGCTTTGAAATGTCTATGGTTAAAAATATAATTATCTATGATTAAAAATTAAAAACATCCTTTCTAATTTTAGGCTCTACATTAAATTCCATTCAACATACCATTTAACTTTTAACAAAATGTCAGGAAAAAAGGGGGAGGGGGAGTGAGAAATCCCAGGATTACTAGCTTTGATGGAGCTCATTGGCTAGACTGACTATGAGGTGCTTCTGGAACAACCAAGAGATAGGCTCTCCTCAGAGCAAGGTTTGTTGTTGTGCTGAGGATTTTATTGGCACAAGGGCATCCAGGGAGATAACAGTGCCCAAATTATAGCCTCCAGTTTCTACCCTTATGGCACTATGTTGAATGGTATTCAGACTAAACAAGGAGCTGTTTTTTGCAGAGTCATAAACAGGGGATCTGTAATCTAAGCAGAAGTGTCTATTGGCATCCCAGGAATTAGCAGAGACATCTCTTAAGATGTTTAGTTTCTTTAGGAAGGCTGTTCTAAGGTAGGCTATGTGATTGGAAAAATTAAGTTTATTGTCTAGATATAAACCCAATAAACGAAAACTGTTGGTAAGAGGAATCAGGTTGTTTTTTTAAATATATTTCAAGATCCGCATGTAACTTGCTTATTTCACAAAAATGAATTGTAGTCAATTTATTTTCTGTTAAAGAATAACCATTCTGTTGCACCCACGATTCTATTTTGGCTGTGAAGAGTTGAAGTTGCCTTTCAATGGCATTCATAGTTTGTGACTGACAAGAGATAACGAGGTCGTCATCATCATGTATGATTCAACTGTTTTTGGTATGTCTTGCGTCTTATTTGTAATTCTTATTGTGAATAATGTTGCCCTCAGGATGGAACCTGCGGTACACCTTCCTCTTGTTCAATTGATTTAGACAAATTGTTCATATAAAAAAAGCTTTGTAAAAAGGATAGGTGGAATAGGACCAGGGTATGTCCGCCAGGGGCAAAGGTTGATGACGTTGTAGAGCGGATACCATCTTTTAAGGGCACAAAAGGTGATATAGTTGTACACATTGGCACAAATGATATTAAGAGTAGGAGACCGGCGGAATTACTTAGCAAGTACAGGTCACTGTTGAAAAAAAGCCGCGAATTAGGGTTGAATTTGAAAGTGTCTGCAATTCTGCCCAGACACGATAGGAGGGAGTATATGATGAGAGCCTTGTCGATCAATTCGGCCCTGGAGGGATTGTGCAAGGCTCAAGGGGTAGAATTTTTTTCAGCCTGGACTGTACTTGTTAACAGGAGAGATTGCTTCTACAGGGATGGGATACACTTAAATAGAAAGGGTGCAAGAATTTTTACTGATGCTGTCGAGGCAATGTTAGGAGGGTCGGAAAACTGCTAGTTGGGGGGGATACAAGGACTAATAAATTAACAGTAGCCACTGGCAGAGGTGGAAGTGATTCTTGCACTGCTTCTATTGAAATGAGCAGAAGCCTGAAAAACAAGATGCAGGATATTTCAAAGACTGCTGGGAGTCATTGCGGTACAAGTAAACACATGGGTTGTGTTAGGGTAGCTAGGAATAAAAACAGGTGCATGTATACCTGCGTGTACACCAATGCTAGGAGTTTGGTAAATAAATCTGATGAATTTGAGGTATTGCTCAAAACATCAAAGGCATATATTGTTGGGATATCAGAGACGTGGTGTCACACAGATATAAGGAATGCGGAACTGGAATTTGGGGAATACAATGTGTATAGAAAGGATAGACAGGACAGGAGGGGTTATGCTATTAGTTAAGAAACACACAAAATCCAAGTAAGTGAAGCCAGTCGACATCGATGGACAGGGCAGTGTCGAGTCAGTTTGGTGTGACATAAGCATTGGGAGATCAAAATTGAGAGTAGGAGTGTGCTATAGGCCTAATGACTCTGATGAGTATAATAAGACACTGTACAAGGAAATAGAGTGGGCCAGTAAATCAGAGAGTCTTATAATGGGAGATTTTAATTTCCCAGATATTGACTGGAATTTGGGGGCTGGTCACTCACACACTAACAAGGCTTTGGGGATTCATTGGATGATTGTTTTCTACATCAGCATATTCGGAAGGCAACTAGAGGGAGGAATACTCTTGATTTGATTATCAGTAGTGATTCTTCATGCATTAAGAATCTGCAGATACAGGAACCACTAGGTGGCGGTGATCACAGTGTACTGAAGTTGGATTTATTCAAGGAGGTAACTACCATCAAGGGTAAAGGGAAGGGTTACTGCTTTCATAAAGGCGACTACGATGGTCTGAGACAGTATTTAAATTCTATACAGTGGGACCAACTGATGGTGTTACCAACAGCAAACTCAAAATGGGAAGCATTCAAAGAACTTATCTTGGAAGCTACTAGGCTTTACATACCAACTAAGAAATATTGTTCAAGGTTCAGGCCTAAATTGATATCAGATGAACTAATGAGACATATGGCAGAGAAGAAAAATGCATGGGATACATATAAATTAACATGTGACACAGAAGCCTATGATAGATATAAGTTGATCTGTAACCAAGTTACAAAGGAGGTTAGGCAGGCAAAGGCAGACTACGAAAAATCCTTGGCAAAGGATGCAAAGAAAAACAGAAAAGAGTTCTTTACCTATTTAAACTCAAGAAGGAAAGGGATGAATCAGATTGATCCACTGGATATTGATGGTTCAACAGTTGAGGATCCTGCTCAGGTGGCTAACAATCTAAACCAGTATTTTGCATCTACATTCACGCATGAGGAGTTATTCAGGAAGGAGAATGACGTAGGTAAAGTAAACATTGGCAGTGAGCTAGATGATTTTTTAATAACTGAGAGGAAAGTGGAGGAGAGATTGTTGAAGATAAACACAAGGAAGGCACCTGGGGTGGATGGGATCTATCCAGTTATATTGAACGAGAGAGCAAAGGAAGTAAGCAAACCCCTAGCCATAATTATGAGAGCTTCTTTGGACTCAGGGGAGGTACCCATAGACTGGAGATGTGCAAATGTAATCCCAATTCACAAAGGAGGATCAAAGGCTGACACAAGTAATTATAGACCTGTTAGTTTAACTTCTGTTACAGGAAAATTAATGGAGGCACTGATTAGAGAAGCACTGCAGGATCATCTAGACAAGAATTCAGTTATAGCTCAGACGCAGCATGGTTTTGTTAAGGGCAGGTCTTGCCTGACCAATTTGATTGGATACTATGATGTAGTCACAAAAGAACTGGATGCAGGGAATAACTTTGATATTATATATTTGGATCTTAAAGGCTTTTGATACTGTTGCACATGGAAGACTGCTGCATAAATTGGAGCAGTGTGGCATTGGAGGCAAATTGCTGCTATGGATAAGGGGATGGTTGAGTGGCAGAAGACAGAGAGTGGTAATCAATGGACACTGCTCAACATGGACTAATGTTATTAGTGGAGTTCCTCAGAGTTCAGTGTTGGGTCCGTTGTTGTTTTTGGTGTTTATGAATGACATTGATGATGGGATATCAAGTTTAATGTCCAAGTCTGCAGATGATACAAAGGTTGGCAGGGTTGTTAAGGGCACTGACGCTATGCTGCTGCAACAGGATCTGGAAAGGTTGAACAGATGGGCTGAGAGGTGGCAAATGAAGTTTAACATTGACAAACGTAAAGTACTACATATGGGAAACAGTAACCACAGAGCAACGTATCAACTCTGCGGTACTACACTGACAGTGGTGGAGAATGAAAAGGACCTGGGGGTAATTGTGCAGGCAGATTTGAAGTTCTCTGAGCAGTGCAGACGAGCTGCAAGAGTAGCTCATGGTGTCTTGTCAATGATATACAGGAATTTTTCTAGCAGGGATAAGGTGATTATTCCCTTGTATAAGGCAATGGTTAGGCCACATCTTGAGTACCGTATACAGGTCTGGAGGCCTCATTTCAAGAAGGATGTAGAGCTGCTGGAATGGGTACAGAAAAGGGCAACAAGATTAGTGAATGGAACAAAGGGTTGCTCTTACGAAGAAAGGCTTAAGTTTTGCAAATTACTGAGTCTGGAGACTAAGCACCGGCGAGGTGATCTGATAGAGGTGTATAAGGCTTTGAATGGTTTGAGCATGCTCAATGCCAATGGGATTCTTCATCTTGCTGAGAATAATCACCTCAGAGGCCATAAATTCAAACTGAGGAAGGATGGATGTCGGATAGATGTGCGGAAATTTGCCTTTGGCCAGCGGGCGGTTGGTTGGTTGGTTGGTGGAACCGACTTCCATCACTTGTTGTTGAAGTTGATAGCCTAAACAAATTTAAGGCTCAACTGGACAGGTATTTCGAACGAACGGAGGGGTGAAATGGGAGTGGTGTGGTTTTTTTTTTTTTTTTTTTGGCTGATGCTGAATAAGCTTGCTTTCTTGCATCATATGCCTCTATTAATGCTAATGCTAATATATCTGACCTGAAACATTCTGTGATGCAGGAAGTTTTGTATAAATTGAGGTAACTGCCCCCCTCAGACTGAAATGAATGAAGGCTCTGGAGGACACCATATCTCCAAGTACTATCAAAGGCTTTCTCAATGTCAAGGTTAACCATAACCAGATGTCTCCTTACGAAAGCATTGTGGATGTTTGCTTCTGCTTTGATCATCATGTCTAAGGTTGAGCAATTCTTCCGAAACCCATACTAGTTTCGGTTTAGTAGATTGTTAGTGTCCAGAAACCATGTTAGCTGCCTGTGAACCCTTTTTTCCTAAGACTTAGCCAAACAGCTAGTCAGTGAAACTGGCCTGTAATTATGTGGGATGGTATGATCCTTCCCTGGCTTCAGAAATGCTAGTACAATTGAGTGACACCAGGAGTGTGGATAATCATTTTCTAAAAATATTCGGTTGTAGAAAATCAACAGGGAGGTCACTGCTTTGTTATTTAGTTTTTTTAACGTTACATAGTAGACCCCATCCAGACCAGCAGCAGTACTGTATGTTTTATTAAGAGACTAAAAGTTCTGTTAATGTGAATGGCTGATTATATGGGTATGATACCATGGTAGAGAAGTTTATTTTATGTTTTTCTGCAGATGGCTTAATATTTTGAAAGGTTTGACTGTATGTGGACACTGCTGATACTGACACATGATTCGGTTAATGCATTAGCTATTTCTACCAATTTTAGACACACACACCAACCGTTTATGACTGGTTGAATAATGAAATAAAATAAAATAAAATGATAGAAAAGACTGTAAAAATAATATTTACAAAAAACTTTTAATCATTTACAAAAAACTAAACTATAACAAAAGTAAAATAAGTAAATAAGTTAAAATGCATTAAAATATAAATATAAAAGTTTTTTTAGTTATAGTTTTTTTAAGGATGGTATTTAAGGATGTGTCATTTAAGTCTCACTATTACTGAGGAAGGAGGAAGACACCTCCGAAAGCTCTAGTGTTTTTTATCGTCTTTTTATCGCTTTTATATTTATATTTTAATGCATTTTAACTTATTTACTTATTTTACTTTTGTTATAGTTTAGTTTTTTGTAAATTATTAAAAGTTTTTTGTAAATATTATTTTACAGTCTTTTCTATCATTTTATTTTATTTTATTTCATTATTCAACCAGTCATAAACGGTTGGTGTGTGTGTCTAAAATTGGTAGTATGAATAATCCCAACCTCAGAGGCCTTATTGCAGATATTAGCTATTTCTGTTGGTGCAGACAACTCCTGTCCTTTCCAGTTTAGGATTCAGGCTGGGGACCTCACGTATTTACCATTAAGTGCTTGGATTTTCTTCCAGATAAATCTGTTGTCTGTGTCCTTTCTAATGGTGGAAGTAAAACTTATCCAGGCATCTTTTTTTGCTTTTCTTCTAAGATTACCAGTTGTAGGGAATTTTCGAAATAAATTCCAAGCTCTATTTTTTTTCCTGTTTAGCATGTGTGCACAATCCTGATTCCACCAGTAACTGCTTTGTTTGCATTTGCCAGGCACAGATTTAGTTATTGCAGATATTACACGTTCTTAGCGTTTTTTCACCAACCTTTCATAAAATAAAATAAAATAAAGTAAAATAAGATATATAAAATAAAATAAAACACAACAAATTCCCGATAATTATATTTACAATAACCTGTATTTACAAAATTAATATATACGTATTACAATATTAAAAGTATTAAAACACAAGATTAAAATGCATTAAAATATACTAAGTTAAAAGCGATAAAATTCCGTAGCTTTCAAAGGCTCCAGCCTTCTTCTTCAGCAGTATTCTCTATTATTCAGTACACCTTTAAATATCAGCAGGGTAATGGTAGACATCACATGTTTTCATTCTCACGTGTTCCGCTCTCTTGCATTGTGGAACCGGAAGTCGTACGGAACCGTTCATCCTTTTTTAGGATAATAGTCTCTAAAAGGGGGTGAATCCGTCACCCCTATCCCTATTAATGTTAGTTGTAGAACTGATCCGCAAACTCTCGAGCCACTTACGATTGCCGATCAGTTCTACAACTAACATTAATAGGGATAGGGGTGTACAGATTCACCCCCTTTTAGAGACTATTATCCTAAAAAAGGATGAACGGTTCCGTACGACTTCCGTTCGAGCCACTTCCGGTTCCACAATGCAAGAGAGCGGAACACGTGAGAATGAAAACATGTGATGTCTACCATTACCCTGCTGATATTTAAAGGTGTACTGAATAATAGAGAATACTGCTGAAGAAGAAGGCTGGAGCCTTTGAAAGCTACGGAATTTTATCGCTTTTAACTTAGTATATTTTAATGCATTTTAATCTTGTGTTTTAATACTTTTAATATTGTAATACGTATATATTAATTTTGTAAATACAGGTTATTGTAAATATAGTTATCGGGAATTTGTTGTGTTTTATTTTATTTTATCTATCTTATTTTACTTTATTTTATTTTATGAAAGGTTGGTGAAAAAACGCTAAGAACGTGTAATATGAATATACCCAACCTCAGAGGCCTATTTGAGGAGTTAGTTATTGCAGAAGTAACAGCTTGTAATGTCTGGTTGGTTATATGTTCGGTGACATTATCTCTGGGCTGAGATCAATCTGAATTAGAGAGGCTTATTCATGCCAGTGCACTCTACGGAATTTCCAGTTGGAGCACTACAATGGGGACAAATTTACTAGTAGATGATCACTGTTTAGTGTGTTATCTAGAACTGACTACTCTATATTGGCATATATGGAGGGAGAACAGATTGAGAGATCTATTGCAGTCATAGATCATGTAGAAAAACGGATATAAGTAGGCTCGACAGTGTTTAACAGGGTAAGATGAGTATCAAGCAGAGATTCTATTAGTTTACCCCTTTTGTCTATTGTTGGAAATCCCATTGCGGACGATGAACATTGAAGTCCCTGAATAAGCAGAAGGGCGTTGGTAGCTGATCTGAGCTAAGTCATTTGAGGAGAAAGAAATTTGGAGGGAGGTATATAGAAGCTATTGTGAGAGTGATACCAATTACAATGTGCACTGCCACTACTTCAAAAGGAGTCTGAAGAGAAATATGTCTGGATGGAATATTATTTCAGACAATAATTGCCACCCCTCCATGAGCTGGCATATCCATACTCCTATCTTGTCTATAGATAGCATAGTTTTTAACGGTAGGACACACCCAAGAATTTAAGTTTCCTGTAAGGTTATGGCAGCTGATTCATACTGATTGATAAGATCCTCCAAATCATCTTTTGTACTCAAAGCCTCCTGAAGGATTCTTTCCATTATGTGGTTTTTATGGGCTGTTTTTGCTTCTGACTGCTTTTTAGTTGTATTTTGCTTGTATCAATTTATTTTTGTTTTGTCTTTTTAGAAAAGAAGGGGCAAGTCACGTCCATCTCATTGGTTGCATGTAATTCTAAAATGCCATCATCTGAAAAATGACATTCATCGATGTCCATTCTGGCAGAGAGTGATGATTGCGGTTCCATGGTTTCTGTCACTTCTGATTTTACTGTCGATGAAACATTGGTTGGTATGGTAATTGGGGTATTACTGGCTTGTTCACTTATTACTCTGTAGAACACTGTTTTGAAATAGAGAGCAACGAACGTGCCCAATTCTCAATAGATATACTCGGAGAAACTGATACTTCAGTCTGGAAATGCTGCTGTGGTATAGTCTCTGTTTTGATTATCTGTCTTCTTGTCTCCGAGTATGTCACTTTGTTTCCTACTTTATATTTCTGAATTTTTTTTCCTTGCTTCCATAGTTCACACCTTTTTGAGAAAGCTGGGTGGTTAATCTTACAGTTTGGGCAATGCAAGTGGTAATGGTGCAGTCAGATTGGTTATGCTCCTTCGACCCACAACTGGAACATACTCTCTCACCTTAACATGCAGTTTGTGAGTGTCCATATTTTTGGCATGTGTAGCACCTGATGGGATTCGGAATGTATGGCCAGACACTGCAATTTAGGTAGCCTGCTTTTACAGATGTTGGTAAGTTAGGAGTGATAAAAGTACGAATTATACTCCTTGTTGAAACCAGAGTACCATCTTTTTGGGTGTTGATTCTCCTTGCTTGGATGACTTTTTGATCATGTAATTCTTGGACAATTTCCTCCTGTGATAGAAGTAATAAGTCCCATTCTGTTAATACTCCCTTAGAGGAGTTTAAGGTGGCATGGCGAGTAACTTTTATTGGATGTCCTCCAAAGGTTCTGAGTTCTAATACCTTCACAGAATACTGGGGTTGAGTAGTCTCTATCAGAAGATCACCCTACTGGAGTAGCCTCACTGATTGAGGTGAACCAGCAGCAGACTCAATGCATTTCTGCACTAGAAAAGGTGACAATTTGTTCGGAGGCTGATCTGACAGTGAATGTCAGATCACTCAGGTAATTATCGGTGTCATTTGTTGTCACTAGTTTTGAGCTCAATGGCTCTAAAGATGGAAACATTTTGTTATCCATCTTTGTTCCTTTCGGCCTTGGGAGAGTGGACTTCTTCTGCCAAGTACCAGCCCTGCCACGGGGAAGCAGGAGCAGTGCCGCTCGAGTGACCAAGCAGAATAAAAGTTAGTGTTAGTATAAAGGAAAAAGAAAGAAAGTCGGTTTTACTTTCTTAAACTTGCTTACAATTCATAAGGCTAAGTTTGTTATTCATTAACGAGAATGTAAAAACTTTTCAAACTGAAGAATTGTGGCTTTGAATAAAGGCTCTATGAATCACCGGGAAATCGATCACTATAATGCTTGGCAACCGGGGCACAGAGCAAAGTTTTCCTGGGCAGAAGTAAAGTGTGTTTGGTGTCAGGCGGCACCAGGGGTTACCTCCATCTCCGCGTTGCTTGCATTGTGATGGGTGTGCCAGTTTACTGGAAATGCCAGAGATTCAAAAGTGTACGGATATTGTACGTGTGTAGTGTCGTGTACCGTTGTTCATCTGGTCGTTTAGCCAGGCAGAAGTAAGTGTAAGTGTGTTTAGGGTCAAACGGCACAAGGGGTTCCCCCCATCTCCGCGTAGTTTACATTGTGGGTGAACCAGTTGACTGGAAAAGCCAGAGATTTAAAAGTGTATGGACATTGTATATGTGTGATGCCTTGTACCGTTGTTCATCTGGTCATTTAGCCGCTGGGCCCCTACTGAGGCCCAACGTTGCCCCACTTACGCCCCGTGGAGGCAGACCAGGAACCCAGTAGTCTGTTTCACTCTGGCAGGTCCTGCCACTTAATTTCCTGAGATTTCGGCGGCTAGGACCTTAAAAAAAAAAAAAAAGACAGAAACGCGTCGACGCAGGGGTAGAATCGCTTAGTTTTGCTAGGCCAAGTTATGGGCGTAAGGTAATTTAGATATGTTAAGTTTTTGGGTAGGGCTTTCGCTAGCGTATAGATAGAGAGGGGGGGGGAGGCAGAAGGCTGGGGGGAGAAAGACAGAAATATGGGGCCAATAGAGTAGGTAGCCCCAGTTTTCAGTGGGACATGCCCATGTCCCACCAGAGTAGAAGATATAGGGTGGAGAGGAGAGGAGGACGAAAATGTCCCCCCTCCCCCCAAGGAAGTAGGTTTAAAGGTGAAGGGGCTAGAGTGCCCTCTTCAGATCGCCATATGGCTATTGGCAGCTATTGTTTCAAGTTTCTTTACTCATGGGGCAAGCTCCGTCCTTGTGCTTGTGTCCCTCATCTTTAGTTGCAGCCTTTACATTGTGCTGGCTGGTGTCTCAATAGTGGTACTTGATGTCAGTCATTGTAGATGGTGATTAATGTCCTTCTCCTGATGAAGAGGTCTTGTGCGAACTGGGATAATGCTCTATATTCATCCTCAGTATCTATGAAATGGGAAATGCCAGGCAGAAGTAGTGAGAGTAAGATGGAGGGGGAGGGGGGGGATTCAAGAAGTAGTTGATACCCTCAAGTAGAAAGAAGCCGTGGGTTAAACTGTAGCCAACCATTTTTTTGGGAGTTCTTCACTCCGTAGGTGGGGTGTGTGTGTGTGTGTGTGTGTGGGGACTTCCTATATATTGTTGTTGCCTTGTTGCAGCTGTGGGGAACATTTTAGCCAAGACAAAATCAACATCTACACATACAAAGGGTACTAGGAAAGTTTTGCAATATGACGCAACAATGAATCACAGGAAGCTGCTTGTTACTGCATGTTGAGACATGTTCATACGTGCATAGTAGCCGCCACGCCAAGTCGATGGGCTCAGTTATTCATTAGTAGTGAGTGTAAAGTGCTTGCGATGGCATCGTGGTCACGAAATGAGATAAGGACAGTTTTGCGGTATAATTTCGTGCGTGGTTTAACCATAGACCAGTGCTTAGAAGAAATGACACCTTTCACTAGATGATGATTGTCCACATCGTACAACGATATTCAGGTGGTATAGAGAATTCCAAAGGGGAAATTTCACTCTGGGAGGCCACGAACATCAGTTACGGAGGAAAACGTTACTGCTGTGAGGAAAATGCTTGACGAAAACAGGCGAGTGACCTACCAACAGATAGAGGATACTCTGGGCCTAAATGCATCAGCAATTCGTTCGATTCTGCAAGATCATTTGCACGTGAAGAAACTTTGTTCTCTCTGGGTGCCGCATTAACTGACTGAAGAGCAGATGACAAGACGTGTGACTTGGTGCCGGGAGATGTTAAAAAAGTTTGATAAGGGACAATCTCGGTATGTGAACAACATCGTGACAGGTGACGAGACTTGGCTGTACTATTACGATCTGCCGACCAAGGCTCAAAACAAAGTTTGGGTCTTTGATGATGACAACACACCTGTAATTGTCAGAAAATCCCGATCTGTAAAGAAGAAAATGATAGCTGTATTTTTCAAATCGAGTGGAATTGTGGAACGTGTCGTTTTGGACACGCAGAAGACAGTCACAGCTAAGTGGTATACTGAACAATGCCTGCCTAAAGTCATTGGATTTATGAAGAACCTGCGGCCAAAGTCAAGAATGGACACCTGGTACCTACATCACGAAAATGCTCCAGCTCACCGCGCCAAAGCCTGCACCGAATATTTGACCATGACAGGACTGAAACTTCTCGAGCACCCTCCCTACAGTCCAGACCTTGCTCCCTGTGACTTTGCACTGTTCCCGCATGTGAAAATGAAGCTAAAAGGGAGGCGGTTTTCCAGTGATGAGAACCTTCTACGGGCTTGGGACAACGAGTGTGCTTTACTCCCTAGTGAAACTTGGCAGAACTGGTTTAAAGATTGGTTTCGGAGGATGGAGAGGTGTATTGAATGTAGAGGAAATTACTTTGAAAAAATTAAATAAACAAAGCTGTATTGCAAAACTTTCCTAGTACCCTTTGTATATAATGACACAACATCAAGAGGCAAAAATAAAATTACAGACAGGAACTGGAAAAACACTAGCATTCTTGCTAGTGTTTTCCCAGCTCCTGTCTGTAATAGAATTCATAAATACAACAAATTACACTTTATTAAGAAACTAGGTGAAAAAAAAATAATAATAATAAAATAAAAGTAAATAAATACAGCATTAAATATTACAGTAAGATCAATGCCTTTTGTTCACGTACTATTTACGTATACATATTAAAAGAGGTAAAAGTGGACTTCGAAGAAGAAAAATGGAATCACAGAGGAACCATTTGATCAAAACTATTTTTTTTTTTTTTTTTTTAATTATAGGACTTGGATAGCTATATCCAATAATTTACACAATTTTCTAGGTTACACAATAATTGTAACCAAGAAAATGCTTCATAATATTGTGTACTTTAAATGGAGAAGACATTTTCCAAGTGGGAAAACAGAAAACCAAAAAAGGGGGATAGTTTTGGGGGAGGGGGGGGTCATGATGACAAGCAATAAGAAAATACTGGGAGAAAGGGTTTATGAATTCTGATGATGCCAAACAGGACACAACCATATTTTTGAAGCCTAACTACCTACTGCAATACTGTAAAACTAATTTTATTGTGATGCCCGAGTTGTCCAAGGAATTCATATACTTTATTATTTATTGTTTTGATATTAAAAGAATTATTTAATTGATAGTTATTAGAATCTTGAATTATTTCACCCAGTTTTTGGTAGTGAGTAGATTTGCCCAACAAAATAATCTTATCTGCTTCGTCAACCATTTGTATGACACGGGCATTATTTTTGCTGAGATTTATAATAGCACTTTTTGTAAATAATTTAAATTTGACATACACTTAAATTTGTTTAAAAACTTAATAAGCTACTCACAATATTCAATAGTATGCTTGATAATGCTTGTTTGTTAGTTTGTTATTTGGTTTTTAGGAGCATTAGCAACTAAGGCCATATTGCTCCGGGATATGCGGTGGTCATTCCCTGACCTTTCCGCATCCTCCGTATTTGGTGGTGACGGGCTCGAACCCCGGTCTAATCAAGAAGCGTGTGCTACGCACTGCTGCTCCTTCCCACCTGGCTACCGAGGCGCCTTTGATAATATGCATAGTAGTATTTTATGTATGTATAATACTTAGGTTTCCCCCACTGACACAAACAGAAGGCCATATTTTCATTAGAATTCCACAATAATATTACTAAAACTGATTTATATATGGATTACTACATTACATATGGAATGATTTTTTTTCTCAGAAAGTGAACTTAAATAATGTCACAATTTTAATTAAACTTGTTGTGACTATAAACTATATTTCCAATGGTTCCATTATCAAGAAGTTGAAATCTGAAGATTAACATTCTAAACATGCACACCGACATATATTTCCAAAGTATGGAACCTAAACAAATGTTCAGTTCCTTTCAGCAAATCAAATGATTGATACTTACACTATCTGATTATCAATATGAATGAAAGCTGGTAGCAAGAATGCTAGTGTTTTTCCAGTTCCTGTCTGTAATAGAAATTCATAAATACAGCAATTTACACTTTATTGAGAAACTAGGTAAAAAAAAAAATAAACAAATATAGCATTAAATATTACAGTAAGGTCAATACTGTAAATACAAATATAGCATTAAATATTACAGTGCCTTTTGTTCATGTACCATTTACATATTAAAAGAAGAGGTAAAGGCGGATTTCTAAGAACATCAAAAATCGAATCACAGAGGAATCATTTGCTTTGTTTGCGCACAACATATACGAGGTGCGGCAATAAAAAGAGCACAAAGTGAAGCTTAAAAAATGATTATTTTTATTCAAAGTAATCACCACTTGATTGGATGCACTTATTACACTGTTCCAAGTTTTTGAGAAGAATCAGAAAAAGCATCCAAAGATATGATGTTCAGTTTGGCAGGTATGTTTTTCTCTATGTCCTGAACATCCTGAAATCTTTCCTTTGAGGACAGTTTTCACCTTGGGAAAGAGGGACAAATCTGCTGGTGTGAGATCAGGAGAGAAGAGTGGTTGGTTATTCTGTACAATCCCATGTTTCATCAGAAATGTCTTCACAAAAATTGCAGAATGGGGGAGGGGAATTGTTGTGCAACAAAAACCTCACCCAGGAAATGCACTTCAATAGTCTTCAAAGTAACTGTATGTAAAATGCAGCTCTCGCTCTCTCTTATCAATATCATCTTGATCCTAGACTTTTGTAAACAAAAGTTTTTTTAGGCCTTCGTGACAATTTTCACATCCACTGTATGCTCGGATGCTTCATTTCTGGGCTGTACTGAAACTAGGATTGTCTTGACAAGTATGGATGAAGTCTTCACAAGATGACACTCTTCTTTGCTTCTACTCATCTGTGGGGATGTGGGACACAAATTTTGCACAGACCTTCCTTTGACCTAAATAATCACTTAGAATTTCACAAATGGTCATTTATTCATATCCAACTTATTCACCATCAATCTGAGGGTCAAATGACAATCTCTTGCTACAAATTCAAACTTTTGTAACTCTCTTCTCATTTCGAGAGATTGACATATGCCCACTTCTTGGGTCACCATGAACATCCTCACATCAGTCTGAACTGCTTATACCATTCAAACATACTGGTATGAGTTAACGTTTCATTGCCATAAACAGTTTTTAAAATTTCACATGTTTATGCTGCATCTTTTCCCAGTTTAAAGCAAAATCATGACATGGAATGTTAATGCTACTAATGAAACTAGTTGTTGCTTGCAACCTGTAAGCCTACTAGACAATCTCAATACCACCATCTGTTGGAGGAAGTTTGAACTTCAACATACCACTTCCATTTATTTTCAAACTTATCAAACATGACACAAACAGCACCAGTGCAGAAATGTTATTGGGCACACCTATGTGTTTTTTTGTTCAAAATATCCCTAAAAATTTACCACTTATTGTAATAAGTTAACTCAGCAAAACTCAAGTCAGAGAATGAGTGGAGATTTTGCGCTCTTGCTCCCTCTCTCTCTCAATTCTGTTTAGAGATCTTAACTCATTTATTCCTATCATTCTATATGTAGGGAACCCCCCCCCCCCACCATCTCTTTTCTTTTTTTTTTTTTTTTGATGTGTGATAATGTGACTCCATAGTAAAGCAATGAGAAACATTTTTTCTTCAAAAACTCGCTTAATTTCCGTTATTTCTCAAAACACGGTCAGGTTACATTATCTAATGGAGTTTTACTAGGAAACACTCGATTTTTATCGATCTCCTGAAAACTAATAAAGATGTGTGATAGCATTGATAGTGTGACTGCATCCCATAGTAAACCAATGGGAAACATCAAATTGCTGTTTTTAGATGGCACAACCAGTACTGTGATTAGGATATTTGTTCTTCCCTTACTGCAAATTTATTTGCAAATTTTTCTTTCAGTATTTCTACTGAAGTGATTTGTCTGCAAGAATTAATTTTTATGAAAGAGTCACAGAGGTATCTTATGACATTCTGGTTATCCCAATGTTTAAAAAACAATATTTGATACAAATACAGTGTAAAACACATTAACATATAGTGGGAGTAGGGGAATCATTTTCTTATTCTCTACATTTACAGAATAAGAAAAACTGATTTCAGTAAAGTGTCCATGAAGCCATACATTAAAGGATTAGCTATTTCCTCAACCAATCATCCTATCTAACCAGTGAATATGACTGTTCACTGAGGAAATACTGGGTGAAACAACAACTAAGATCATAATACACTAAATATAACATAAAAAAACTTTATACAACATATAGAGTTATATTTTAAAATCAAGAATTGTTTTATCCCTTTCTAGGAAGACGTGGCACTTTCTTTAAATTGCCACATTAAGATCAGTCTAAAACTGCCAATTTAAATTGTCATATACTAATTGTTTGCAAGGAACTAAAAACATCTAATAAACTGAATTATCTGGTAAAAGATAATTCAACATATTGTAAAGCTATGTAATTCTCAAAATAATTTATTCACGTGATGTGATTACAAGTAAATGAGATTGTTTATTTCCGCTACAATCTGTTTGTAAATCTCTTCAACCTGTTATGAACTTTGGACCTATTGCTTCTTGATGAAACAAACTGGAGTGGAAAGTAATAACTAATTCTAACTTAATATTTGCAATGAAAAATAAGCTTATTGCATGACAGACAACACATGACAGGCAAAAATGAGTGAGATGGCAGCTGTTCATTGTAACATAAATGCTGTGCGTGTGATGGGGGGAGAACAAAAAGTTCAGAGAGATGTAATTAATGGCAGGAAGTTGACTGCAATTATTAAAACAGGAATGTTTATGCAAATACATAAGGAAACTGATCATCAAGGCGAGTTACATAAAAAGGCAAGCTTAGAATGGTGGGTTAAGTGCTGATAATTTTGTTTTTGAAAATTTAATCAATCCAAAGTTTAAAAGCACAACAGAAACATCACAAGAAATCAGGTCTTGTGCATTGGGTTGCATTATATCATCCAAGTTTCTTGCAACGACCTACTAACTGGTTAAAATAATTTTTTTTATTAAATTTTAAAAAAATGATATATACAGGGTGTCTCAAAAATATTGGTACAAACGTTTAGGGGAGGTAGGCAACATCTAAAGGAATGTGAATCGCATAAGAACCCATAACCGGAAACGTCAACGTAAGTCAGTAGACTGCGCTGTTCATCAGTTCGCGAGAGGGAAAATTTCTGGTTTACTCATTCAAGCAGTAGTCGCCGCACGAAGAGCATGCATCGATATACAAACTGTGAGCTGGCAGACATGCACCTAGCGTATGGATTAGCAGAGGGCAATGGACGAGCCGCTCAACGAATTTATGGAGAACACTTCCCAGACAAACATGTACCGGACCACCATTTTTTTTTTTTTTTTTTTTGCGCATGTGCATCAAAATTTGTGTGATTATGGGTCATTTAGAGGTAACAGGAGTAATGCGGGCAGACCATGTTTGACACGAACTCCAGCCATGGAAGAAAGTGTGTGTGTTGAATGATCCTACTCCCAGCACACATGCCATTGCCTCTAACTTAGGAGTGTCTCGTTGCAGTGTACAGCATGTCTGGCACGACGATTTCTTACACTCCTTTCATCTCCAAAGGGTTCAGTTACTACACAGTTGATACGTTACTTTGTGGTTATTGCTACCCATATGCAGTACTTTACATTTGTCAATGTTAAATTTTAGTTGCCACTGCTCAGCCCATCCGCTCAACTTTTCTAGATCCTGTTGCAGTAGCATACTGTCATTAGTGTCATTAACAACTCTGCCAACCTTTGTATTGTCTGCAAACTTGAACATGAGTGGAATAAGACAGAGTGGTAATCAGTGGACACTGCTCTTCTTGGACTAATGTTATTAGTGGAGTTCCCCAGAGTTCGGTGTTCGGTCCATTGTTGTTATTAATGGTATTGATGAAGGTATATCAAGCTTAATGTCTAAGTTTGCAGGTGATAAGAAGGTTGGCAGGATTATTAATGACACTAATGACAGTACACTACTGCAACAGGATCTAGAAAAGTTGAGCAGATGGGCTGAGAGGTAGCAACTGAAGTTTACCTTTGAGAAATGTAAAGTACTGTATATGGGTAGCAGTATCCCCAGAGTAATGTATCAACTGCGTGGTACTGCGCTCCAAACCCTCTTATGTTTGTTACATTCACCTCTCTGAAATGTATACCAACTGTGTGATACTACACTCAGGGTAGTGGAGAACGAAAAAGACCTGGGGATAATTGTGCAGTCAGATATGAAGTTTTCTGAGCAGTGCAGACAGTCTGCAATGGGGTAGCTCATGGTGTCTTGTCAATGATATACAAGAATTTTGCTAACAGGTATAAGGAGTTGATTTTTCCATTGTATAACAATGGTCAGGCAGGTCGTACAGGTCTGGAGGCCTCATTTTAGGAAGGCTGTAAAGTTGCCTGAGCGAGTACAGAGGACAACAAGATTGGTGAGGGGAATGAAAGGCTGGTCTTACGAAGAAAGGCTTAAGTTCTGCAAACTGCAGTGTTTGGAGACTAGGCATATACGAGGTGATATGATTGAGATGTATAAGGCTTTGAATGGTTTGAACAGTCTCAATGCTGATGGGATTCTTCCTCTTGCTCAGATTATAAACCTAAGTGGGCATAAACTCAAGTTGAGGAGAGGCAGTTGTCACATAAATTTGCTGAAATTTGCCTTCAGCCAGTTGGTTGCTGGAACAAAACTTCCATCTGTCCTTGTGGAAGTTGATAGCTTAAATAAATTCAAGGACGAAGTGGACAAATGTTTGCACTAATGGATGGGTGAAATGGGGAGGGATTTTTTTTTTGGCTAATGCTGTATAAGCTTGATTTCTTGCATCATATGCCTCTGCTGATGTTCTCTGCAAAACTTTAATACCAGTAATACTGAGTAAATAGCCATTGAGGGATGTTAACTTTTGAAATCTGTACCATTTACCATCAATATAGTGATGTTTCTTGCAACGACGGACTAACTGGTTAAAATTTTTATTTATTAAAATAAAAATTATATATACCATTTTTATATATCATTATCATTTTTTTAAAAATTTAATAAAAAAATTTTTAACCAGTTAGTAGGTCGTCACAAGAAACTTGGATGATATAATGCAACCCAATGCACAAGGCCTGTTTTCTAGTGATGTTTCTGTTGTGCGTTTAAACTTTGAATTGATTAAATTTTCAAAAACAAAATTATTAGCACTTAACCCACCATTCTAAGCTTGCCTTTTTATGTAACTCACCTTGATGATCATTTTCCTTATGTATTTGCACCAACATTCACCAACACTTTATTAAACATTTCAACTATGATGCTAATAGATTAACAGTAGCCACTGGCAGAGGTGGAAGTGATTCTTGCACTGCTTCTATTGAAATGAGCAGAAGCCTGAAAAACAAGATGCAGGATATTTCAGAGACTGCTGGGAGTCATTGCGGTACAAGTAAACACATGGGTTGTGTTAGGAGAGCTAAGAATAGAAACAGGTGCATGCATACTTGCGTGTACACCAATGCTAGGAGTTTGGTAAATAAATTTGATGAATTTGAGGTTTTGCTCAAAACATCAAAGGCAGATATTGTTGGGATATCAGAGACGTGGTGTCACACAGGTATAAGCAATACGGAACTGGAAATTGGGGAATACAATGTGCATAGAAAGGATAGACAGGACAGGAGGGGAGGAGGGGTTATGCTATTAGTTAAGAAACACATAAAATCCAAGGAAGTGAAGCCAGTCGACATCGATGGACAGGGCAGTGTCGAGCCAGTTTGGTGTGACATAAGCATAGGGAAATCAAAATTGAGAGTAGGAGTGTGCTATAGGCCTAATGACTCTGATGAGTATAATAAGATATTGTACAGGGAAATGGAGTGGGCCAGTAAATCAGAGAGTCTTATAATAGGGGATTTTAATTTCCCAGATATTGACTGGAATTTGTGGGTTGGTCACTCACACACTAACCAGGCTTTCGTGGATTTATTGGATGATTGTTTTCTACATCAGCATGTTCGTGAGGCAACCAATACTCTTGATCTGATTATCAGTAGTGATTCTTCATGCATTAAGAATCTGCAGATAAATGAACCACTAGGTGGCAGTGATCACAGTGTGTTGAAGTGGGATTTACTCAAGGAGGTAACTACCATCAGAGGTAAAGGGAAGGGTTTTTGTTTTCGTAAAGGCGACTATGATGGTCTGAGACAATATTTAAATTCTATACAGTGGGACCAACTGATGATGTTACCAACAGCAAACTCAAAATGGGAAGCAGCATTCAAGGAACTAATCTTGGAATCTACCAGGCTTTACATACCAACTAAGAAATATTGTTCAAGGTTTAGGCCTAAATGGCTGTCAGATGAACTAATGAGACATGTGGCAGAGAAGAAAAATGCATGGAATACATACAAATTAATGGGCGACATGGAAGCCTATGATAGATATAAGTTGGTCTGTAACCAAGTCACAAAGGAGATTAGGCAGGCAAAGGCAGACTACGAAAAATCCTTGGCAAAGGATGCAAAGAAAAACAGAAGAGTTCTTTACCTATTTAAACTCAAGAAGGAAAGGGATGAATCAGATTGGTCCACTGGATATTGATGGTTCAACAGTTGAGGATTTTGCATCTACATTCACGCATGAGGAGTTATTCAGGAAGGAGAATGACGTAGATAAAGTAGACATTGGCAGTGAGCTGGATGATTTTGTAATAACTGAGAGGAAAGTGGAGGAGAGATTGTTGAGGATAAACATAAAAAAGGCACCTGGGGTGGATGGGATCTATCCAGTTATATTGAAGGTGGCAGCAAAGGAAGTAAGCAAATCCCTAGCCATAATTATGAGAGCTTCTTTAGACTCAGGGAAGGTACCCATAGACTGGAGATGTGCAAATGTAACCCCAATTCACAAAGGAGGATCAAAGGCTGACACAAGTAATTATAGACCTGTTAGTTTAACTTCTGTTCCAGGAAAATTAATGGAGGCACTGATTAAAGAAGCACTGCAGGATCATCTAGACAAGAATTCAGTTATAGCTCAGACGCAGCATGGTTTTGTTAAGGGCAGGTCTTGCCTGACCAATTTGATTGGATACTATGATGTAGTCACAAAAGAACTGGATGCAGGGAATAACTTTGATATTATATATTTGGATCTTAGAAAGGCTTTTGATACTATTGCACATGGAAGACTGCTGCTGCTCAAATTGGAGCAGTGTGGCACTGGAGGCAAATTGCTGCTATGGATAAGGGGATGGTTGAGTGGCAGAAGACAGAGAGTGGTAATCAATGGACACTGCTCAATGTGGACTAATGTTATTAGTGGAGTTCCTCAGGGTTCAGTGTTAGGTCCGTTGTTGTTTTCGGTGTTTATGAATGATATTGATGATGGGATATCAAGTTTAATGTCCAAGTTTGCAGATGATACAAAGGTTGGCAGGGTTGTTAAGGACACTACTGAAGCTATGCTGCTGCAACAGGATCTGGAAAGGTTGAACAGATGGGCTGAGAGGTGGCAAATGAAGTTTAACATTGACAAATGTAAAGTACTACATATGGGAAACAGTAACCCCAGAGCAACGTATCAACTCTGCGGTACTACACTGACAGTGGTGGAGAATGAAAAGGACCTGGGGGTAATTGTGCAGGCAGATATGAAGTTCTCTGAGCAGTGTAGACGAGCTGCAAGAGTAGCCCATGGTGTCTTGTCAATGATATACAGGAATTTTTCTAGCAGGGATAAGGAGGTGATTATTCCCTTGTTTAAGGCAATGGTTAGGCCACATCTTGAGTACTGTATACAGGTCTGGAGGCCTCATTTCAAGAAGGATGTAGAGCTGCTGGAACGGATACAGAGAAGGGCAACAAGATTAGTGAATGGAACAAAGGGTTGCTCTTACGAAGAAAGGCTTAAGTTTTGCAAATTACAGAGTCTGGAGACTAGGCACCGGCGAGGTGATCTGATAGAGGTGTATAAGGCTTTGAATGGTTTGAGCATGCTCAATGCCAATGGGATTCTTCCTCTTGCTCAGAATAATCACCTCAGAGGGCATAAATTCAAATTGAGGAAGGACGGATGTCGGATAGATGTGCGGAAATTTGCCTTTGGCCAGCGGGTGGTTGGTTGGTGGAACAGACTTCCATCATTTGTTGTTGAAGTTGATAGCCTAAACAAATTTAAGGCTCAACTGGACAGGTATTTCGAACAAATGGAGGGGTGAAACGGGAGTGGTGTGTTTTTTTTTTTTGGCTGATGCTGAATAAGCTTGCTTTCTTGCATCATATGCCTCTACTAATGCTAATGCTATTTGAATTAAACATTCTGTTTTAGTAATTACAGTCAACTTCCTGCCATTAATTACATCTCTCTAAACTTTTTGTTCTCCCCCCACTCCTATGCACAGCATTTATGCTACAATGAACAGCTGCCATCTCACTCATTTTTGCTGAGTGGAATAAGACAGAGTGGCATACTACTGCCACTCAGTCTTATTCCACTTATGTCCAAGTTTGAAGACAATACGAAGGTTGGCAGAGTTGTTAATGACACTAATGACAGTATGCTACTGCAACAGGATCTAGAAAAGTTGAGTGGATGGGCCGGTGGCAACTGAAATTTAACATTGACAAATGTAAATACTGCATGTGGGTAGCAATAACCAAAAAGTAACGTATCAACTCTGTGGTACTACACTCATGGTGGTAGAGAATGAAAAGGACCTGGGGTAATTGTGCAGTCAGATATGAAGTTTTCTGAGCAGTGCAGAGTAGCTCGGTGTCTTGTTGTTAATTGGTTTTTAGGAGCATTAACAACTAAGGTCATATTGCTCAGGGGATATGTGGTGGTCATTCCCTGACCTTTCCGCATTCTCTGTATTTGGTGGTCACGGGCTCAAACACTGGTCTAATCAAGAAGCGTGTACTACGCACTGCTGCTCCTGCCCGCCTGGCTCCGGAGGCACCTCGGTGTCTTGTCAATGATATACAGGAATTTTTCGAGCAGGGATAAAGAGGCAATCATCCCCACGTATAAGGCAATGGTCAGGCCACGTTATTTTAGGAAGGATGTAGACCTGCTGGAAAGGGTTGCTCTTACGAAGAAAGAGCTTAAGTTTTGCAAATTACAGTGGCTGAAGACTAGGCACCTGTGAGGTGATCTGATTGAGGTTTATAAGGCCTTGAATGGTTCCAGCAAGCTCAATGCTGATGGGATTAGCATTAGCATTAGTAGAGGCATACGATGCGAGAAAGCAAGCTTATGAAGCATCAGTTAAAAAAAAAAAAAAACACATTCCCATTTCACCCCTCCGTTCGTTCTAAATACCTGTCCAGCCCAGGCTAAAATTTATTTAGGCTATCAATTTCCACAACAAAAGATGGAAGTCTGTTCCACCAATCAACTACCTGCTGGCTAAAGGCAGCAGATAGTCTGCAGATCTATCCTACGTTTTTTTTTTTTTTTGGCTGATGCTGCATAAGCTTGCTTTCTTGCATTGTATGCCTCTGCTAATGCTAATTAAACATAAATTGTTTAACATATTAATGTGTACTTATTTTGCTTTACTCTCTGACACAGTATATTACCAACAAAAATCAAATCAGAAAAAAAAATATATATATAAATAAATCAAACATTTTTTATTACTTTATTCAGTTTTTATCGAAGTCTAGATCTAAATTCTCTAATATATTTTTTTTTAATTTCAGCTTTTGTAAATGTGAACTGGACAAGGTAGGTCAAGAGGTGTGATCTCTGATTTTTATGAGGAAATTTTTCATGCTGCATCTATCATAAACTGACAAGAATTAGTTGGAAATACAGAAAGGAGATGACAACAAGTATTAAAAAATTTCAAAACAATTTGTACACTAATGAACAATGAAAAATGCAGATCTGCAAACAAACTGCTTAAACAGTAGACTTCATTTATTAATTTTTAAAAATGATGAAAAACTAACTTCCTAATGTATATAAAATCCATGTAACACTAAGAATGGACATTTATTCTACACTATGCACAAGTTGGTAAATCACTCAATTGTTTCAATGTATTTTATTCATAGGTGAAACAGGCAGTTTTTATTTATATTTTACTTTTATTTTTCCAATCCATCCACATATCTGTTTTGTCAGTTTCAATATGGGGTAAGGAAATTTTCTGAATTCATTCACACTTTACAAGTTATGTTAGAGTCAAAGAAATTATTTGACTAGCAAGTCACATCAAAGTGGTCAGTGAGCTACCACTGGAAAAGCAGTTTGCGAACAGAAGAAAGAAATAAGTTACACAAACAAATTTCTTGCATAATGGAAGTTTTATTTTTTTGTGTAATGGAAGGCTGTTTTTCAACTTAGAGGCTTTCAAAGTGACAGTTTAATTACAACTACTTTGTACTATAGTTGTAATGGGACTAATTTTCCAGGAAATGTCAACATCCGTGATCATGATGTGTGTGTGTGTGTGTGAGAGAGAGAGAGAGAGAGAGAGAGAGAGAGAGAGAGAGAGAGAGAGAGAGAGATGTTTTTTAAAAATCTGCTTTGTAAATTAACAACAGATAATCAAGAAAAAACAACTTTACCTGAGCTATGCCAATCATATCATATCCTTGAAGCAGAATTGGCCAGGCCTGACTCTATAAAAAAAAGAAAAGAAAATGAATAAAATTAAAATTATTATTACCGATAATAAATATCAGTTTCACATTTATACTATGAAAATAAATGGCTTGAAGACTGAGAAAAGAAACCATCACAACAGTAGTACTTAAAACACAAGGCAATATTTCAGGATTCTCATTATCAGACCTAAATGGGTAAAATAACAAATACTTTTTTTTTTTTTTTTTTTTTAATGAAAACCTCAAACACAAGAGGTATTAGAACCTATAGTACTTAGTACCGTGGTTGGGTTGGAGGTTGAGAAGATGAAAGAAGATATTTGTTGACATTGGACTTGAACTTCTGTAGATTGTAATTTTCAGGAAATACGTATGAAGGAAGGTTGTTCCAGAAAACGGCAGTTGAATGAATAAATGAGGAAGATGAAAAGTTGGTTCTGTGGGTTTGAAGTTGGACAGAACATGGATGCTGGCTAGTGGCGGCACACGTTCGGACTGCTTTGAAAGAGACAACAGGAATTATAGAAGCCAATTCAGAAGAACAGTGCCCATGGAAGTATCTGTAGAAGAGGCATACAGCAGAAACAGTACGTCTGTCACAGAGCGAGTGGCAAAAGATGCTAAGAAAAACAGCAAGGATTTCTTTACTTATATAAACTCTAAAAGGAAGGGGATGAATCTGATTGGTCCACTTGACATCGATGGTTCGACTGTTGATGATCCTGCTCAGATAGCAAACAAACTGAATGAGTATTTTGCATCTACATTCACACTTGAGGAATAATTAAGGTTTGAAAATGGCAAAAGGTTATCAAATTGTAGCAGGATAATGATTTTGTAATAACAGAGCAAAGTGGAAGAGAAATAGTGAAGTTAAACAAAGAAAAGCACCTGGGGTGGATGGAAACTATCCAGTTATATTAAAGGAGATGGCAAAGCAAGTAAGCAAACCCTTAGCCATAATTATGAGAGCATCATTGGACTCAGGGGAGGTTTGCACGGACTGGAGATGTGCAAATGTATCCCCAATTCACAAATGGGGATCGAAGGGTGACACTTGTAATTACAGACAAGTTAGTTTAACTTCTGTTCCGGGTAAAATAATGGAGTCACTGGTTAAAGATGCATTGTAGGATCATCTAGACAAGACTGCAGCAATAATTCATACACAGCATGAGTTTGTTAAGGGAAAGTCTTGTCTGACAAATTTGATAGGATATTATGATGTGGTTACAAAGGAACTGGATGCAAAAAATTATTTTGATATCATATATTTGGATTTCAGGAAAGCTTTTGTCACTATTGCGCATGGAAGACTATTGTACAAATTGGAGCATAATGGTATTTAGGGTATGTTGCTACAATGGATAAAGGATGGTAAGTGGGAGAAGACAGAGGGTGGTAATCAATGGGTGCTACTCTTCGTGGACTAATGTTATTAGCGGAGTCGCACAGGGTTCGGTGTTGAGTCCACTGTTGTTTTGTATATATATATCAATGACATTGATGAAGGTATATCAGGCTTAATGTCGAAGTTTGCAGATGATACAGTGTGCAGTCAGATATGAAGTTTTCTGAGCAATGCAGACAGGCTGCCAGGGCAGGTTATGGGGTTTTGTCAATGATATATAGGAATTTTGCTAGCAGGGAGAAGGAGGTGATTGTCCCTCTGTATAAGGCAGTGGTCAGGCCACGCCTTGAGTACTGCGTACAGGTCTGGAGGCCTCATTTTAGGAAGGATGTAGATTTAATTGTGCGTGTACAGAGAAGGGCAACAAGATTGGTGAGGGGAATGAAGGGATCCTCTTGCCAAGAGAGGCTTAAGTTCTGCAAATTCCAGTGGCTGGAGACTAGAAACCTGCGCAGTGATCTGATTGAAGTGTATAAGGCCTTGAATGGGTTGAGCACGCTGAACTCTGATGGGATCCTTCCATTTGTTCAGATTATGAACCTAAGGGGGCATAAATCCAAATTAAGAAAAGACAGATGTAGAATAGAAGTGCGGAAATTTGCCTTTAGCCAGTGGGTGGTTAATTGCTGGAACAAACTTCCATCTGTCGTGGAAGTTGATAGGTTGAATAAATTTAAGGAGGAACTGGACAGGCATTTGGAGGGAATGTGTGATTTTTTTTTTTTTTTTGGCCGATGCTGCATAAGCTCATACACTTGCTTTCTTGCATCACATGCCACTACTACTACTACTACTACGTTAAAGATGAATCATTAATTAACCTAAATGTCCTCTTCTGAATGGAATCAAGAAGTTTGAGCGAAGTTTTGGGAGCACCACCCCAGATGTGGAAACAATATTCCACGGTAGGGCGGATTTGCGATTTATACAGAGTGAGCAGCTGTTTGGAAGAAAAGAAAAGCCGAGAGCGAAAGAGAAAATCAAATTTTTTAGATGCAAAGGAAGCAATATTTGTAATGTGCTTGTGCCAAGAGAGATTAGAAGTCAAGGTAACCCCAAAAGAGATATATCATTTTGCCTAGAAATCAGAGTGTCACTAAAGATAAGCATAGGAGCAGAAAAGTCTTTTTTGTGAGATATAAGAACAAGACTGAGTTTTAGAAGGGTTGAAATCAACTAAGTTGTCTTTGCCCCACTGGAGAATTACCTGAAGATCGGCGTTTAAGGAATTGGTAGCAGATTTTCGAGAAGTTGAAGCTGATTGAGCAGGACAAGGTTTCTCAAAATGGAAACTGGAATGCAATGGCTATCATCAGCAAAACTATGGATAGGATTTCCAGTCAACGGAAGAAGGTCATTAATATACAAAAGGAAAAGAGTTGGGGAAAGAACTGAACCTTGGGGGACACCGGCATTAGTGGAGAAGTTAGAAGACAGAGAGCCATCTACCATCACCCTCAGTGAGCGATCAGAGAGAAAATTGGATAACCAATTACTAAAAACAGTTGGCAAACCATAAGATGGAAGCTTGATTAGAAGACCTTTACGCCAAACACGATCGAAAGCCTTTGAGATGTCAAGAGCAACTACTTGTGTTTCACCGAATCTTTCCATTGAATTAGTCCATAAATGGGTAACATAAGCCAGAATATCAACAGTGGATCAACACTGACGGAATCCATACTGGTGATCGTTGATCAGATGGAAGGTTTCTAGGTGGTTTAAGAGTTGGTGGTTAATTGATTTCTCCATTACTTTAGAAAGAGTAGAAGTAATTGCAATGGGACGATAATTGGATGGGAGGGATTTGTCACCCTTTTTAGGAACTGGCTGGATATGAGCAAATTCCCAAGCAGAAGGAAAAACACCTTTGGAATAAGAAAGTGAAAAAAGGCGGCAAAGAATAGGAATAAGTTCAGGAGCACAGGTTTTGAGAACAAGTGGAGAAATACCATCGGGACCTGGAGCTTTCTCAGCATCAAGATTCGTCAAAATCCTTCTGACATCCTTTTGACGGAAGACCACAGGAGGCATTGAATGGAGCGGGTTGGGAATGGTAGGAGGTGTTTTACTAAGATCATTAATACATGAGTTGGAAGAAAAATGGGATGCTAGCAGGTCAGCTTTATCTTTGGCTGAAGTGACAACAGAACCATCTGGTTTGGACAGAGGTGGGAGCAGAGATGGGCAAAAGTTGCGGCCAATAGCTTTGGCAAGAGACCAGAATGCTCGGCTACCATTAGGGCAAGAAGCAAATTTTTCTACTCAGCCTGTTCAAACTCTAGTTTGGACTGATTAATAAATGCTTTACAATTGTTGCGAGCTTTGGTGTACGCAGAAAATGAAACTGAAGAATTAGAAACAAGCCAACTACGATATGCAACATTCTTCTCTTGAACAGCCTTAGCACATTTATTGGAAAACCAAGGTTTAGATAAAGGAAGAGATTTTAAAGTGGAGTATGGGATAAAGGGTTCCATTCCTGCAAGAATAATTTCACTCACTAGATCTGAGCAAACTTTGACATCATAAGTTTTGAAACAGTAATCCAACCAATATTGGCTGTATGATTAGGATTGTCTGGTGTTCTTGTAGGTAAATGAACAATCTGTGCAAGGTCATTGCAAAAGCCTCAGCATCTCGACCAGCTGGGTCGGTGTGACTAGAAAACGGAAGCTAGCTGGAGTTGTGAACATTAAAATCACCAAGGAAAATTACCTCACTGTTAGTAAAGTTGGACTGGAGAAAGTCAAGTTGCAAAGAGAGGAAGTCAAGGACTTCCAAGTGATTAGTGGAATTGGGAGAGTGGTAGAGACAACAGATGAATTTGACACAATGAGGTAGAGAGATATAAAACCCAGTCATGTCTTATATCTCACAAAAAGAATAGTCTGCTGCACATATTCATTATTTTTAATGATACTCAGATTTCTAAACAAGATCACATATCTCTCTATTAGGGATTACTCTGACTTCTAATTTCTCTTTAGCATAAGCATATTACAAATATTGCTTCTGCTGTATCTAAAAAACTGGGTTTTCTGATTTGCCTTGGGTGTTACTTTTGTACTAAACAACTGCTTACTCTGTACAAATCTCAAATCCCCCCTGCCATGAAATATTGTTCCCACATCTGGGATGGTACACTCAAAACCTCTCTCAGGCTTTTAAATTCCTTTCAAAGTAGCGCCATTGTGGTAATGACACATCTCTTACAAAGTCTTTTCACAGACTGTTTTTGCTGCATCCCTTTTTTATAGATGCTTCCATATTCTGAATTGGCTTCTATAATTTCCCTTCTTGCTTTCAAACCAGTCCAAACATGTGCCACAGCCATTCAGCATCCATTTACTGTCCAACTTAACTCTGAGAACAAACTTATCTTCTAAATTTCTCCCTTCAACACTTCTGTTTTCTGGAACACCTTCTTTCACGCATATTTCCTGTAAATTAACGTCGCACACGCTTCTTGATTAGACCGGGGTTCGAGCCCATGCCCACCAAATAGGAGGATGCAGAAAGGTCAGGGAATGATCACCGCATATCTCCAGAGCAGTATGGCCTTAGTTGCTAATGCTCCTAAAAACCAACTAACAAATAACCTCTATATTAAAATCTACAGAAATTCAAGTCTGTTAACTAGTATCTTTAGTCTTCTTAACAATCAACCCATGAATGGTGGCTTGAAGTGGTGGAACCCATATTGGAGGCTTGAAGTGGTGGAACCCATATTGGAGGCTTGAAGTGGTGGAACCCATGTTTAGTCTCTAGAGCTAAGTTCCGGCCAACCCTTCCCTATCTCTTCCATCATGCAGTATGATTAATGACTTTTTGAGGTTATGATGAATGTCGTGGCGAGATCCAATATTCCTTACATTTCGAGGGTACAGCTCTAAAACGGTGTTCGCAGGCCGGCCACTAGATAGTACACCGGACCAAACCTATTGGTAACTCTCTAGGAGGCTTCCGGATCAGCTAGTGTATAATCTTGCTACCTCTACTCTGCCAGATAGTGACTGGAGGGAGTCCGAGTAGTGTGTATGCGGGGAGCATTGTCGAGGCCACGTTATGTCAAGGATCTGGGTATATTCTTACCACATGTACGCCATATCCAAAAATTTCATTACTTCATACAGCATGTCCCACCCACTTTTTCTTACTATTGAATACACCATGAATTGTCAAAATAATAGAGCAAGCTTATCTGTGAAAAGATCTAAACCTCCCAAGGACTTCCTAATTAATTTCACAAATATGCGTGGTCTCAATTCCAATCTCAACGATGTCCATTTCCACTTGCAGTCTTCCAAACCCCATGTACTTTTTCTGACTGAATCTCAGTTATCAGTTGATTCAACTACTGCTCATCTCAGATGTCCAAATTATTTGCTATATGATTCCTTTCGCCTCAAAGGTGGTACTTGTGCGTATGTCCGTTCTGATATTCCCTGTCAAAGATTTGGCAATTTGGAATCTCCTCTCTTTGATCTTCTTTGGCTTAAAATCTCTCTATCTCATTGTGTAAAATTCATCTGTTGTCTCTACCATTCTTCCAACTCCACTAATCACTTGGAGCTCTTTGACTTCCTCTCTTTGCAACTTGACTTTCTCCAGTCCAACTTTCCTAACAGTGAGGTAATTTTCCTTGGTGATTTTAACGTTCACAACTCCAGCTGGCTTCCGTTTTCTAGTCACACCGACCCAGCAGGTCGAGATGCTGAGGCTTTTGCAATTACTAATGACCTAGCACAGATTGTTCATTTACCTACAAGAATACCAGACAATCCTAATCATACAGCCAATACGACTGATCTTTTTCTCACAAACAACCCTTCTAAGGTTGGGCTGAAGTGAGAGGTCCTTTAGGCACTTCAGATCACAACTTGGTGATTGTCTCTTCTCCAATGGAACCTTTATCTCATGGCTATTCCCAACCTCGTGTTGTTTGGCATTACAAGAATGCAAAATGAGATGAAGAATCTTTATCTCATGGCTATTCCCAACCTCGTGTTGTTTGGCATTACAAGAATGCAAAATGAGATGACCTGGGAGACTTCTTTTCTTCTTTTACATGGTCGGATTACTATTTCAAAACTTCTGATGTCAACATTTGCTCAGATCGTGTCAGTGAAATTATTCTTGCAGGAATGGAATCCTTTATCCCACACTTCACTTTAAAATCTCGTCCTTTATCTAAACCTTGGTTTTCCAATAAATGTGCTAAGGCTGTCCAAGAGAAGAATGTTGCATATCGTAATTGGCTTGTTTCTAATTCTCCAGTTTCATTTTCTGCCTACAGCAAAGCTCGCAACAATTGTAAAGCAGTTATTAATCAGTCCAAACTAGAGTTTGAACAGGCTAAGAGTAGAAAACTTGCTTCTTGCCCTAATGGTAGCCGAGCATTCTGGTCTCTTGCCAAAGCTATTGGCCGCAACTTTTTCCCATCTCTGCTCCCACCACTGTCCAAACCAGATGGTTCTGTTGTCACTTCAGCCAAGGATAAAGCTGACCTGCTCGCATCCCATTTTTCTTCCAACTCATGTATTAATGATCTTGGTAAAACACCTCCTACCATTCCGAACATGCTCCATTCAATGCCTCCTGTGGTCTTCCGTCAAAAGGATGTCAGAAGGATTTTGACGAATCTTGATGCTGAGAAAGCTCCAGGTCCCGATGGTATTTCTCCGCTTGTTCTCAAAACCTGTGCTCCTGAACTTGTTCCTATTCTTTGCCGCCTTTTTTCACTTTCTTATTCCAAAGGTGCTTTTCCTTCTGCTTGGGAATTTGCTCATATCCAGCCAGTTCCTAAAAAGGGTGACAAATCCCTCCCATCCAATTATCGTCCCATTGCAATTACTTCTACTCTTTCTAAAGTAATGGAGAAATCAATTAACCACCAACTCTTAAACCACCTAGAAACCTTCCATCTGATCAACGATCGCCAGTATGGATTCCGTCAGTGTCGATCCATTGCTGATATTCTGGCTTACATTACCCATTTATGGACTAATTCAATGGAAAGGTTCAGGGAAACACAAGTAGTTGCTCTTGACATCTCAAAGGCTTTCGATCGTGTTTGGCATAAAGGTCTTCTAAACAAGCTTCCATCTTATGGTTTGCCAACTGTTTTTTGTAATTGGTTATCCAGTTTTCCCTCTGATCACTCACTGAGGGTGATGGTAGATGGCTCTCTGTCTAACTTCTTCACTAATGTCGGTGTCCCCCCAAGGTTCAGTTCTTTCCCCCACTCTTTTCCTCTTGTATATTAATGACCTTCCATTGACTGGAAATCCTATCCATAGTTTTGCTGATGATAGCACATTGCATTCCAGTTTCCATTTTGAGAAATCTTGTCCTGCTCAATCAGCTTCAATTTCTCGAAAATCTGCTACCAATTCCTTAAATGCCGATCTTCAGGTAATTCTCCAGTGGTGCAAAGACAACTTAGTTGATTTCAACCCTTCTAAAACTCAGTCTTGTCTTATACCTCGCAAAAAGGATTCTTCTGCTCCTATGCTTATCTTTAATGACACTCCGATTTCTAGGCAAAATGATATATCTCTTCTCCGGATTACCCTGACTTCTAATCTCTCTTGGCACAAGTACATATTAAAAATATTGCTTCCTCTGCATCTTAAAAACTTGGTTTTCTCTTTCGCTCTCAGCATTACTTTTCTTCCAAACAGCTGTTCACTCTGTAAAAATCACAAATCCACCCTACCATAGAATATTGTTCCCACATCTGGGGCATTGCCCCCAAAACCTCTCTCAAGCTTCTAGATTCCGTTCAGGAAAGGGCAGTTAGGTTAATTAATGACTCCTCTCTAACAGAGTCTCTCCACTCGCTATCTCATAGACGTACAGTTTCTGCTGCATGCCTTTTCTACGGATACTTTCATGGGCACTGTTCTTCTGAATTGGCCTCTATAATTCCCGCGCTCTCTCTCTCTCTCTTTAAAAACAGTCCGAACACGTGTCCCCACCAGCCAACATCCATTTACTGTCCAACTTCAAACTCACAGAACCAACTTTTCATCTTCCTCGTTATTCATTCAACTGCCGTTTTCTGGAACAACCTTCCTTCATACATATTTCCCGAAAATTGCAGTCTGCAGAAGTTCAAGTCCAATGTCAACAAATATCTTCTTTCGTCTTCTCAGCCTCCACCCAAGAATGGTACTAAGCACTATAGGTTCTAATACCTCTCGTGTTTGGGGTTTACATAAAAAAAAAAAAAAAAAAAAAAAAATGGATATTTCAAAATAATTGTTACAAATTATACATTAATTTTAAAATTGATACATTAGTTAAGTGAGTGAGGGCTAAACTGATAACAGTATGCATCACTATGTTCCATTTTCTCTCTCTGGTCACTCCTGTAGGAAGGATTGAGCTTATGCTCACTTCACAAACAATAGTCTTATCCACTTGTCAACATAACCTAACCTACTAATATTGTTTTAAATGGATGGAACAGAATGTCTCCAACACTGAAAATGGAATGCAGTGATATGTAATACAGTAAACCCCTGCCATTCGCGGGGGTTACGTTCCTGAGAAATGTCGCAAATACCGACTTATAGCTCCCATAGTAATAAAGGGGTTCCGTTCCAAAGTATGTAATATATAAGAATAACTAGTCTAAAATTTTGTCTATGTATGTATTACTATATATGTAAAATTATGTCTATGTATGTATTATGTACCATCATAATATGACTATGTACATAGACAGTACAGAGTGAAATGCAAGCATATGGCATCGAAATGAAAATAAGAAACAATTTAATATTAAATGTACTATTTATTAGAAATTTCAAACCAACGCCTTTGCTAGCTAAAAAACTTATCCTGCCTGTGCTATCACCAGTTTCGCTAAACTATTGATAAATGAGTTTTGCCTTTTCACGAATGATGAGTGAACTTAACGGAATTTTATTTTGAGTTCGGTCTTCCATCCACAGATTTAAAGCCTTTTCCATTTTTTCTAATTTAACATCATGAGTTACAGAGCAAATTTTTGAAGCAATTAGTGCGTTTTCACGGACACTACGGTGGATTTTTTCATTGATCCGTTGACTCACTGATTTTATAATGTTTTGCCACTGAGGAGACACTTTCACTATTAGAAATTTTGTCTAATAACTCAACTTTATTCGCTAATGTCATCACCTTCTTTGCCTTTTCACATTTCCCTTGTTATTCATAGTCATATTTTTGTACGGGTTAGAAAGAACTTGTCCACAATAAAGCCACTTTCTTCTGTTAACACACTCGAAAAAGTCCGTTTTATACTGCAAAATGGTAGATTTATCACTTTTGTAAGCATATCAATTTATAAATTGATAAATTTATTCAATTTAAAAGCATATAAATTAAAAGTAAACGACGAAACCTTCCATGACAAGCGCATAAGACATACTGAACAAGGATTAGCGAGAAACATCCACGGTCACAATTTTGTCACCCCCCCCCACCCACTGAGCGCTGTTTTGACCCGGAAAGATAATTTTAGCCACGCCCATGTTTTTTTATGGCAGAAAATATTCACGGCGCTTTAAAATTCACATTTTTTTAGGTTTCATTTTATATTAAATCAGCGATCGCGAATAGCGGGGGTTAACAACGAATAGTGGCTCACATGTTGAAGATTTGGCAGCACAGATGGGAGATGTCGCCAAAGGGCCAAGTTACAAGATGCTTCATACCGATAGTCGCAAAAATGTACCCAAAAGGCCCCTCGTGGTTCTATCCTGGGCTAAATACAACCTTCCTCCTGACGGGCCACGGCCCATTTAAAGCAAAACTGAGCGCACTCGGAATAATAGAAGAGTCCACATGCACCTGTGGAGAACCTGAAACCTGGCAGCATATTATGCACGACTGTGAATGCTACGAAGAACACAGAAGTAGACTTATAACTGAGATTCAATACTTGCCGAAAAATCAAGAGTACCATCTACTGGATTCAGAAGATGAATACAAAGCCCTCGGCCGATTTGCACTTGACGTCTTCAATAGACGACGAACAGAAATAGCCATCCACAACGAATAGATGACCACAAATAACAAATAAAGGCAAACTGATAAAACATCAACACAGAGGAAAGGATAGCAAAATACTAAGGACAAACGGTGTAATATGCAGCAGAATAAATGAAACAGCATTGAACTAGGAACCAATGGAGTGGCTCCAGCCAGGATGTCGTCGCACCCAGGAAGAACCCACACACCTAGAAAAGGACCAAGCCCCACCAACGAGTCATCATTAGACTGCACTTGCTGGAGGGCACTGCAAATTGCCGCTATGGCGAACTGGGCAAGGCTCCCTTGCCCAGGCCACTTTCTCTCCCTATCCCTGGTGGGGTGAGGGAAAGGACTTTCTGCCCCCTCCCCACCCCACCCCCTCATTTCCCTCTGGTGGGGCAAGGGCATGCCCCACTGATATACCTGGGGTCGCCTTCCCTATTGACCCCATACTTCTGTCTTTTCCCCCCAGCCTTCCATCTCTCCCCCTACTCTACCTATATCGCCAGCGAAAAGCGAATGCCGCACACAACGTAAAAATTTTATATGCCAAACTCGACACACTTGCAACCTCTTTCGGCCTAATTAAATTCAAGCGTTTATCCCCCCCCCCCCCCTTTTTATATAGGTCCTAGCCACTGAAATCTTAGGAAATTATGTGGCAGGACCTGCCAGAGTACTTATCTAAAAATACTGGTGTACCTGGTCTGCCTCCACGGGGCTAAGTGTGGGCAACGTTGGGCCTCAGTAGGGGTCCAGCGGCTAAATGGCCAGATGAATAACGGTACAGAACACAACGCATGAACAATTCCCACACACACTTTTAAATCTCTGGCCTTCCTAGTGAACTGGTACACCCACAATGAAAGCAACGCAGAGATGGGGGAACCCCCTGGTGCCGTTAGACACTAAATACACTTTACACTTTGTACTATCAGTAGCATGGGGAGGTGCGCGTATCGTGGTGAACATGTGCTCGAAGGTGCTCCTGAAATTTATCAGTTTTAAACGGTTTTGTAAAGCTATTCAATGGTGATTTTTCATCTACCAGGTACCAAACTCACAGAGGATCTCTAGATCTGGACACACTGCATCAGGTCGTCAGATTCAAGGTAATTTTTGTAATTTTTATTGTTGTTTCCACGTCTGACAAAGTCACTCTCGCCAGCTTCGGTTGCGGACAAGGTCAGCGCAACTCACCGTTGATTGTCTCCTGCTCCTTAAAATGCTAGTCGCCCCAGGGCACACTTTCGAAGTGACCTTCTATAAGTTCACTCAGTTTAACGTCCTCTTGTGACAAGGAAGTCGTCGTCGGCAACACATTAGCAGTGTGCCGCGATACGGGATGTAAACAGCTGATTTTGCCCCTACGGTTTCGGAAGAAATTAGAATTGTGCCAACACAGACTTAAAATGGTGTTGTGTTATTTCCCCTCCGTGTGCGTCTAATAACTTTTTAAACGCTACCAGCGTCTTCGCCATCCCCAAACACCCCATAAGAAAGTGATCCCACTCTCCTAAAAGCATTTTAGCGCCAGGCCATTTCCCCCCCCCCCCACACAGAGCTGTGGGGGATAACCCAAAAACTTTGCCATCCTGCTACGGGGTGAATTTCCAACACACCAATTTGTGTGACACAGCAGTTTTCATCAATTTCCACCATCTATCAGAACTAATGAATAGCCATCCGATTATCCGGACACCGCGAAAATCTGACATGGAATGCGAATTGCTGGAAGAAATGCAGGAAAGACCTACTAAACAGCCCAAAGTGTCTCATCCCGACACAGACAATGATCAAATGTTGCAGCCTGAGGATACAAGGCCGACGCCCATGGGAGAGAAAAGGAACCGGAAAAGAACAATCCCAAATACAGACAGGGAGACAAGGAGCCAGAGTGACACACAAGAGGGAACTGTATCCCAACAAGAAAAACCCGAAGAGACCAAGCCCAAAGACCCCCCTCTGGACCCTGCACTCCCGGAGGGGCCGCCTATGGACCAAGCCTGAATACTCAAGACAGCCTTGGAGGATCTATTTAAAGAACAAAGCAGCAGAGTGTCAACTGGCCCTAGAGGCCAAATTGTCACACTTTGGAATAAGATGGAGACTATTCTCTACAAAACTTATCTGGAATCCAAAAAGTCCGCTGCCAAAGTCAAAGTTTACATGAAAGGAGGAGCAAAAATCATGCAACAGCGCGCTCCCTCTTATGCCGATGCGCTGAGGATACCCACACAGAGCTGCCATACTGCCACACAGGCAACCCAGCAAAAGACAAGTCACCACCCAAAGACCCAACCTAGTGGTGCTCAGGCCTCTAAACAAAGAGGACAACCAAACTAGTAAAGGCATAAAGCAAGTACTCATGGACAAACTCTCTGAAGATTTAAAAACCACTAAAATAAAAGCAGTAAGAAAGACTAGGAATCCAGGTGTGATTATCGAAACTGAGACCACAGAAGAGATAAAGCAAATACTTGAAAACCCCAAAATTGCAACTCTGGGTCTTAAAGCTGAACCCCCAAAAAGAAAAGGGCCCTCGATTGTAATTTACGATATAGACAAGAACACCAAACCTGATGCGATCACTAGAGAAATATATGAAAGAAATCTACGAGACCACATCCCCAACCAAGATCGGATCGACATGTGGTGCCTAAACACACCACCAGAACCCAATCCGCAACCACTGTCAACTGGGTCATGGAACTTAGCCCGGCGGCCTGACAGGTACTCACAAACCAGACCAGACCAGAATATACAAATTGGGACAGTCACCGCTTTCGCGAACACGTGGCTGTCACCAAGTGTTATAAATGTTGCAAATTCGGCTACACCTCGCATACCTGTGCCCATGCTGTGCTGACCTGTGGCCACTGCACTAGCAAAGGCCACAACTTCAGCAACTGCCCTAACAAAAGCACAGACCCAGTCTGTGCTAACTGCAGAAACCTAAAGCTAGATGCCTCCCACTCTCTTAGAGATGTCAACTGTCCTGTATATCAAAAGTACAAGAGCCTAAACCAAGCAAGAACCGATTATGGCAGCACACCATAAAAAATTTAATACCAGCATAGTGAAATTTTTCCAAATCAATGCACAGAGGGCTAAGGCAGTGGTTGACCAGATTAGGCTAAAAGCAGAAAACGAAAATACAGATATCATTATACTTCAAGAATCGTACGCAGTCGTTAAGCAAGTAAGGGGTTATCCCTTGCACTACAAAGTCATACAAGCCGAAGATGAAACCCCTTGGGCCGCAATAGTGATTAAAAACCCAGATCTCACAGCCACTAGAATTACACATCTCTGCACAGCCTGGGCAGCCTGTGTCCATGTTATTTCAGCACTGGGTGCATTCTATGTGATTGCACTCTATTGCCGACCCGGCAAAGACATAACTTTTGCCACTAGATACCTGGAAAATGTAACCAGCATCCTCCATGATCAAAAAATAATAATAGGAGTCGACGTGAACTGTCGGTCGCAGGCTTAGTACAACCATACTCCGGATAGACAGGGAATGAGGAATGGGCAGCGCTTGGAAGAATTCCTTGCAACATCAACCATCACTGTACTAAACAAGCCAAACCACCTACCAACCTATTGTAACCTCAGGTGGGAAGCCACAATAGACATCTCACTAGCAACTAGAAACATCGCAGGCAACATAACCAATTGGCAGGTGCAGGACGCCTGGACAACCTCCGATCACAGGGCCCTGACCTTCCAACTAAACAGAGACCACCAAGACCCCACCTAGCAACAAGAATGCTCCACAGATATGCACTCCACACTGCTGATTGGAATGTATTCAGAGACACTCTAGCTATGGAAAAAAATTCCAAACAATCTGAAATGGACTCTCAACTAGACCCGGACCTACTGCAAAAAACTGTCACTGCAGGCTCATGGCCTGCCCCAGAGGTAAATGCACTACGCGAAATTTACAAAGAGGCAAGGAACCTATACATCTCACTTATCTGCAATAGTAAACAGCAATCTTGGGAGAATCTAGTCACAACTACAGGGAACTCTGACCCTGGGGGATGGTCTACAAGGTGACCACAAACAAACTCCCCAGAGGGGAGGTGTTGGCAGCTACCAGGACTTCACAAGGCAGAGTCACAAACTCATGGGAGGCGTCAGTTAACAACATCCTTGTCGTAACCTTTCACCCAAATGCTGACCTGCAAACGCCAGAACAATTCTGGATGTGCCAGGAGAACAACCAATACCAAACGGATGAAAAGGAACGGGCTTTTGCTCTGGAAGAACTCCAAGCAGCCGCGTACCGTATCAAAGGAAAAAAATGCACGGGTCCCGATCTCCTGGAGCCGGAGATAGTGTTGAAGGTTGTTGAGATAGCCCCAGACATACTACTAAACCTCTATAATCTATGCCTCAGGACTGGAACTTTCCCCAAAGAGTGGAAGAGGGCCAACGTAAAACTAATTATCAAA
Organism: Mastigoproctus giganteus; assembly: GCF_048544385.1. NCBI lineage: Eukaryota > Metazoa > Arthropoda > Arachnida > Uropygi > Thelyphonidae > Mastigoproctus > Mastigoproctus giganteus. Next base: position 220,469,114 of record NC_143578.1, read on the forward strand.
AATGCTAACAAGCCGCCGGAACTACCAAACTCTTACCGACCAATAGCCCTGCTCTCTGTTTGTAGCAAACTCCTTGAGAGACTCCTCCTGACTAGAATACAAAACCACTACCTGCAAGCAAACCTGGCATCGCCAAAACAGTATGGCTTCCATCTGGGGCTGTCAACGGTGGATGCCCTGAGAAATCTCTTGGTGCAAGCAGCAGCCACTGATCAAAAGTACTTCCTAGCTATCTCTGTTGACTTTGCCGGGGCGTTTGACACCCTCTGGTGGCCAAGCGTCCTAGCCCGGCTCCGGGAGACCAGCATGCCAGAAAATTTATATAACGTAATAAAAAGCTACCTGTCTGACAGACATATCACGATAAACACCCCATATAGAACGCTTACAAGACAAATACACAGAGGCTGCCCACAGGTCTCTGTACTGGTTTGTTTGTTATTTGTTTGTTATTTGATTTTTAGGAGCATTAGCAACTAAGGCCATATTGCTCCGGCATATGCGGTGGTCATTCCCTGACCTTTCCGCATCCTCCATATTTGGTGGTGACGGGCTCGAACCCCGGTCTAATCAAGAAGCATGTGCTACGCACTGCTGCTCCTTCCCACCTGGCTACGGAGGCGCCTCTCTGTACTGGGACCAATACTGTGGAACATAACAATGGATGAACTCCTTAATATGGACATTGGTGAAGCATCCTCGCAAGCCTTCGCAGATGACCTCATCCTTATGGTTGCCGGAAACAGCAGACTACAACTTGAAACAAAGGCAAACCATGCCCTACAAATTCTTCTGAAATGGACTGAAAAGCACAATCTCAGGATCTCCATAGAAAAAACTAATTCTATCCTCCTAAGTGGCTTCCTTGATCCAAAGATCAAGACCCCCCAGATCAAGATTGGTTCCACCACACTGAGACTATCAAAAGAGCTCAAGTACCTGGGTGTAATACTTGACGCCACCCCTTCCTTTAAAACGCATCTCAACTACACCAGGAAGAAAATTAGGGGCTACACGGCTCTCATCACCAGGGTCGCAAAAAGGGACTGGGGGCTAAACAGTAAAACCCTCAAGCTCATATACAAAGCAGCCTTTATACCGATAGCAACCTATGCATCGGGAGCATGGTACTCTCAAGTCACCATGGCAGTAAACCACAGGTTACTCAACTCCATCCACAGAGCCATGTTATTAGCCATCACAAGGGCCTGCAGCACAGTAAGCACACATGTGCTGCAGGTGCTGGCTGGAACCCTTCCACTCAACCTGGAAGTGGCCAGAATCGGAATCCTCTATGAAATTTCTAAGGAGAACGCCTGCACCTTCATGGGCTTCAATGCAGATCCCACTACTAACCGAGCGACCGAAAAGAAAAGACTCACTGCCCACCTCACGCAAATATGGCAATCTAGATGGGACAACTCTTCCAAGGGAGGGATCACTAGAAAATTTCTCCCCAGCGTGGAGAAATTGCATCCGAAGGCCCTGCTGTGGTTCTCACCGGGCCTCTATACAACCTTTCTACTTACAGGATACTGAGCATTCAAGGCAAAACTCACAGCCCTGGGCATCACAGAGGACCCTGCCTGCTGCTGTGGAGGGTCTGAGAGCTGGCAGCATCTCATGTACGATTGCCAGCTCTATGATGACCTTCACTGCCAGAGAAAAGCACCTACTCGACAGTAAAGAGCAATACATTGCATTCTCCAAATTTGCAGAAGACCTCTACAAGAGGAGACGTACCCTCATTGTACAACAACCAAACTAATGGTTGTTGTACAGTGGTACAAAACAACAATAAAACTAATTCAAGCTGAGAACTGATAACGACGAAGTGTCATGACTGCCGCATCGTGGACCCTACAAGGAAACCGATTCTACTAAGAATAAAGGACATGGCTTACAACCAATAGAATGACCACAACCCTGGACTTGTCAAAGGAACACACAGACCTGGATCGTGCAGTTCGCTGCCACCAAGCCATATTGGCGAATAAAATCGAGCACCTGACTCGATTACTTTAAACCCAAACCCAGGTGGGAAGAGGGGAGACACCCTGTCCACCCTCTCTCCACCGACCCTCCTTTTCCTTCTGGTGAGGCATGGACATGCCTCACTGACCACCTGGGGACATCTACTCTGTCGCCCCCATACTTCTACCTTTACCCCCCAGCCTTCTGCCTCTCCTCCCCCACTCTACCTATACACGACGTAAACGCCCTACATCCAAACTCAATCAAATCCAAAATAATTTTCACCCAGTCTCGGCCTATCACATGCATTGCCCTGCTCCTGCCGTTTGAATGCATAGACGCTATGCGCTGTATGCAAACATTAAAAAAAAAATTACAACTGCATGTATATATATATATATATATATATATATATAGAAAATTATTTTAATGTTATGTGCAAATCTTTAATTTAACTTATGCTAATAATGAAAATACCGTGTACCCTGGGAGCGATGTATGTTGAATAAAGGGGGGGAAGAACGGAAAAGAGTAACGTTATAAACAAAGTGCGAATTTTGAAAAATGTAAAATTTGAAAAGAACGAAAATAGAAATAGCAGATTATTGAAAAGAACGACCAAAGTAGAAATAGCATTGCAGTATCTTTCATAATTTCTGTGTCATCTTCAGAGGTCATCCACCTAAATTATGAAAAAGAACAGCAATACTCTTACTTCTGTTTCTGACATGTTCTGTATGTCAAAAAAAAAAAAAAAAAAAAAAAAAAAAACACGTGTACGCGGACACGTTGTAAAAAATAATTTAGAATATAAATTTTGAAAAAATAAAATACAAGTTAAGCAAAAATATTATTCCAAAGTATAACATACAGAACATGGATGACCTTACAGAAGTAAGTAACCCGCCAAAAAGAGAAGACAAAGGAAGCGAGTGTCCGATTGACAAGAATGACAAGAATGTCAATAACTTACCGCTACGTGACCGGTCGACAAAAAAGAAAGAGCCGGAGGCTAAACAGTGTATATATGTGAAGAAACGCTAGCGGCACCTAGCGTTAGACGAATTTTGGTGTATGTATATTTTGTAATTTACGTAAGCGGTGGAGCTACGCTAGGTTCAAGTTAAGTACATGATACTCAAACTTTCGGGATAGCAAAGAAATATAATTGCTTACAAAGTAGCAGTAGAGTAGCTAAACTTTGTTAAGGCGAAAAATTATGATTTGGTATAGTGAGAAAAATAGTACTCTGATATTGCTTTCGTTACACTAATCGCTCACAGAGTATAAAATGTAGAATTTAGTAAAGCAAAAAGATGATGAAATTAGGGATATAAAGTTGGGCTAGGGTAGTTCGGGGTTGCAAACCCGTTCCTATAGTTAGGACCCTGAACGACTGTCCGAGAGTAGGTGCACCATGTACTTAAGTCAGTTGTGTTAAAGTGTAAGATATATATAAGTTGTAACTTATATATATCTTACACTTTAACACAACTGACTTAAGTACATGGTGCACCTACTCTCGGACAGTCGTTCAGGGTCCTAACTATAGGAACGGGTTTGCAACCCCGAACTACCCTAGCCCAACTTTATATCCCTAATTTCATCATCTTTTTGCTTTACTAAATTCTACATTTTATACTCTGTGAGCGATTAGTGTAACGAAAGCAATATCAGAGTACTATTTTTCTCACTATACCAAATCATAATTTTTCGCCTTAACAAAGTTTAGCTACTCTACTGCTACTTTGTAAGCAATTATATTTCTTTGCTATCCCGAAAGTTTGAGTATCATGTACTTAACTTGAACCTAGCGTAGCTCCACCGCTTACGTAAATTACAAAATATACATACACCAAAATTCGTCTAACGCTAGGTGCCGCTAGCGTTTCTTCACATATATACACTGTTTAGCCTCCGGCTCTTTCTTTTTTGTCGACCGGTCACGTAGCGGTAAGTTATTGACATTCTTGTCATTCTTGTCAATCGGACACTCGCTTCCTTTGTCTTCTCTTTTTGGCGGGTTACTTACTTCTGTAAGGTCATCCATGTTCTGTATGTTATACTTTGGAATAATATTTTTGCTTAACTTGTATTTTATTTTTTCAAAATTTATATTCTAAATTATTTTTTACAACGTGTCCGCGTACACGTGTTTTTTTTTTTTTTTTTTTTTTTTTTTTTTTTTTTGACATACAGAACATGTCAGAAACAGAAGTAAGAGTATTGCTGTTCTTTTTCATAATTTAGGTGGATGACCTCTGAAGATGACACAGAAATTATGAAAGATACTGCAATGCTATTTCTACTTTGGTCGTTCTTTTCAATAATCTGCTATTTCTATTTTCGTTCTTTTCAAATTTTACATTTTTCAAAATTCGCACTTTGTTTATAACGTTACTCTTTTCCGTTCTTCCCCCCCTTTATTCAACATACATCGCTCCCAGGGTACACGGTATTTTCATTATTAGCATAAGTTAAATTAAAGATTTGCACATAACATTAAAATAATTTTCTATATATACATTATGGTTGTAGGGTACCTTTGCTCTTGCAGTGTCCCTGATCCATAATTCATATTATTGATATTCCATTTTATCTCTATTCAAATTCAAATCCATTTTCTTTCTTTACTTAATTTTAATTTTTATTCATAATTATATATATATATATATATATATACACACTTATATATCTTCAATTTTTATTTTTTATTATTTTATTTTATTTATTTATTTTTTTTTTTAGGTCCTAGTCGCCGAAATCTCAGGAAATTAAGCGGCAGGACCTGCCAGAGTAACTTAAGTCAAGTGAGTTCCTGGTCTGCCTCCACGGGGCGAAAGTGGGGCAACGTTGAGCCTCAGCTGGGGTCCAGCGGCTAAATGACCAGATGAACAACGGTACACGACACCACACAAATACAATTCCTACACACTTAAAATCTCTGGTTTTTCCAGTCAACTGGTTCACCCACAATGTAAACTACGCGGAGATGAGGGGAAACCCCTGGTGCCGTTGGACCCTAAACACACTTTCACTTTCACTGTACTATCAGTTTAAGCATCATGATTTCATTAAGGTACCTAGTTTATAAATAGGACAAGACTCTGAATACTAATATGGTGAGGAAGTGAGTGATATATAAGGTAAAATGACAGGAATGCAATGCATGCTATATTGGCAACAAGTTTAATGGGCTGTTGGGTGAAACCATGTGGATGTGATTTTCCATGTGCACTGCAGTTTGGTTATAACTGAGAATTTTTGGCAGGAAACACAAAATTAATTTTCCCATGACACCCTCATTAGAGATTACAAAAATAATCAACAACGTTGTCACTGGCACAAGTTCATTTATATTTGCAGCACAACATTAACAGATTTGAGAGCATTATAATTCACTTATCTTTGAATTTTTAATATTGCAAAATGATGGATTGGATGGCAAACACAAAAGACTGAGATGAAAGCACAGGCAGCCCCCATATAACACTGTATACTTCTACAACATGGTTTCACTCTAACACGATTGATAAATTGCAGCAATCCTCGATGGTACTTATATAACACGGTTTTGCTCTATCATTATTAGAAGAATTCGGTAAACCTCGCATAACAGGGTATTTTTGGGCTTTTGTGCAGGGGAAACCTCGCTATGTTGGATGTAATTTTTCAACATTTCCACTCTTTTTTAATCCCCACTGTTGACACGCTTGTCAAAAAAAAAAAAATTGAGAAATCTCTGAATTTTATTTTGTTGGGAAAACCCCCGTGTTACGTTCTGTACTATTGAACTTGTAGAAAAAATCTAGATTTAAAAGTTTCATTACTATTGCATATCACGCCAGGCCATCCAAATGTTGAAGTTATGTTCCTACCACAATGGTTGTACTAAGTTAATACAACTTCTTTCATTCAGCCATTAGATCAAGGCATTGATCTAATGGCTGAATGAAAACATTTCTCAATTCTTGACTGTACCAGAATCATAGCTTTATTGCTGAAAGAAGTAAAACTGTCAACGTTAAATGTGTGTGTGGAAAAATGTATGGCACTAGTGAGTTCATTGAGGAACTATGGCCAAACCTGGAGGAAATGGAATCGGTGGGATAGTAGAACTGGCTACGTTGGTAGGAGGGGAAGGTTTCATGATATGCCTACTGAAGCCCTCGTGGGTAGCACAGTTGATAGAATCACCCTCTTCCCCACACTGGGTAGAAAAGACTCAAGTTCGAATCCCATCGATGAGATGGGAGGAATTTTTATGGGGTCTTTTTCACAACGTGGCTTAGTTAGTAGGGCTCAGACGAGGGTAGAGTGGTTTTTTTTCCTGGAATCTCGGGTTTTTCGTCCAGCAAAACAGAAAATCGACCTCAGGACACACGCAATTTATAGACAATATACACAGAGTAACACAGCCTTAGTAGCCTATGCTCCTAAAAAAAAAAAAAAAAAAAAAAATTACTGAACATGTTCAAGAATTAGCGGCAGAAAAAAGAGACAGGCGAAGTGGATTTGGTGGAAATGGCACCGGAGGTAAAACCAAATCAATTCAGTGGATGATAGAGTAGATAAAAATTCTAAACTTCCAAATTTTACATTAAAAAGCATACGGGAAGGCATAAAGTCAGTCAAACAATTAGAATCTTAATTTTTGACTGCAAATTCTTAAATGAAAAGAGTCCAAAGTTCAAAAGGAAGTTTCAAAAATGCTTAGTTCCATACGTGAAATTCACAAAGATTTAACAAGCAAAAGCAAACAAACTAAGATTACTGATTTTTTTAAAGAGAGTAGAAGATACACGAAATCTAGAATGATGTATTTTTTAACAAAATAATGCATTTTTGTTAGCTTTTGGAACGTAACCCCCCCAGTAAATACTGAACAAGTAAATACATGGGCTGTGTTAGGGTAGCTAAGAATAGGAACAGGCGCATGTATAATAACAGGTGTGTACACCAATGCTAGGAGTTTGGTAATTAAATTTGTTGAATCTGAGGTGTTGGTTAAAACATCAAAGGCAGATATTGCTGGGATATCAGAGACATAGTGTCACACAGATATAAGGAATGCAGAAATAGAATTTGAGAAGTACAATATGTACAGGAAGGAAAGACAGGATAGGAAGGGAGGAACGGTTATGCTATTAGTTAAGAAATACATAAAATACTGTCTAGGCACCTCAAACAAGTTAACATCGCTGGACAGTGCAGTGTCGAGTCAGTTTGGTGTGACATAAGCACCGGGAAAGCAAAATTGAGAGTAGGAATGTTTTATAGGCCTAATGACTCTGATGAGTATAATAACCAACTGCACAGAGAAATAGAATGGGCCAGTAAATCAGTGTCTTATAATGGGGGATTTTAATTTCCCAGATATTGACTGGAATTTGTGGGTTGGTCACTCACACACACACACACACACACACACACACGCTTTTGTGGATTTATTAGATGATTGTTTTCTACATCAGCATGTTCGGGAGGCAACTAGAGGGAGTAATATTCTTGATCTGATTATCAGCAATGACTCTATATGCATTAAGAATCTGCAGATAAAGGAACCACTAGGTGGCAGTGATGACAGTGTGCTGAAGTGGGATTTACTCAAAGAGGTAACTACCATCAGGGTTAAAGGGAAGGGTTTTTGCTTTCATAAAGGTGACTATGGTGGTCTGAGACAGTATTTAAATTCTATACGGCGGGACCAACTGATTATGTTAAAATGGTGAATATTAAATAGGAAGCCTTCAAGGAAAATTAGTCTTGAAAGCTACTAGACCTTTCATACTACCTAAGAAATGCTGTTCTTAGGTGGTAATGAAATTAGACTTAAATGGATGTCAGCTGAACAAATGAGATATGTGGCAGAGAAGAAAAATCCATGGGATATGTATAAATTATCAAGAGAGACAGATGCCTAGGGTAGATATAATAGTCTGTAATCAAGTCACAAAGGAGGTTAGGCAAGCAAAAGCAGATTACAAGAAATCTTTGGCAAAGGATGCAAAGAAAACAGCAAAGGGTTCTTTAATTATGTCAAGTCTAGAAGGAAGAGGATGAATCAGATTGGCCCACTTGATATCAATGGTTTAACTGTTGATGATCCTGCTCAGGTAGCCAACAAACTAAATGAGTATTTTGCATCTACATTCACACATGAGGAGTTATTCAGCGAGGGGAATGCCAGAGGTGTATTAAACTCTGGCAGTGAACTAGATGATTTTGTAATAACTAAGAGCAAATTGGAGGAGAAATTGTTGAAGATAAACATAAGAAAGGCACCTCGGGTGGATGGAATCTATCCAGTTTTATTAAAGGAAGCAGCAAAGGAAGTAAACAAACCCTTAGCCATAATTATGAGAGCTTCCTTGCACTCAGGGGGAGGTACCCATGGACTGGAGATGTGCAAATGTGACCCCCAATTCACAACGGAGGATCAAAGGTTGACACAAGCAATTACAGACCTGTTAGTTTAACTTCCGTTTCAGGAAAATTAATGGAAGCACTGTAGGATCATCTAGACAAGACTTCAGTTATAGTTCGGACACAGCATGGGTTTGTTAAAAGGAAGCCTTGCCTGACCAATTTGTTTGGATACTATGATGTAGTCACAAAGGAACTGGATGCAAAGAATAATTTTGATATCATATATTTGGATCTTAGAAAGGCTTTTGATACTGTTGCACATGGAAAACTGCTGCACAAATTGGAGCAGTGTGGCATTGGAAGCAAACTGCTACTATCGATAAAGGGATGGTTGAGTGGGAGAAGACAGAGAGTGGTAATCAATGGACACTATTCTTAATGGACTAATGTTATTAGTGGATTTCCCCCAGGGTTCAGTGTTGGGTCCATTGTTGTTTTCTGTATTTATTAATGATATTGATGGTGTATCAGTTTTAATGTCTAAGTTACAGATGATACAGTTGTAAATATTCTTTTAGTGCTTCAACGTTTTTGTGATTTTTCTCGCGCATGAGATAAAAAATTTGAATATGTACAATAAATAATTCTATTTACACGTTCATCGAACATTTCTTTTTTGATTCAATCAATTCAGCGAGCACAGTTGCGAGTGCTGCATAAGCATGGGGGAAATTCTGACTTATGTAGCATTCCACGGAATGCAACACTTATGTAAGTTGGAGAGTTCCTGTACTAGAATAAGATTAAGAATAAGCTATAGGTTTAACTGAAACATACCTGGATAGGAGAAGGTCTTTCAAAACCCTGCTTTTCAAT